>NC_056726.1:1873182055-1873482055 GCF_019279795.1 Protopterus annectens | reverse complement strand
GAGATACCCAAGAAGTAGATGGGTGGGTGTCGAAAGCCTGCAGGTACACGGATTCCACGGTTGAAGGGTTGAGGGACTTCTAATCACCTCTCTAAGTATTTCCAAGATGTTTCCAAAGGAAACATTGTCAGGAGGTGATCTGGGGAGCCGTTCGCCCTCATCGAAATCCGTGTCTTCTGTGACAGACTCTTCTGGAGAGCCTAAGTGCCTCTTACATGATTTCATCCAAGGGACCTCCTCGGGGGGAACATCTGGGGAGATTTCAGAAGAAGGGGTACCCTGCAGGGTAGCCTGTGGTTGCAGTACCTGCTGACCCTCTGGAGGGGTTGGTTGATGCTCCGGACCTGAAATGGTCAGGGATGGGGGTTCCTAGGATGAAGGAACTGACCTGACACTGGATGTAGCTAGTGCCCTCTTCATGGCCTCAAAGGCTGACCAACCAGAAGAGAAGAGGTGCTCCCAGGGCCAAAAAAGAAGACGGCGGTGTCAAAGTCCCCCCTGTCCGAATGAGGCCCTCAATGAGACCGAAGTCGGACCTGAACTCATCAATGTTGATTCACAGAGGTGCCAGGGCTGCTGCAATAAACTGGGAGCAGACCCCAACGACTCAGAACCAGCCACCAAGCTGTGGCCCTGAGAGGACTCTGGTTCTGACACAACCTAAGTGCTCCTAGCAATCATCCATTCTGAATAAAAAGAGATGTTCGAAAACTGACATGGTCGGTTCCAGACAGTCTGGAACAGAGGACTCTAAAGTACCAATGGAGATCAGAGGAGGAGAATTGGAAAGGAAAGTGGAAGGTGTCGGTGCCTGTCCCAAAGTGGCAGGAACCAACAGAGAGTCCAACATGCCATGGGCCCCAAGTATCTTCATCACCAACCTCCCCACATTGATTTTATTGAAACTCCTGGAAGAACAGACGAAGACCACTGAGGGGAACTTTGGTCTATCTCAGAATGGAGACAGTGGCCTGTCAGCAAAGAGGTCCAGTGAAGCTGACTACTGGGTCCTTAGTAGAGGAGTAAATGGAGGAGACAATTGTTCTGGAGCTGACAAAAGAATAACACAGGAAGCAGCAATAGGTTCCGAGGTATGCTTCAGGGTCGAGGATTTTGACGTCAGCTCTGATGTAAGTCTTCCTTTTTGGGCTTAGTGCCGAGGAAGTACTCTGAATCGAGGCAGAGCATTTCTTCACCTCCAAGGATCTACAGGAGGAGGAAGAAGCATACCCAGATTTATGTTTGGTCTTGTCCAGATATGCCCTCCCCAAACCAGGAGGGAATAAGGCCTTTCACAATAAGTTTACTTCTTTCCATCTACCAACACTCGGTGACTGAAGGCATGTCAAATACCACAGTCCTCTTGCAAGTGCAAGGGACCCAGACAATATAAACATAGTGAATGCTGGTCAGAAAAAGGAATTTTGTGACTGCATTTGGAAATCAGACTGGGTCTTTTATCTGCCGTCTTTAAGAAAAGGTAGCAAAGGCACTGCCCACACACACACACACAAACACACACACTGGAAAAGGTAACCAGAAAAAGTCAACAGGACAGAAAAAGATTTTTTTTTTTTTTTTTTTTTTTTTGAGAAAGTCGTCAACAATGGTAAACAGAAGACTTACCAAGTGGTAAGAGGGAAGGGTAAAGGATACCAGCAATGGTATGAAACAGCTACCCAACGGTAGTCGGAAGGTGGGGGGACAGAGAGAGTTAGAACAAGAAAAAGAATTCTGCCTAAAAAACATCTGAAAGCTTTGAAAAGATGCAATAGATGGAAAGCAATTTTAGAAGGGAAAGGAAGAAATTTTAAGTAAAATATTTACTTAAGCTCGAGAGCGAGATGGAGAAACCATGTCTGAAGCTAAAAGGGGCAAACGAGATCTGAGGTAATCTCCCTAAGCATTATGGGTAAGGGATGTGCTTGAGTTTTTTTTTTTTTTTTTTTTTTTTTTGAGTCCACGAGCTTTAAGAAAAGTCAGTTCCGAGGGTGCCAGGTTTGTGGATGCAAAGGTAGGCACCCCCCTAACTGCCTCCAGGCTGCAGCAGTTGGCATCCATTCAGAAGTGTTAAACAGTTTTCTCAGTGAAAGCACCATGAAAGCTCTGGTTGTGCGGTCTGCCTCTGGGGTAAGTCTATCAGTTGTGGACTCATGGTAAGAATGCATTGATTTACAGAATTTCACCCCCCCCTCTCGATCTTTGACTCCTGGAGTAGGATCTCCACAGGGTAGAAAAACATACTTCTACTGCAGAGAGACTCTTACCATCCTATTGGCTCTTTATGAGTGTGTACTTAACATTAGGTCCAGAGAGCTTAACTATCATGGGGGCCATTGACAAATAGGCTATACCTATATGAAGCTTTTCGCAAAATCACATACATGCATCCAGGAGTGATTACATAAAGTAATTCTGGTGCTTGCCTCTCTGGCCATGCCATCAGCTGGAGAGCAAATGCATGTCCATGTTTGAAGTGGATTTCGGGGTAGAAAGCTGGAAGTCTCCTGTTTTCTGAATATCCACAGAAAGTACCCCAGAGAGAGACGTAGAAATCTCTTTGGTGAAGTCTCTCTGGAATCTAGTCAAATGAGCTCAGTATTCAGTGATTCAAGTGAGAAAGTCACAAACTTTCTTGCTTCTCAAACCTTTCCATCACCTTAGACTCTCTGGGGGATGAACAGATGAACTCTGCTCTGATAAATCTTTCCTGATGGCTGCTGCTACCACCATAGCATCCACTTGAGGACCCTTGGTCCAATGCTTCCTGTCCTTGGGAGAAGCTAATATACAATACACTTTCTTGGAAATGTGTTCCACCACATTAGGATCATTCTGTGCCCGTTGAGCCTCAAGGTCTACAAGTGGATCAATAGGTTGTACCACCCAGGACGATGTTGTTCTGGAACCAAACACTAACTCATTGGGAAGGGTCTTGGGATGACCATCCTCCTCTTTACTTCATCAATTTGAGATATGGACAAAGGGGAGGTCTTCAGAAGAGGTTTGTGGGGAACCTTCCCCTTCCTCCAAGTCCATGTCTTTGGTGAAAGGCTCTGAAGAGGAGTCTATGTGCTTCTGTTTGCACATCATTTTCTTGTGGTGGACTTCTGGGGGAGTTACAAAAGGGTGAAAATCAGACTGAGAAACTGACAAAGCAGATATCCTTGGAAGCCTTTGGATGCGACTGCTGAGCAGAATGAAGAGAAAAAGGAGGAGACCTCTGCTGGGGCTTGGATGGAACCAACCTCATTGGAGACACCTCAGTTTTAGAACCTTTCAAGAGTGTTTGAAAGGCTTTGAATGCTGAAATCGCAACCAGTACAGAGGATCCCCTCAGATCTGAAAATGAAAGGGAACTCTCCACGCCGATGACTCCAGGCTCTAAAGCTGACCTCGGACCAGAGCTAATCAGGGCCAAAGCACAGAGAGGGAAAAGCTGCTCTGAGAATTTTGGTGTTGGCTCACACTCCTGGAACCCAAAACAGAAGCTTCAGCTTCAAATCTTGCCTTGATCTAAAGGCATCAGTGTTGAGTGTAAGAGAGTGAGCGACAGAGATAGGCTGTCAGTGTCCAAGTGATTAATATCACCAGTGCTGACTGAGGTGGTCTGGGTTTAGTCAAATCAGATACTACTGGTGCTAAGAGTGGAGGGGTTTTGATGGCCTGTACTCTGTGCCTTACAGGGATTGTACTGGGATAATCCCAAGACGGATCTGTGCCCTCAAAAATTTCATCATCCTGTCAACATTATGCTCCATGAGACTCTGCAATGACAGGGTAGGGAAGTGACGTCTAGGACTGATCGGTTATGAGAACCTTGGTTTTGGAGAAGGAGACTGAAACAGAGAGGTCGCAGTTTCTGACCTTTGTGTACTTTTCGGATCAGGCCCAAAAGGAGGAGAGTGCCTAAAGCTGACCATCCCTAAAAACTATACCTACAAAAAACTATTGCTAAGACTAACTATACAAACCTGAAAACACTACATTTCTCCATTATCGTTATTATTATTATTACTACTACTATTTAAACCACACTAGAAAAGAATTCTAGATAGATATTTTAAAAAGAGAGAAAGAGAAAATTCTCACAGTAGGAGGAGGAAATCTAAGCTACATGAAAGAATACGAGTTTCTTTGGAAAGCTCTTCTGACATGTCTGATTGCTTCAGGCAGCAAATGAGATCTGAGCAGGTAAGGTGGAGCACAGGAAATTATGGGTAGAGGAGGACTCAGAGCTCTGGATCTGAGGAAGCTTCAGATTCAGCACCAAGGTCAGATCCCATACATTTGAAACAGCCAAAAATAAAGAACATTAGATCAATGTACTATAGTGATTCACAGAGGAGTCTTCCAGAAATTCATCCACTTTTCACTAGGATTCTTGTACAGAAAAAAATACTTATTTAGCTTGTAAATCTGATCTTGTCCTTTGCATTCTTCCTCAAAACATGGGACAGAATTCCCAGCTAAGTTAACCTTGGGTGGCCCTCATGGAAGGATATTCTGGAGCACTGCCAAGCCAAAGGAGGCCCTACTTTTGGATATAAGATCCAATTTGTAATGAGTAATAAAAGTATGAGCATTGGACCACATGGCCACTGCACAAATACTATCAATGGATGTTCTTGACCAAAAAAGCAGATGAAGTAGCCATAGATCTAGTTGAATGAGCTTCATGTGGTTTTGGTAGGGAAACACCTTGATGAGAATACATCCAAGAAATACAATCAGTAATCCATTTAGCTACAGTAACTTCAGAAACTGGGCAACCCAATCTTTTTGGTGAAAAGGAAACAAAGAGCTGATCTAATTTTCTGATTTACATTGTCCCATGTAAATAAAAACATAATTGTCTGTGCACATCAAGCAAACGCAGCATGGATTATCCTTTGTTTGAAAATTTACAAAATAACCATGCAAAGATTGAATTTCAGCTGGCAAACTCAGTTTAGCTGGACAAGCTTCCAAGTCAGTTTAAGAGAATAAACCCAGTCCTCGATCTACAATCTCATATTTTTCTATTTCAAAAATTGAATAAAACCACTAAACTCTTCCTTTTGGTTTTCAAAAGCTTTATTTTTGAAGAACGTCCAACATAGGTAGGTGAGCACTGTGGCAAAAGTCTCTCTTACTTCAGTTGTGGACAACTGAAATAAAATAATACAATGGCTGCCGCCATGGATCTTAGCGCTTGAAGAACTAATCTGGCTGAAGATGATGGGTGGAAGATAAGTTGATGGACCCGAGCATGAACATTCAGTGAATTGGTAGTGACGCTATTTGGGTTGTTGCATTCAGATGTGCACCAATGAACTTCAGGCTCTGGTATCAAGTTTGATTTTGAATAATTTACTGTTATTCCCAGTGATTGGCAAATCTGGAGCCAACAGTCCCTGGACTGCTGAAAGAGATGTTTGCAGGGGGCGGTGAGGAGACAGTTGTCCAGATATGGAAACACTCTGAATCCTTTTGTGTCTCAGGTGAGCACCCACCACTGCTATGCATTTGGTAAACACCCTGGGAGCTGTGGTAAGTCCAAAGGGCAGGGTTCTGAATTGGTAATGACAGGTTCCCAGCCAAAAACACAAATGTCTTCTGGATCACCTGTCTATTTTGATGTGATAGCATGCATCCTGAAGGCCTACGGAGCACATCCAATCATCCTTGAAAAGAAATGGCAGAATGGTCTGAACCATGACCATTTGGAACTTTGACTTCATTATGTATTGATTCAAATTGCTCAGATCCACTACTGGTCTCAGGTTGGGCACCAAAAAGAAACACAAATAACCCAAGATGTAGGCGAGCCAAAACCAAACACTTTCAAAAATACTGATTCCTCTGGAGGGATTTTTTTAGAAGGCCAACCAACCCTTTGTCTGAGAATCTGTAATATGCCTCCAAAGGAGATCATATGGTGCTGATCTGGGGGACCCTTAATCGAAATCAGTTCCTCTGTGAAAGATTCCAATGGGGAAATTATGTGCCTCTTCTTGCATATTCTCTTCTAATGGATCTCCCTCTGGGGACATTCAGGAGAGGTTTCTGAAGAGAGGGGATGCTCCTCTACAGGAACTGCTTGGAAACTAGTTGGAACTGGCTGTCTCTGTGGAGTAGGCCTGATCGACTCAGAGCTCGGAACCAAACAGGGGATGGGAACTGGCTCCACAGAATGAGAAGGCATTCTCTAAAAAGAGGAAAAGCCCTTTCCATGACCCCAAAGGCAGAAAGAGCCAGAAAAGTCACAATCAACTGCACCAGAGCCAAAACTTCCAGTATAGACGGATCACAACTCCTACTGGATTCGTGCCTCAAGGATGGAACCAAAATCAAACTGTCCAGGGCAGGGACAGATCCAACAACATTGGAGTTGATCCCAGCCCCACAGATCTGACACCATTTCAGCTCTGGGACCCATTCCGATCTGAAGGTATCATAGTAGAACTAGTTAAGGATGCCGTCAGAGTCGAAGATATCTTCTTCAGATTTGATTCCGGACCTCTCGGGGTTTTCAGATCCTGGGGTTCCAAAACAGTGGGATGAAATAGAGAAGGAAAGAGAATAGTATGAAACATACTTGGAAAGTTCATGGATACAATAGGGGACGGAGCCTGTATGAGCCCCATCTGGATTTCAGCTGAGAAATTTTCAGATCATCCTATCTACATCTGCTTCTGATAAACTTCTGGAGGATATGGTGGATGTGGCCTTGAACGTTTCCTTGGAGTCTGTAAAAAGGGTGAAAGCAGAGTAGGAGAAATTGGGTTTAGCAAATACTCTGATGTGTGAACACTATAAGAGGTGCCAGGCTTCGGATCCAAGGGTCTGGGATCTAAGGTAGTTGCCATAAGACTAGCAGATATAATCAATATGAAGTTCTTGGATCCAATGATTTCAGATTCAAAAATCAAATCTCAAGATCCAATGACATCGAATCCAAGGATTTCTGAATCTTAGTCAGTGGCTCCAATTAAATCCTAGGGACTTCAGCAGGAAGTGTTTTCTGTGTTCCAATCGAGCAGACTTAGAAGATTTGCAGTGGTTTGAGACCCAGAATACGAAATTGTAGCAGCAGAAAGTAGTTTTTTGATATTAATACTTGCATCGGTCAGCCAGAGCCCTTGGATTAAAGGTGGAGCAGATGCTGCAACTGGTATCCAAGTGGCTGGCTCAGAGATAATAAACAAACTCCTTGTGGGCATCCAATTTCAGAATTTTATGCCCACAAGAAGTGCATTTTTTGAACCCTGTTGATTTTTCAGACATGACAGAAGTGTAGGTAATGTAATAATAACAAAAGGCAGTACACTGAAAAAACTAGAAAGGAAAAAAATGAGCTTTTTTTTCTTTTTTGGCAAAAAGGAAAAAGTGAGAAGGGAGAATTACCAACTATGGTAATTAAGAAACAATACCTTATTAAATGGGTAATAGGAGAAAAAATGCCAACTATGGTACGAAAGAGATACTACAAAAATAGTAGAAAGCCAAATGTTCTTCCAACTACTAAGAGGGAGGTTAGAAAAGTCAGATAAGAAGAGACTTAGAAGAAACTTTTAATAAATATATATGACAACTTACAAAGAATTCATAAATCTCATTCGAGAGAGGAAGTCTGAGCATGATGGTGGCAACGAGATCCAAGGTATTGGTGTTGGATTGAGGCATTATGGGTAGAGGGAGGAGCTCGAGAGTTGGTTCCAAATTCTAGAGTATGCATCCGAGTCAGATCTGAGGTCTAGGTCCAAAAGGACAACAGACTACTAGAATATTTTCCACGCATTTTGATCAAATTAAGGTAATCTAAATGAATCACCAAGACTTACGAAGCACATTTAATATTCAGAAATGCAATACAGTGGTAGCGTTGCCAAATCTGTCATGTAGGGATTCATGTACCGAAGGATACGTGAAAAACAACACAAAAGCCAGAGAACATGAAAACTCATCATAACAAGAGTTAATGGGAAAGCAGACAAGTATGTTATAAGTATCAGTAGAATGGTACTCTTAATTGCCCTCACTCCAAGTTCTAGGCATCTGCTTACCATAAATAAATAAATCTATCTTTATTGCTCATCTCTAGCAATTGTATAATCAAATCAAAATTCTAAATGACCGGTGCACTAACCAGTATGGCCTATAATGTATAATGCTACATTTGTGCACTGGACAAATCTCTCAATCACATCTTTGCTGACATCATTAAATGCAGTTCTCAATACAACGGTGTTTATCTTCTCTGTCTGTCCATCATGTTTTCATTTTGTTTTCATCTGCAAGTTGTAAGTCAACTCTTTAATGCTGTGAGCTGTAGTTCCTGTGGTACAGGGCATGATTCCCTCAGCCCTCATTTGTCCGCTATGTAATCTTGAACAAGTCAGTTAACCAGAAACTGCCCCCGGGGTTGCGCCTGAAAAGGGACTGTGTGTGTATCTGGTGAGCCTACCTGGTTAACAAGAGTATTTACTTACAACCCTGAATATTCGAGCCTGGTGCCGCAAATTTGATTCCCATGGCCTGTCCTTATTGACTTGGGCATCTTTTCCAAGGAAAATGAGGTGAGGACATCAAGGAGAAGGAAATTACTCCTTACCAAATTGTTTGCAATGCTTTATATATTTTCTGATGTCAAAAGCCTACTCAGATTATTTTTTTTTTAAGATCAACAACCACTCTCTCATTTCATCACAGCGAAGAAATGTGAAAACAGAAAATGACAGAACAATTCACTGACATCTGTCAGTATTTTTCCTAACGGTCGGGACCCGGCGGAGAAGACAAAGTCTGGTTTTGGTCACTAGTTATCAAGGATTTTGAGATGCAAGTTCCCACACATTTCTGGAGTACATTCTGCCAAGTGATACATTTACTCTAGAATTTTAAGTTGCAGACAGATTCTTTCTTTAAAATTTTATTTTGTCTAACAGGCAATCACGGATTTGTGAAATATGGCCGCCAGCAGACAACTGATCTAAATCAACCTAATCTTCATTTTGCATTTCAACAGAAGTAAGCAAAGCATTGAAAGTCTTACCTTCTTTTTATACAACTTAACAGTGAGCCTGCCTTGCAACTGTATTCAATGTGTCTTGTACTTAAGAGAATGAGTCTACTACAACTACTCACATTCTATAAGCTTGTGGCCGATTTGCTTGCAATCTCTTACTCAACAAGGTAAATGCTTAACCTCCCATTAAAGAGATCTTGAGATACTATGTAGCCCTCCCAGAACCCTAATTCTAGCACTAAAATTCACATCTGTCCCTAACCTCAAACCACAAACCCTATCATTAAAAGTCCCCTTTTACCCCCTACACCTAACCCAAAACCCAGTGATCGCTTCTTATAAATAAAATCTCCTCTCTAAACTTAAATTCCTAGATCAGTCTCTAACTCTAAAATTTTCTTTTGATCACTGTTTAAACCTAATCCCTAAACCCTGCTCCCTACCTCTAAGCCTAAATCTTCTGAGGGGTCCCAAAACCTAAAAGTTAAACTCCCAGCCTTCCCACACCCTCCCTTGGACTAACGCACTTAACACATGCTTTTGTGTTCTAGTGACAGCAGCTATACCTTCTTCCCAGGGTTGATGCATCTTGCTTGAACAGACATTTAAGTTTGTGGAGGAACAGAAGCCACTACAAGCTGCCAAGTAAAACAAAGCTCCCAGTTGTGATATTGGAGCTTATGAACAGTGGTGACTTGCACAATAGTAGCAAACCCAAAACAAAATTTGTACTTTTTTTTTTGTTCCAAAGTAAAATTGTAATCCCAAAGAAGTAATTCATTCCAGGGGAAAAAAAAAACACTTCACCATTTAGCTACATATTTAACAAAGCTCTTACCCACTGTTTAGTATTAAAATACTACAAACTACTCCATCTCCTTATATTTACTCCCCTTGCAGTTAGACATCATAACAAATCTCCTCTTACAAACTGAAACACTAGTCACAAGCCTCATCAGCGGTCATTACCCCAGAACCAAATTCCCCAGTGCTGCACATCCTTCCATACAGGCAACTACTCTCACCCTACAAGAAATCAGCACTTGTTCTAAAATTCAAATGCAACTGAAAAAGCACTTCTTCATCCAAACCAAATACTACTGCTTCAACACAGGACAAGGTGCCTAACAGACTAATTCCGATCTCTTTTTCAGGCCTCCTTCTCTCAAGATTTACTGAAGATTGACCCACTTTAGAAATTAACGCATATATTGTACATTAGACTGCTTGAATGTACAGTGCACTTTGCTTGCCACCCTCCCTTGGACTAACGCACTTAACACATGATTTTGTGTTCTAGTGACAGCAGCTATACCTTCTTCCCAGGGTTGATGCATCTTGCTTGAACAGACATTTAAGTTTGTGGAGGAACAGAAGCCACTACAAGCTGCCAAGTAAAACAAAGCTCCCAGTTGTGATATTGGAGCTTATGAACAGTGGTGACTTGCGCAATAGTAGCAAACCCAAAACAAAATTTGTACTTTTTTTTTTGTTCCAAAGTAAAATTGTAATCCCAAACAAGTAATTCATTCCAGGGGAAAAAAAAAAACACTTCACCATTTAGCTACATATTTAACAAAGCTCTTACCCACTGTTTAGTATTAAAATACTACAAACTACTCCATCTCCTTATATTTACTCCCCTTGCAGTTAGACATCATAACAAATCTCCTCTTACAAACTGAAACACTAGTCACAAGCCTCATCAGCGGTCATTACCCCAGAACCAAATTCCCCAGTGCTGCACATCCTTCCTCACAGGCAACTACTCTCACCCTACAAGAAATCAGCACTTGTTCTAAAATTCAAATGCAACTGAAAAAGCACTTCTTCATCCAAACCAAATACTACTGCTTCAACACAGGACAAGGTGCCTAACAGACTAATTCCGATCTCTTTTTCAGGCCTCCTTCTCTCAAGATTTACTGAAGATTGACCCACTTTAGAAATTAATGCATATATTGTACATTAGACTGCTTGAATGTACAGTGCACTTTGCTTGTTCACTAGAAGGTATATATGCATTTTTCTAAGTAGTCTCAATTACTTGGTTAATTGCTTACACCTTCTGTATTTTTTTAAAAATTCGTCAATATTGATCAGTGCAGGACACTTCCAAGATGACTGCACACTGATCTACAGCCTAATTTCAGCTCTCCCAGTGTGAATTCAGAAACTGAAAAATAGCAGCTAGTAAAACTGTCACTTTGGGTAAAATTCATTTACTGGCCAATAAGAACATTGCCTGTATGCCAATAAAAAAGAAATTTAGGGAATCAGAAAGAAAATCAACCATAAAGGTGAAGAGAAAAAAATGGCTGGGAAGAAACCTACAGCTTGTTGAGCAAAAAACAGTTTAAACTTCAGCTGTGGTACAAGACATAGCTTCCAGTAATTTACAGGACAAAATGAATCAAATGTACACACAAGTGATTAAACAATGAAACACTGACGGAATATATCAACTCAAATTAAAGGTTAGGAAAAATAGAAGCTTTTAGTAGCTATTCAGATGAACTAATTTTATTGTTGTTTGTCTTTCAGCTTTTCCCGGTTAGGGGTCGCCACAGCGGAACGCCGGTCCACTAATGATTG
This sequence comes from Protopterus annectens, assembly GCF_019279795.1. Taxonomy (NCBI): domain Eukaryota; kingdom Metazoa; phylum Chordata; order Ceratodontiformes; family Protopteridae; genus Protopterus; species Protopterus annectens. The sequence goes on along the minus strand of NC_056726.1, from coordinate 1,873,470,450 downwards.
GCAGTAGATTTTCACGAACGCCGAGGTGCCAGCTTGACATCCAAACTTCAACGAAGGAACGCCCATTTACGCATGTCTTTCGAACACCATCCAACCGCGGGGAGGACATGCAGACTCCACAAAGAAGGCACTCCCCGCACTCCAGCCAAGAATCTAACGGGAGAACCTCTTGCTGTGAGGCAACAACGCTACCGCTGCACCACCGCGGACATATTCAGGTGAACTAATAAAACAATAAAAATCAAGTTAGAAAACAGAGCACACAGAGAAAACCTGAGATTTTCAGCTGTATTAAAGAAATCAGAAAGAACAGGGTGTATTAATTTTATGAAAGCACAAGTAAGCGACTGGACTGGTGTTAAAAGCAGGATTTGTTAAATGAAAAGGTACATTAAGTGTTTGCTTGAAACCTGGCCATGAGAGAGCAACCAAGACCTATTATTATCATTTACTATTTGTTCAACAAATAAGTGGATTGGTCTATTGATCCTTTTCAGCCAGGACCGGAGATCAAAGAGCAGAAAATATACCATGGTCTTTCAATCAGCAGTATTATATACAAAAGGAGTACCTAGCAAAATACAGAATATACGCAAGACTGAACGCAGACAAAGTAGCATTAAAAAAATCTATACAAAGTGCAAGCATTTCTCAAACTCTCCTTTATTAATTCACGCATGGATTGAATTCCACCATCTCCACATCCTAGTTACCACTGAAACCTGGGTAAGACCTTAAATTAACGACAAAGAAATCATTCTTCCCAGTCTCACCATCATTAGAAAAGACCAAAAAGGCAAAAGGGATGGGTGGGTGTGGCCACAACCTTTTAAGTCACTTTAGAAATCCATACTCACCTCCCAACTACTCCACAATGCAGCAATGACGAAATACTAAAAGCCAAATTCCACCTAAACAACCAGAAATCTATAATCTTTGTAGCCACCTACCACCCCCCCCCAAAAAAAATTGCCAAGACTACCAAAAACATACAAAGCTATTTATCATCTACTTTCAACCAAGAAACCATCCTGCTCAGTGAACTAAACATAGACTGGACTGCTAACAAACCTAACTCTACTCCCCATAATACTGACCTCTATCATTTCACTTGGCTGATCCAACAACCAACCCAGTTTGACAAAGTATCCAAAAAAATCAATTCTAGACTGCATACACGCAACCACTCCTGAAAAGGAATGACCTAGCCCACACCCTCCCAGACACACTCAGTGATCATCACCTCACCTACATCAACAAAATACCATAAGCCCCCCACACCCCTATACTTCAATTCTGTCAGAAACTTAACCAGTTTTGATAAATCCAATTTTAATGGCACACAATGTGTCTAGGAGCTTCTCAAATACCTGCCTCTAGATGAAGCTGTCTGTCACTTCAATACAATCCTTCTTAGCCATACTAAACCAACAAGTCCCACTGAGACATAAGAGTGAAAATAAATTTTGTCTCATAGCAAACCCATCAAACGAAGCAACTCATGAGACACAGAGACAAAACCTGGAAACACTGGCAGAAATCTAGACCCAATCTTACCTAGATACATAGTAGTGCCTCAGAAACCATACAAAGACATAAGTTATAATAAAAAGAACTTCTCCACAAACCAGACCACATATACAAAAACCCTAAAGGATTTTGGCAAAATTTAAACAACCTTCTGACATCAGGCAGAAAACCCACCCAAATCCTTTCACATCTGAAACTAGCAGAGACATTGCAGGCAAATTCAACAAAAACTTCCTATCCAGTACTATACTTAACTCAAACAATAACCTAGACCCACCCCACCTAACTCCCCCAGACCACAGCTCCACACCCCCAACTCAACCTAACAACCATGCAAACAAATACCATCAAAAAATACATTAAAATACTGAAACCCACAGCTCTTCCTGACAACTTGCCATCTGAATACCTCTGTGTAGCCATTGACACCATTTGCTACTCCGTACCTATCCTAATAATAGATCAGTTACAGAAAACTACATCCCATCTCGATGGAAGGCTTCCTTCATAATTCTGTTATACAAAGGTGGTACATCCACTGAACAGTCAAACTTTTGCACTACAGCAATCCTTCCTTCCATCTCAAAAGTACTTCAAAAGCACAATTAACTTCTAGCCTTTCTACCTGACAAGCAGTTACAGCTTTGAATCCTACCACAGCACTAAAACTCTCCTACATTTCCTAGATACCACTAATCAAAGTAAACAGCTAATTTTTTTTCCCACCCTTTTCCTGCACTTGTCAAAAACCTTCAGCATATTCTCACATCAACTATCCCCCAAAAACTAAATCTTAAAGGCCTCACAGCTCCCTCAACTAGAAGGTTCAACCAGACATCTAAACAACTGCTCTCAGTCTGCAAAATGACCCTCTCCCAGCTACTCACAGCACGCAAAGCACTATGACATCCACTTAAAACATCCTTGATGTCAACTCTCATATAATGGCATGTACTAACACCCTCAAAATTGAAACTGTTGCAAATAAATCAAATTATTACAGTGACTTGATATTCTCTGTCACCATCTCGAAAGAATGGAACAAACATTCAAACCACATCAGGCTTTTAAATAACCTGCAACAATTCAAATCCACCCAAAAAATATCACTTGACAACTAAACTATGCAACTGTACCACACCTACAGTTTGCAGTATACAATCTTAACTCTGTCCAGTATGAATGGTACACAAAAATGTAATATAGTACTTTTGATTTTAGTCACAATATCTTGAAAAAGTACAGTTGTGTACACTTACCATAAATGTAGATGTTTGAGTGTATTCACTGTTGCAGTCATTACATTTGGGTTATCTGCTTGCAGTAGCCCTCAGTCAGCCTGATTAAAAAAGTTTTGGGTCCTGCGTCAGCTGCTGTCCCTTCTTCCATGACGTCAGGGGTATAAAACATGCAGCCAACGCCATTACATCAGTTTTTCTTGCCCCAGATGTCATGTGCCCCCCTAATGGGACGCAATTAAATCTATAAATACAAGGATATACCTCCAACAGAAAAGCAAATACACCAAAAAGCTTTTAGAGCATAGTAAGTGAAAGTAGAGGTATAGCCAAAGGAAGAAAAGGGGCTGGAGGGAGGGCAACTAGGACTGCAACAGTGAATACACTCAACATCTAAATTTATGGTAAGTGTGCACAACTGTACTATGTTCTTCGTGTTTCACTGTTGCAGTCATTACATTTGGGTAGATTCCCAAAGCTAAGGTTGGGAGGAGGAATTTAAATAGAATTAGGACCAGCTATAACACCCTGCAAGACTGCAGTGGCAAAACCAGCTCTGGATTTATAGAAAATTGGCAAATGATAATGCTTGGTGAAAGTATGTACAAAACTCCAGGTAGCAGCTTCTAAGATGTCTCTAGTAGGGATGCCCCTGAGAAAGGCTGTAGGGGTAGATGCGGCACTGATTGAATGGGCTCTGATGCCCTATGGGATAGGTTTTCCATGGTGCTTACAGCACAAATGAATGCAGTGGCCTATCCATTTTGAAATGGTTTGTTTTGAAATAGCTTTCCCCTCTGCCTCTGCAGCAAATGCCACCAGTAGTTGTTCAGATTTTCTTTGAGGTTTAGACATGTCCAAGTAGAATCTAAGCTGTCTGTGCATATCTAAAGAGTGCAGTATCTGTTCCCCTTTGTTCTGTGGGTTAGGAAAGAAGGTAGGCAAATGAATGGACTGATTAAGAGCCACACTGGATACCACCTTGGGCATGAAGGAATGATTGGTTCCGAGGGACACCTGCCCGCATGAAAGATGATGAAAGGTTCCACTGCCATAAGGGCCTGTAATTCGGATACCCTTCTTGCAGAAGTGATTACCAAAAGGAAAGCTGTTTTCCAGGAAAGAAATTTTAAATGTGCAGTAGCAGCTGGCTCGAAAGGAGGAAGAGTGAGTTTCTCCAAGACAAAGGTAAGATCCCAGGCTGGAGTTGGAGCTCTCCTGAGTGGTCTTAAATTTTTGGCCCCTCTGAGGAACTGCTTGAGCAGTGGGTGAGAGAATAGGAGGCTCTGTGCTACAATGAGCTGAAATAGCTGAGGCATGAATTTTGATGGAGGAAAAAGAAGTCCTTATGAAGCATCTCAGTCAAAGTATTGTGGAATCTGAGGTAAATTGGGCACTGCTGTGTTCATTCCTTGAGATTGGTTCCAAGCACAGAATCTTTTCCATTTTGCAGCATAAGATTTTCTAGTACTAGGCCTCCCTGCCTCTAAAATTATATCCATCACTGATTTACTGAGGGATGGTAAAGGAGAGATTAGGTAATTAGCCAGGCTGCTAGGTTCAGGGGGTGCAGCTGAGGGTGCAGAATCATGTTCTCCTGCTGAGACAACACAGGGAAGGAGTCTGAGGCAGGTGCCATAGAGCCAAGCTTGACACATTGTGCAAGAGTGGGTACCAGTGTTGGCGAGGCCAGTCTGGTGCAACTAAAATTGTCCTTGGCTTGTCCTGTATGATCTTTAGTAGCATCTTGGACAGCAGAGGCAAAGGAGGAAAGGCATAAACTGATAGGTTTTTCCAGCTGAAGGATAGAGCATCCACTTTCCAAGCTTGCTTGTAAGGAATCCTTGTGCAAAATTTGTCCAGTTGATGGTTCGGGGGGGGGGGGGGCAAACAGGTCTATAGCTGGGGTCTCCCATTTACTTGTCGACATGTTGAAAATCCTTGGTTCCAGTTTCCACTCGTGTGGGTCCATGAGGTTTCTGCTTAATCCGTCTGCCAGTGTATTTAGTTTTCCTGGCAGGAATTGAGCTTGTAGATTTACTTGGTAGCTCAAGGCTGTGTTACACAATGCCATGGCTAGTCTGCAGAAGGGGTAAGAATGTGTACCCCCCTACTTGTTTATGTACCACATGACATTGGTGTTGTCCGTCCTCACCAACAGTTGTCCTAGAAGAATGTGGTCCTTGAAGGATGTCAGAGCATTCAGTACAGCAAACATTTCCTTTTGATTTATGTGGAGGTGCATTTGGTTTGGGTTTCATTTGCCCTGTATGCACTTCCCTGCCAGGTGAGCTCCCCATGCATAGTCTGATGTGTTTGTTGTTAAGATTTGTTTGGTAGGGTGTAATGTGAATGGTAGTCTCCCCTGTTTTGGTGCAGGCCTCTGCCCACCAAAAGAACTCTAGGCCTAGGCAAGGTATGATAGGAATCCTTGCTTCCAGATCCTGTGATTGTTGACACCACAGACTTTTGAGATACCATTGTAGTTTCCTCATATGCAGCCTTGCATATGGAATTAGAAGAATGCATGAGGCCATGAACCCCAAGGCTTGCAGTATTTGCCTTGCAGATAGCTGGGTTTTTGTGGCCACTTGTTTGAAGTAAGCTGTCAAATGTATCCGTTTCTCAGGCATGAGGAAAGCCATCTGGGAAGTTGTATTCAAGCTAGCTCCCAGGAATATAATTTGCTGACAGGGTACCAGGTGGGATTTCTTTTTGTTTATGGTGAACCCCAGACAAGTCAGTAACCTTTGAACAAAGGCCAGATTGAAAAGAATGTCCTTGTTTTCTGCCTGAATTAAACAATCGTCCAGGTATGGGTACATCTGAATATTTCTTTGCCTGCAAAATGCAATGACTGGAGCTAGGCATTTAGTGAATACCCTGGGCGCAGTAGATGAGCCAAAGGGCAGTGCAGTGAACTGACAGTGCATGTAGCCTGCTTTAAAGAGTATGCATCTTCTGCAAGACTCCCTGATAGGGATGTGTAGGTATGCTTCTTTTAAGTCTAGTGTTGCCAACCGTGCATCCTTGCCTAGCATAGAAAGCAGCTGGTGAAGAGTCAGCATTTTGAATTTTGAAATCACCAGAAAGGTGTTTAGAATAGAAAGGTCCAGGATAGGACGCCATGTATTGCCTTTTCTGGGTACCAGGAAAAGTCTCGAATAGAAACCTTGTCCCTTTTCCTCTTCTGGTACCAACTGAATAGCCCCCATGTTTAAGAGAGAGTACCTGATACGGGGCCTCTGCCCACAGATTTGGGGGTAGATCTGGCCACCCGCTTGGTGTGGAAATGAAATCTGTATCCTTGAGACACTATATTTAAAACCCATTTGTCCTGGGTAATGAGTTCCCAGTTTTTGGCCTGCAGACCAACCTTTCCGCCTAAAGGAGCATTCAGTTGGGAAGTGCTAGAAGTCTTAAAAGCAAGTCATTGAGACAGTTTTCCATAGGGGGGAGTCTTACTGCTCCCAGGTTTGGGTGCAGAAACCCCCCCACTGCCTAGTTTTGTGTGTCCCTTGGGATTGAAACCTTGGGTTTCTGTTGTGTCTGGGTTTTGCTTGAGAAGACCTGGAGGGGGCTGGAAGGGACCAATTTTTAGAGGGCTAGTGCCCACTAAATCTAGGAGGCTGAACTTGTAAGAAATCTTTAACAGTCTGCATACATTTAGCTTTATCTTCCATCTTTTTAAGAACTTCCTCAGCCTTGTTGCCAAACAAGCGGGCCTGATTTCAGGGAGCATCCAACAATTTAGCTTTAACATGATCTGGCAAAGATTGCTCCTTAAGCCAAGCATGCCTTCTGAGCACAGACCCTGTAACAGCAGTCCTGCAAGAGGCCTCTAATGAATCAAATCCACATTGCAAAGTATGTTTTCCAACCTGTTCAGCAGAATGCATTAAATCCTGTAATTCTTTATTTTCAGCACAGGAAGGAACTAACATCATTTTCTGTTTAAGCAATCCAATAACATGTTGTTGATACTTTAACATATGAAACTGGCAGTCTAAAGCCCTAATGGCCAAGACTGCAGAAGTGTAAACTTTCTTATCCCATCTATCCAGCGTCCTGGAGTCTCTATCTGAGGGGGTAGGATTTTTAGCAGTAGAAGCCTTAATGCCTTTGGGCCCCTGTGAAATAGTGTCTGGAACCGCAACAGGATTTTTAAAAAGGAACTTGTAAGAATCAGGAACCCTGTAATATCTGTCAAGTTTTCTGGCAACAGGAGGCAAAGAATCAGGGGCCAAACTAGATTCTGAGAAGGCATCATCAACAATGTCTACTACAGGAGGTATAGCTAAAGGCCTATGCTGAGGCAGGAGTAAGAAATCCCTAAGCCTTTGTTTTGAATCAGAAAAATCCTGGCTTTCCCAGTGGAAATGCTCCCTTAGAGTATGTAAGGTTTCACCAAAAGAAAAATCCTCTGGAGGGGAAGCAGAGGGAATACAGTCCTCTGCATCAGAATCCTCATAAACAGATAAGGGCAAATGCAGATCATCAGAAGAATCAGAAAAATCAGAATCCTGTTCAGAAGATTCATAAACAACTTCAGTCCTAGGTCTCTTAGAAGGGGGAGGCTGGCTTCCCTTGAGTTATTAGATCTTCAGCCATTCTTATTTGTTTTTTAGCCATAGAGGCCTGAGCATGCGGCCTGGGCGTCAGTTTCTTAGGCATGGTTCGAGATTTTGGCCTAAATGAAGAAGGCGGCGTCTGTTTAATATGCAAGTCCGTAGGTCTGAATACACCCTCAGAAGCCGGTGCCTGCACAGCGGCTCCGGACCCATCCAAGGAAGAGACATCCGCAGGTTCCACAGTTGAAGCATCTCATGGCATACCAGACTCCGAATGGGTCTCAGTAGAGGCCTGCGACTCAGAAGTAGTTGGTATCAGGGGCTGCGAAAGCACCTCATTGAGTACCGGCAAACTGGCGACTGGCTTATGAGAAGTGTCAACGGCAGCTTTGGACCTCGCCGGCCTGTCTCTGTCTTTATCTTTGTGCTTTTTTGGAATCCCAGTAGTCGGAAAGCTAACCAATGACATTTCTGGATAATTAAACAGAGAACCGAAATATTTAGATGCGAAAATATATCGACGATGGGTAGTGCGCTGTTTAAATAAAGCACAAAACCGACAGCAAGGCATGTTGTGGTCAGGGCCTAGGCAAGGAATAAAGTACAAATGAAAATCTGTGTGTGGTATTTGCTTTCCACAAGTAATGCAATTATTAACTTTTACTGACATCGGTAAGGAGCAAGAAAAAGTTTCCCCAACGGGGTACTTGGCTTTAGTTGAAGACTTCGGTTCTGAAACTCGAAAATGAGAATTTCAGGAGTTGGCCAACCGGCACTTGCGAACTGCTTCGGGCACCGCATGGCTAGAAAGACTGATGCAACTGCGTCGGCTACATGTTTTATACCCCTGACGTCATGGAAGAAGGGAGAACTGACGTAGGACCCAAGACTTTGTTAATCAGGCCGACTGAAGGCTACCTCAAGCAGATAACTTAAATGTAATGACTGCAACAGTGAAACACGAAGAAAGTACAGTCGTGTACACTTACCATAAATGTAGATGTTCGAGTGTATTCACTGTTGCAGTCATTACATTTGGGTAATCTGCTGGCAGGTTGCCCTCAGTCGGCCTGATTAACAAAGTCTTGGGTCCTGTGTTGGTTGCTGTCACTTCTTCACTGACGTCAGGGGTATAAAACATACACAGACGCCGTTACATCAGTTTTTCTTGCCCCAGATGTCAGGTGCCCCCCTAATGGGGAGCAAATAAACATAAAAAACACAAAGGCATACCTCCAACAAAAAGCAAATACACCAAAAAGGCTTTTAAGCTTAGTAAAGGAAAGTACAGGTATAGCCAGAAAAAGTTAAGGGGCTGGAGGGAGGGTAACCAGGACTGCAACAGTGAATACACTCGAACATCTACATTTATGGTAAGTGTACACAACTGTACTATATTCTTAGTGTTTCACTGTTGCAATCATTATATTTGTGTAGATTCCCAAAGCTATGGTTGGGAGGAGGAGTTTATACAGCATTAGGGCTAGCTATAAGGCTCTGCAAGACAGCAGTGGCAAAGCCAGCTCTGGATTTAGAAAAAAATTGGTAAATGATAATGCTTGGTAAAAGTATGTACAGAGCTCCAGGTAGCAGCTTCTAGGATGTCCCTGGTAGGAACATCTCTGAGAAAAGCTGCAGAAGTAGATGCAGCCCTGGTGGAGTGAGAGCTGATCCCCTGGGGAATAGGTTTTCCATGGTGCTTATAGCAGAAATGAATGTGATGGCTTATCCATTTAGAAATGGTTTGTTTTGAAATAGCCTTCCCCTCTGCCCCTGCAGCAAATGCTACCAGCAGGTGTTCAGATTGTCTTTGAGGTTTAGTTCTGTCCAAGTAGAATCTAAGTCGTCTGTGCACATCTAAGGAATGAAGAATCAGTTCCCCTTTGTTCTGTGGTTTGGGAAAGAAGGCTGGCAAATGAATGGACTAACAGCCACACTGGAAACCACCTTGGGCATGAAGGATGGATCGGTCCTGAGAGATGCCCTGTCCGCATGAAAGATGATGTAAGGCTCCACTACCATAAGGGCCTGTAATTCAGATATTCTTCTAGCTGAAGTGATTGCTAAAAGGAAGGCTGTTTTCCAAGAAAGAAATTTAAAGTCTGCAGTAGCAGCTGGCTCGAAAGGAGGTAGAGTGAGTTTCTCCAAAAAGTACAGTTTTGTACCTACCATAAATGTAGATGTTCGAAGATCCACATTGCTGCAGTCCTTACTTATGGGTAGTCATCAGTCCTCGGTCGGCCCGAATACCAAAGTATTAGGCTGACGTCGGTCATGGGCGCACAGCCCTGACATCAGAGCGTCAGGGTATAAAAGCGCGTGACCGACGTCATATCCTCAGTCTTTTCTTGCCCCAGATGTCAGAAGGCCCTAAAAGAAAGGCCACAGCCAAAAAACAGAGTACCTCCCCAAAAGATATGCCCAACAACAGCCATCACCCAAACCATATAACCATGCTAAGCTACAGAGGGGAAGGAGGGAGGGAAAATTGGACTGCAGCAATGTGGATCTTCGAACATCTACATTTATGGTAGGTACAAAACTGTACTATGTTCTTCATCTCACATTGCTGCAGTCCTTACTTATGGGTAGAATCCCAAAGCAACGGGAAACGGAGGTTGGCAAAATCATAAAGCATTAGGGGCTGCTAAAATGCCCTGTAATATTGCAGTGGCAAATCCAGCCCTAGACTTAGAATAAAGAGGAAGGTGGTAATGCTTAGAAAAAGTATGTACTGAACTCCAAGTGGCTGCTTCCAAAATATCCTTTGTAGCTACCCCCCTTAGAAAGGCAGTAGAAGTTGCAGTAGCTCTAGTGGAATGAGGTCTGATTCCAGACGGAATCTCCTTACCATGATGGGAATAACAAAAAGAAATACAAAACCCAATCCATTTAGAAATAGTTTGTTTTGAAACAGGTTTACCCTGTGAACCCAAAGCAAAAGAAACAAACAACTGCTGAGACTGTCTGAACTCCCTGGTTCTTCTCAAATAATAACGCAACTGCCTGTGAATATCCAAAGTATGCAAAATCTTCTCCCCTTTATTTTGGGGATTTGCATAAAAAGTAGGCAAATGAATAGTTTGGTTTAAGGCCACACTAGAAACCACTTTAGGCATAAAGGAAGGATTAGTACGCAAAGATACCCTATCCTTATGAAAAATCAAGAAAGGCTCCACTGCCATAAGGGCCTGTAATTCAGAAACCCTTCTTGCAGAAGTAATGGCCAACAAAAAAGCAGTCTTCCATGACAAATACTTTAACTCGGCAGTAGCTGCAGGCTCAAAAGGTGGTAGAGTAAGCTTTTCCAACACAAAATTGAGATCCCAAGCAGGAGTAGGAGCTCTACGTGGGGGTCTTATGTTCTTTGCCCCTCTGAGAAAAGTACAGTTTTGTACCTACCATAAATGTAGATGTTCGAAGATCCACATTGCTGCAGTCCTTACACTTGGGTAGTCCGCTGTCCTCGGTCGGCCCGAATATCAAAGTATAAGGCTGACGTCGGTCAGGGCGCATTTGATTGACGTCAGGACGTCAGGGTACAAATGCGCATGACCGACGTCATATCCTCAGTCTTTTCTTGCCCCAGATGTCAGAAGACCCTAAAAATAAAGGTCAAAACCAAAAGACAGCAAACAACCAACCAACCACCCTTGCACTAACTATATGTACAATATATACAATATACACAAAATGTACAACCCAACCCACACAACCACCTCTAACTACAGAGGGAAGGAGGGAGAATTGGACTGCAGCAATGTGGATCTTGAACATCTACATTTATGGTAGGTACAAAACTGTACTATGTTCTTCATCTCACATTGCTGCAGTCCTTACACTTGGGTAGAATCCCAAAGCAGAGGTAAGGGAGGATGGCTAACTACAAGGAAGCAGGAGCTGCCAAAATGCCCTGCAAAACAGCAGTGGCAAAACCAGCCCTGGACTTAGAGTAAAGTGGCAGGTGATAAAGCTTAGAGAAAGTATGCACAGAACTCCAAGTAGCTGCCTCCAAAATATCCTTGGTTGCCACTCCCCTCAAAAAAGCTGTTGAAGTGGCAGTAGACCTAGTGGAATGAGGCCTAATCCCAGCTGGAATCTCCTTGCCATGATGGGAATAACAGAAAGCAATGCAAAACCCAATCCACTTAGAAATAGTTTGTTTTGATACAGGCTTGCCCTGAGAACTCAAAGCAAAAGAAACAAACAACTGCTGAGACTGCCTGAAACCTTTAGTTCTGTCCAAATAATAACGCAACTGCCTGTGGACATCTAAAGTGTGCAAAATCTTTTCCCTTTTATTTTGGGGATTTGCATAAAAAGTAGGCAAATGAATAGTTTGGTTCAAAGCCACACTAGAAACCACCTTAGGCATAAAGGAAGGATTAGTACGTAATGATACCCTATCCTTATGGAAAATCAAGAAAGGCTCAACTGCCATAAGGGCCTGTAATTCAGAAACCCGTCTTGCAGAGGTAATGGCCAACAAAAAAGCAGTCTTCCATGATAAATACTTCAACTCAGCAGTAGCTGCAGGCTCAAAAGGTTGTAGAGTGAGTTTCTCCAACACAAAATTGAGATCCCAAGCAGGAGTAGGAGCTCTTGCTGGGGGTCTTATATTCTTTGCCCCTCTAAGAAATTGCTTGAACAAAGGATGAGAAAACAATGGTGGGTTGCAATCATAGTGAGCTGAAATTGCTGCAGCATGAACTTTAATAGAAGAGAAAGACAAACCTTTGTCTAGTAACTCAGTAAGATATTGAAGAGCCACACACAAATTAGGCTCAGAAACATCAAAATCTTTTGCTGCACTCCAAAACAAAAATCTCTTCCATTTGTCTGCGTACACTTTCCTTGTACTAGGCCTCCTAGCTTCCAAGATAACATTCAAAAAGTACAGTTTTGTACCTACCATAAATGTAGATGTCCGAACTGGATAGCATCTGCAGTCATAACAACTGGGTTGTCCTGTCGTCAGGCAGCCCTTCAGTCGGCCGGATTCCAAAGTCCGGGTCCGGCTTCGGCTGATGTCGCACTTCACCCGACGTCATCTCTGTTGGTCTTCAGGTATAAAGGCATCAGCCGACGCCATTTTCCTCAGTGTTTCTTGCCCCAGATGCCAGTTGCCCTCATGGAAGGCTAAAATTTGGATAAATGCCAATGTTTCCAAAAGGATAGAAGGTAAACACAAAAAGTAAGCATGTATGTACATATATACAAACAAATACACCATAAGAGACTCCCCCCCACTAGCTAGCTATTTGGAGGGTAAACACCCTAGGAGTACCACAGAGGGGAAGGAGGGAGGGTAATCCTGACTGCAGATGCTATCCAGTTCGGACATCTACATTTATGGTAGGTACAAAACTGTACTATGTCCTTCATGGATGCATCTGCAGTCATAACAACTGGGTAGAATACCATAGCCAACAAGGGAGGAGGATAAAACTAGATTATGGTGTGTTTAGGATCCCTTGCAGTACAGCAGTGGCAAACCCTGCTCGGGATCTGGAATATAGAGGCAAATTATAATGCTTGGCAAATGTATGCACGGAGGTCCAAGTAGCCGCCTCAATAATGTCTTTGGTTGCCACTCCTCGTAAGAAGGCTGTGGTAGTGGCTGTTGCCCTTGTAGAATGAGGTCTTATGTTCTGTGGAATTGGTTTTCCATGGAAGGAGTAACAGAATCGTATGCAATTTCCTATCCATTTGGAGATTGTCTGTTTGGAAATAGCTTTTCCTTCCCTTCCTGTTGCATAGGCTACAAAAAGTTGGTCAGTCTTTGTGCTACTTTTAGTTCTGTCCAAATAGTAGCGTAGCTGTCTATGTACATCCAAGGTATGCAATATTCTTTCCCCTCTGTTTTGTGGGTTGGGAAAGAAGGTAGGTAGGTGGATTGCCTGGTTTAAAGACACTCTGGATACCACCTTAGGCATAAATGTAGGATTAGTTCTCATAGACACTATCTTGGTGGAAGATTAGGAAGGGTTGCACTGCCATTAAGGCCTGTAGTTCTGAAACCCTCCTTGCTGAAGTAATTGCCAGTAGGAAAGCAGTTTTCCATGACAGGTGTTGTAGGTCTGCTGTTGCTGCTGGTTCAAAGGGTGATAGTGTCAATTTTTCTAGCACAAAGTTTAGGTCCCAAGCTGGTAATGGTGGTTTCCTTGGAGGTTTTACATTCTTGATTCCTCTGAGGAACTGCCTGAGCAAAGGGTGAGAAAAAAACAGGTGGATCAAAGCTGTATTCTGCTGAAATAGCTGATGCATGTATCTTGATGGAGGAGTAGGACAGGCCTGAATGAAGAAGTTCGGCTAGGTACTCCAGAATGTTAGGCATATCTATGTTTGACACATCTTTTCCTCTTTCAGTACTCCAAATGACAAACCGTTTCCATTTTCCAGCATAGTTTCTTCTTGTTGAAGGTCTGCGTGCTTCAAGAATAATGTCTCTAACTCTTTGTGAAAGTTCTGGATTAGCTGCTGCTATGTGATGTTCCATGCAGTCAGTTGCAACGTTTTTAGGTTTGGATGTATGATGCTGTAGTTATTCTGAGTTAACATCAAAGGCATCAGGGGTATTGGCCACATATTGTTCCGAGACATGCTCCTCAGCAGTGGGTACCAGTGTTGTCTTGGCCAGTTTGGAGCTATCAGGATTATCCTTGGACGTTCTTCCTTGATTTTTAGTAATACCTTGTGTATCAAGGGAAGAGGTGGGAATGCATATGCTGTTAGGCCTTTCCAGCTGAAGGAGAGCGAATCCACTTTCCATGCTAGTGGGTGGAATGTCCTTGTGCAGAATTATTTGAGCTGGTGATTGGTAGGTGATGCAAATAGATCTATCTGAGGCATTCCCCATTTCTTTGAGATGGTCTTGAAGATGTCCGGTGCAGCTTCCATTCGTAGGCATCCGATGTGGTTCTGCTTAATATGTCTGCTAGAGTATTCTCCTTTCCGGTACAAATATTGCCTGTAACTGGATGTTGTAGCTGAGTGCCAGGGTCCACAGCTCCAAAGTCATTCTGCATAGAGGGTATGAATGAGTGCCTCCCTGTTTGTTGATGTACCACATGACTGTGGTGTTGTCTGTCCTTATCATCAACTGGCCCTCTTTGAGAAATGGTCTGAACTTTTGGATTGCCAGTTTTACTGCCAGCATTTCTTTTAGGTTGATGTGCAGGTGAAGTTGATCCTGTGTCCACAATCCTTGCACGCATTTGTCCAGCATGTGGGCCCCCATCCTAGGTCTGAAGCGTCTGTTGTGATGGTCTGGCTTGCTTGACATCTGCGAAAGGGTAGCCCTGGGTTTGACTGGCATGCCTGAGCCCACCATAGGAACTCCTGTTTTAAGCATGGAATTAATGGGATTTCTGTTTCTAGGCTGTGTCTGTGTTGGGACCATAAATTCTTTAGGTACCACTGTAGTTTTCTCATATGTAGTCTGGCAAATGGAACCAAGATTATGCATGATGCCATGAATCCCAAGGCCTGCAGTACTTTTCTTGCTGTTAACTTGTTCAGTTTTGTTAGTGCCAAGAAGTAAAGAGGAAGTTCTTTTTGTTTTTCTGTAGTTAGGAATGCCATCTGTTTTACTGTGTCCAATTCCGTGCCCAAGAAAGTCCTTGTTTGGGATGGTATCAGCCTTGAATTTTGTAGATTGACTGTGTATCCCAGTGCTTGCAGCAAGTAAATGACCCTTTGTAAATCTGTTGTCAGCTTGCTTTTGTTGTCCCCTTGTAGCAGGCAGTCGTCTAGGTATGGGTAAATTTGAATTCCCTGTAGTCTGCAATGGGCGATTACTGATGCCAGGCATTTTGTGAATACTCTGGGCGCAGTAGATAAGCCAAAGGGCAATGCTGAGAATTGATAGTGCTCTGATCCTGCAAGAAATCTGAGGTATCTTCTGCAGATTGGTCGAATGGGGACGTGCAGGTATGCCTCCTTGAGATCTAGAGTTACCAGCCAACACTCCTTGCCCAGCATGGGAAGAAGTTGCTGTAGGGTCAGCATTTTGAATTTTGGGACAATGATGTATGTATTTAAGGCGGACAGGTCGAGAATTGGTCTCCAACTTTTTTCCTTTCTTGGAACTAGGAATAGTCTGGAGTAGAACCCCTTTCCTTGCTCTGCTGTTGGCACTTTTTCCACAGCTCTCATGTTTGCTAACTGCATTATCTGTTGTAGAGCCTCTGTTTTTTGATTTGGAGGTAGATTTGGCATTCCTCTTTTGACTGGTAAAGTGTGGAAGTGGAACCGGTAACCTTGATCTATGGTTTGTAAAATCCACTTGTCTTTTGTTATGTAGTGCCAGTTCTTTGAAAATAAGGTTAACTTTCCGCCTAGGGGAGCTGCTATTTGTTCCCTGGTAGGCGGATTTAGGGTTAAGTCACTGTGGTTGTGTTGATGTAGTGGCAGTGGTTGTGTCTGTGCCTCTGTTGTTACCTTGCCACTGTCGTCCTCTGTAGGCACCTCCTCTGGCTTGGTTTCTGCCTCTGGAACGTCTATTCCTGCCCCTTTGAGATCTTGTGGAGTCAGGAAAGGACCAATTTTTGGCAGGCCAGTTCCTGCTAAACCTAGGGGGTTGAACCTGCAAGAAATCTTTAACCGTTTGAACAGATTTTGCCTTTTCTTCCATTTTCTTCATAACCTGCTGGGCAGGTGTACCAAACAAACTTGTCTTATCCATAGGAGCATCTAGCAACTTAGCTTTAACATGATCCGGTAAAGCTTGCTCCTTTAGCCATGCATGCCTTCGTATCACTGTGCCAGTCATGGCTGATCTAAATGAAGCCTCCAGTGCATCATAGCCACATTTTAAGGAATGGTTACTAACCTGTTGTATGTTATTTACCATTTCTAATACATATTTCTTATCAAGAGATTCATCAGTGGTTAGCTTTTTAGTTAACTGATCAAGCATAAACTCTTGGTATTGTATCATGTGAAACTGACAGTTTAAAGCTCTAGCTGAGAGAGTAGCTGAAGTGTAGACCTTTTACCCCATCTGTCTAATGACCTTGCTTCCCTTTCAGAAGGAATAGGGTTTTTAGCTATGGTCGCGGCTACTGCCTTGGGACCCTGGGATATAGTTTCGGGATCTGCAAGTGGGGCCTTGTAAAGGTGGTGATGAGTATCTGGCACCCTGTAAAATCTGTCTGGTTTGGCAGGGGCTGGGGGTAAAGAATCTGGAGCGGAGCAGACATCATTGAAAGCATCATCCACCACAGAGAGAACAGGAGGTATAGCTAAGGGCCTGTGCTGTGGAAGGTGCAGAAAGGTCCTAAGTTTTTTCTGGAGTCTGAAAAATCCTGTTGCTGCCATTGGAACTGCTCTCGCATGGCATGTAAGGTTTCCCCAAAGGAGAATTCTTCTGGTGGGGAAGCAGCTGGAATGGATTCTTCAGCATCAGAATCTTCAAAATTGGAGAAAGGAGCCTCTGGCTGGTCAGTTATGTCTGATTCATCAGCAGAATCATCAGAGGACACTGGCTCAGGGGCTCTGCCCTAGGTCTCTTCTCTGGGGCTGAGAGGCCCTGTCTGGGTGAGATTGAGATCCTCTAATTAATGAAATTAAATCTTCTGCCAAAGTAAGCATTTGAGAACTAGAAGAGGGCCTGGTTGTGGGGGGTTTAACAGGCACTGTTTTAGTAGTCTTGGCTGCTTTAGCCCTGGCGAAGGCCTTAATGGACATGGCTGCTGGAGGCCTAGCAGCACCACGTGCTGGGGTAGAGACATCCAAGGGAATGGTGTCTGATAATTCAATGGCAACCACCGTAGTGGATAAAATTTCTGAGGCCGATTCAAGAGTGGTAGCAGGGGCCTCAGTTGTAGAGATAGATTTGGCTGTACTTTGATCAGTTTTCTCAGTTTCGTCCGAAACCGAGACACTCGCGGTTTGCTTAACCATGGTTTCAGCCGAAACCGCGGACCGCGAGTGTCGGTCTTTATCTTTGCGTTTTTTGGCAGATTGGGTAGTCGGAGGATCCGACGGCATAATGTATGCAAAATCAGAACCGAAAAACTGTTCTGCAAACTCCGACCGACGCCTAAGCGTTCGTCGGTTGAAAGAAGCACAGGCCGAACAGGCTGCTACGTCGTGGGCTGGGCCTAAACAAGGCAGACAATAAGAGTGGAAATCTTTATGAGGTATTTGTTTCCCACAGGTTAAACAATTGTTAACTTTTTTCTGACATCGGCTGAGGCAAGAAAGAGTCCCCAACGGGGTACTTAGCTTTAGAAGTCTTCGAAGTAGTATTCGGTAGAAGTAATCTCTGGATCCGACCGACCGGCACTTGCGAACAGCTTCTACTTCGGGCGCCACGCGGCAAGAAAGACTGAGGAAAATGGCGTCGGCTGATGCCTTTATACCCGAAGACCAACAGAGATGACGTCGGGTGAAGTGCGACATCAGCCGAAGCCGGACCCGGACTTTGGAATCCGGCCGACTGAAGGGCTGCCTGACGACAGGACAACCCAGTTGTTATGACTGCAGATGCATCCATGAAGGACATCTTGCTGAGGAAGTGGAGGCCCACTATGGTTCAAAACAGAATATGCCAGGCTGTTAGGTGCAGAGAGCGAAGCTTGACATTTAGCAAATGGCTGTCCTCCTGCGACAACAGGTGTGGAATCGAAGGCAAAGGCCATGGAGGCTTCCATACCAGACTTCTCAGTAATGGGTACCAGTGTTGTCGAGGCCAATCCGGAGCTATTAAGACCATCCTTGGCTTGTCCTGTCTGACTTTCAGAAGTACCTTTGGGAGGAGAGGCAGAGGTGGAAAGGCATACACATGAAGATTGCTCCAATTGAAAGAAAGAGCATCCACTCTCCAAGCTGTGGGATGAAACCTTTTGGTGCAAAACTTTGGCAGCTGATGGTTTAGTGGAGAAGCGAACAGATCTATGTCTGGAGTTCCCCATGACACTGTCAATTTCTGAAATACATGAGGATCCAATTTCCACTCGTGGGGATCCATAATTCGTCTGCTCAACACATCTGCTAAGGAGTTCTGTGCTCCTGGCAGAAACCTTGCCTGAAGATTGAGCTGTAAACTGAGAGCAGTCTCCCACAAAATCATTGCTTGCCTGCATAGAGGATAAGAATGCGTTCCCCTTGCTTGTTGATGTACCACATGACAGTTGTGTTGTCTGTTAGAATCAACACCTGCCCTGGAAGAAGTAATTCCTTGAAAGCAATTAATGCAAACTGGACTGCTAACATCTCCTTCATGTTGATATGTAGATGTTGTAGTCTGACAGGCCACTTGTTTTGTATCCACTTTCCATTGAGATGAGCTCCCCAAGCTTTGTCTGAGGCATCTGTCGTTAAAATCTGACTCGCCTCTGGCCGGGTCACAGAGAGTCCCTTGTTTAGGTGACATTCCTGAGCCCACCACAAAAATTCCTTTTGAATGCAAGGTATTATTTGAATGACAGTGTCCAGATCCTGGCAGTGCTGTGTCCATACATTTTTGAGATACCATTGTAGCTTCCTCATATGCAGTTTGGCATTGGGAAGCACCAGAATACAAGATGCCATGAACCCTAAGGCTTGAAGGACTGTCCTTGCAGTCAGCCCGGACTGATGTGGAAGTAAAGGGATAGACTCTTTGTTTGTCCGGGGTTAAAAAGGCCATCTGGGATGCTGTATTCAGTCACACCCAGAAAGCACATGCTTGAGAGGGTACTAGACTGGACTTTATTTCATTCACAGAATACCCTAGGCATCTTAGCACTGCTATCACATATTCCAAATGATGAAGGAGCTCTTCTCTTCCTTGAGCCAGAATTAGGCAGTCGTCCAAATAAGGATAGATCTGTATTCCTTTTAGTCTGAAGAAAGCCATCACTGGAGCCAGAATTTTCGTGAACACTCTGGGCGCAGTAGATAAGCCAAAGGGCAATGCAGAGAACTGATAGTGAGAAGCCCCAGCTCGAAAACGCAGATACTTTCTGCAACTTAGTCTGATAGGAACATGAAGGTAAGCCTCCTTGAGATCCAAAGTTACCATCCAATGATCTTTGCCCAGCAGAGGTAAAAGCTGCTGCAACGTCAACATTATGAACTTGGGAATGTCCAGATAAGTGTTGAGGATAGATAAATCCAAAATTGGTCTCCACGTGTTCCCCTTCTTTGGTACTAGGAACAGGCGAGAATAAAATCCTAGGCCCACTTCTGGCAGAGGGACCGGCTGTATGGCCCCTAGTCGGAGCAACAGAGAAACCTGCTTGTGAGCCTCTATTCTTTGTTGAGGAGGAATGTCTGGCATGCCTGTGAAAGGAGGCAAGGTATGGAAATAAAACCTGTAGCCGTGGTGTATGATATCCAATACCCATCTGTCCTGGGTAATTAAACTCCAATTTTCTTTGAAAAGTGCCAACCGTCCCCCCAAAGGTGCTGCCAGACGAGCAGGCTCTGGCAGCTGAAAAGGTAGGTCATTGGGTCTGCTTACGAAAGGACTGACCCCTGCCCTCACCCGAAGCCTGTGCAGGAGAACTTCCTGTTCTAGGCCTGAAAGAGCCCTGAGCTCTGCCCTTACCACGCCTAGATCTACCCCTAGACTGGGAATCATAAGAAGGATACGTCCACCCCTTAGTAGGCCAATTTCTACTAAACTTTGGAGGCTGGACTTGCAAAAAATCTTTAACAGTCTGCATAGACTTAGCCTTGTCTTCCATTTTCTTTAAAACTGTCTCAACAGGAGGACCAAACAACACGTCAGATTGTAAAGGAGCATCTAAAATCCTTGTTTTAACATGTTCAGACAAATTCTGATCCCTCAGCCAGGCGTGCCTGCGAAGAACTGACCCAGTGGCAGCCACCCTAGACGAGGCCTGTACAGCATCAAAACCACATTGCAAAGAATGCTTACCCACCTGTTCAGAAACATGCACTAAATCTTGCAACTCCTTACAATCAATACCTACTGCCAGAGCATCAACCTTAGATTTCAATTGTGAAAGGAGATAATTTTGGTATTTCAACATGTGAAACTGGCAATTCAGAGCCCTCATAGCAAGAGGGGAAGAAGTATAGACTTTCTTGCCCCATCTATCCAAGGCCCTAGCCTCCTTGTCTGCAGGAACCAGATTCTTAACAACAGAAGCCTTAACACCTTTAGGCCCATGGCTAACAGTTTCTGGGTCTGCCCTAGGACTCTTAAAAAGATACTTATGAGCTTCAGGCACCCTGTAATACCTATCCGGCTTAACAGGAGCAGGAGGCAAAGAATCAGGATTAAGAGAAGCTTCCATAAAAACATCTTCCACTACATCCAAAACAGGAGGTATAGCCAAAGGACTATGCTGGGGTAACAACAGAAATTCCCTAAGCCTTTTCCTGGAATCAGAGAAGTCCTGACCTTCCCACTTAAAATGCTCCCTCATGGAATGAAGAGTTTCTGAAAAAGAAAAATCCTCAGGAGGAGTAGCAGAAGGAGTAGAATCATCCACATCAGAATCAGAATAAGGAGAGTACTTCTGCAAGTCTTCAGCCGAAGACTCCGAAATATCTGAAGCCTGCTCAAAACCCCCCAGCTCAGGCTCCACCCTGGGCCTCTTATCAGGAGGGGGCATAGAACCCCTGATCAAAGTAATCAAATCTTCTGCCATTTTAAGCATATGCTTCTTGGGCACAGTACCTGAAGAGCTAGTGGTAACACTAACTGAAGCTAAACCTGGCCTGCCCCTGGGGGAAGCCTTTGAAACAGAAGGAGAGGGCCTAGCCACCTTAGGAAGGAGGGAGTATAGTAACATGAGAAGCCCCCTCAGCCTGACTAGTCTCCTGAGAGGCCACATCTTGTAATAACAAGGTCTCCCCCTGGGAACACAAAGAAACCTCCGGTGGAGCCACCGGCTCCACCGACACCTCTAAAGAACCGGCGTCTGGTACAGACGGTTCTTCTAGCCTAGGCTTAACTGCCTTGTCCTTGCGCTTCTTTGAAGCAGCGGGCGTCGGAGCATCCGACGGCATTTTATAGTTACACCGCTTCCCAAAGACTAACCTCGCACAATCCAACCTTCTCTTTATAGTGCATTTATTAAATCTAGCACAAGAGCAACAGCCAACAACGTCGTGCTCAGGCCCTAAGCAAGGAATACACAAAGTATGAAAATCTTTATGCGGTATCTGTTTCCCACAAGAAATGCAATTATTAACTTTTTCTGACATCCGGTAAATGACTGAGGCAAGAAAAAAGTAAAATATTCTAACGGGTACTTAGCCAACTTTGAACTCGGTCTGAAACTTCTAAATCGAAAAATCTCAGAACGCCAACCGGCACTTGCAACACTGCTTCTGCATCGGACCATGCGGCAAAAAAGACTGAGGATATGACGTCGGTCATGCGCATTTGTACCCTGACGTCCTGACGTCAATCAAATGCGCCCTGACCGACGTCAGCCTTATACTTTGATATTCGGGCCGACCGAGGACAGCGGACTACCCAAGTGTAAGGACTGCAGCAATGTGAGATGAAGAACATCTGCTTAAACAAAGGATGAGAGAATAAAGGAGGGTCACAGTCATAATTAGCCGAAATGGCTGCAGCATGAACCTTTATGGAAGAGAAGGACAAACCTTTGTCCAATAACTCAGTAAGATATTGTAAAGAAGCACTCAAATTAGGCTTGGAAACATCAAAGTCCTTCCCTTTGCTCCAAGTAAAAAATCTCCATTTATCAGCATAAACTTTCCTTGTACTAGGCCTCCTGGCCTCCAAAATAACATTCAAAACTTGTTGTGGAAGCTGAGAACCTCCAGAGTCTAAGACAGAATATGCCAGGCTGTTAGATGCAGAGACTGAATTCTGACATTGAGAAAGTAATTGCCCTCCTGAGACAAAAGGTGCGGAATCAAAGGCAGAGGCCATGGAGGATCTCGTACCAATCTCCTCAGTAGTGGGTACCAGTGTTGTCGAGGCCAATCCGGTGCTATCAGAATCATGGATGGCTTGTCTTGTCTGGCCTTCAAGAGTACCTTGGGCAGAAGAGGTAGAGGTGGAAAGGCATATACATGAAGATTGTTCCAACTGAATGACAGAGCGTCCACCTTCCAAGCTGTGGGATGAAACCTTTTTGTGCAAAACTTTGGCAACTGGTAATTTAGTGGAGAAGCGAACAGATCTATGTCTGGAGTTCCCCATGACACTGTCAACTTTTGAAATACACGAGGATCCAATTTCCACTCGTGAGGATCCACTATTTGTCTGCTCAATACATCTGCTAAGGAGTTCTGTGCTCCTGGTAGAAACCTTGCCTGAAGATTGAGGTTGTAACTGAGAGCTGTCTCCCACAAAATCATCGCTTGTCTGCAAAGAGGGTACGAATGAGTTCCCCCTTGCTTGTTGATGTACCACATGACAGTTGTGTTGTCTGTTAGAATCAACACCTGCCCTGGGTGAAGTAAATCCTTGAAAGCCATCAATGCAAATTGGACTGCTAACATCTCCTTCAAGTTGATATGCAAATGTTGAAGTCTGGCAGGCCACGTGTCTTGCACCCATTTTCCATTGAGGTGTGCTCCCCAAGCCTTGTCCGAGGCATCTGTCGTTAGAATTTGACTCGCCTCTGGTCGGGTCACAGAGAGTCCCTTGTTTAGGTGACATTCCTGAGCCCACCACAAAAATTCATTCTGAATGCAAGGTATTATCTGAATGACAGTGTCTAGATCTTGGCAGTGTTGTGTCCATACATTTTTGAGATACCACTGAAGCTTCCTCATATGCAATTTGGCATTGGGAAGCACCAGAATACAAGATGCCATGAACCCCAAGGCTTGAAGGACTGTCCTTGCAGTCAGCCTGGACTGTAGAGACATTTGATGGAAATAAAGTGAAAGGCTTTTCTGTTTGTCCGGGGTCAAAAGGCCATCTGGGAAGCTGTATTCAGTCTCACACCCAGAAAGCACATGTCCTGAGAGGGTACTAGACTGGACTTTGTTTCGTTCACAGAATACCCTAGGCATCTTAACACTACCATCACATACTGAAGATGCTGAAGAAGCTTGTCCTTGTCTTGTGCAATAATCAGGCAATCGTCCAAATAAGGATAAATCTGTATTCCTTCCATCCTGAAAAAGGCTATCACTGGAGCCAGAACCTTTGTGAACACTCTGGGCGCAGTAGATAAGCCAAAGGGCAATGCAGAGAACTGATAATGTAAATTTCCAGCTCGAAAACGCAGGTACTTCCTGCAACTGGGCCTGCTAGGAACATGAAGATAAGCCTCTTTTAGATCCAGAGTTACCATCCAGTGATCTTTTCCCAGCAGAGGTAAAAGCTGTTGTAATGTCAACATTTTGAACTTTGGAATGTCCAAATAAGTGTTGAGGAGAGATAAATCCAAAATCGGTCTCCACGTGTTCCCTTTCTTTGGTACTAGAAACAGGCGGAATAAAATCCTAGACCCACTTCTGATAGAGGTACTGGCTGTATAGCTCCCATGTGAAGAAGTAATGAAATCTGTTTGTGAGCCTCTATCCTTTGCCGAGGAGGAATGTCTGGCATACCTTTGAAAGGAGGCAATGTATGGAAATAAAACTTGTAACCTTTGTTTATAATGTCCAACACCCATTTGTCTTGGGTGATTAAAAGCCAGTTTTGCTTGAAGAGAGCTAGTTTTCCTCCTAAAGGAGCTGCCAGGCAAGAAGAATCTGGCAGCTGAAAATGCAGGTCATTGGGCCTGTTTACGAAAGGACTGGCCCCTACCCTCACCAGCAGATTGAGCAGGCGAACTCCATGTTCTTGGCCTGAAGGTACTCTGAGCTCTGCCCCTACCACGCCTAGATCTACCCCTAGACTGAGAATCAGAAGAAGGGTATGTCCATCCCTTAGCAGGCCAATTTCTACTAAACTTAGGAGGTTGCACCTGCAAAAAATCCTTAACAGTCTGCATAGACTTAGCCTTGTCCTCCATTTTCTTCAAAACAGACTCCACAGGGGGGCCAAACAAAACTTCAGACTGTAAAGGGGCATCCAGAATTCTAGATTTAACATGCTCAGATAAATTCTGATCCTTAAGCCAGGCGTGCCTACGAAGAACTGAACCAGTGGCAGCCACTCTAGAAGAAGCCTGTAAAGCATCAAAGCCACACTGCAAAGAATGTTTCCCCACCTGTTCAGAAACATGCACCAAATCTTGCAATTCTTTACACTCTATGCCCTCTGCCAAAGCATCCACTTTAGATTTTAGCTGAGAAAGGAGAAAATTCTGATACTTCAACATATGAAACTGGCAATTTAAAGCCCTCATTGCTAAAGTAGAAGAGGTATACACCTTCTTACCCCATCTGTCCAAAGCTCTAGCTTCCTTATCTAGAGGAACCGGTTTCTTTACAACAGAAGCCCTAACACCCTTAGGCCCCTGACTAATAGTTTCAGGATCCGCCCTAGGACTCTTATATAGATATTTATGAGCCTCAGGTACCCTATAATACCTGTCCGGTTTAACTGGTGCAGGAGGCATAGAATCTGGATTAAATGAGGCCTCCGAAAAAACATCCTGAACAACATCCAAAACAGGAGGTATAGCCAAGGGTCTATGCTGTGGTAAAAACAAGAACTCCCTAAGCCTCTTTCTGGAATCTGAGTAATCCTGTCCTTCCCACTTAAAATGTTCCCTCATAGAGTGTAAGGTTTCTGAAAATGAAAAATCCTCTGGAGGGGAAGCAGAAGGAGTGGAATCCTCTGCATCAGAATCCGAATAAGGAGGAAAATCTTGAATGTCTTCAGCAGAAGACTCAGAATCATCTGAGGCCTGCTCCAAACTTTCCAACTCTGGCTCTACCCTGGGCCTCTTATCAGGAGGGGGCATGGAACCTCTAATTAAAGTAATCAAATCTTCTGCCATTTTAAGCATATGCTTCTTAGGCACAGACCCTGAAGAACCAGAACTAACACCAGAAGAATGCAAAACAGACCTGCCCTTAGAAGGAGCCCTAGAAAAAGTAGCAGAAGGCCTAACCCCCTTAGGCACAGAAGGGAGAATAGTAACCTGAGAGGCCCCTTCAGCCTGACCTGACTCCTGTGAGGCCACATCCTGTAAAATCAAGGTTTCCCCCTGAGACTCAACAGAAACTTCAGCCGGATCCACCTGTTCCACTGTAGTCTCTAAAGGACCGGCGTCCGAAACGGACGAATCATCCTGCCTAGGCTTTACAGATTTGTCTTTACGCTTCTTCGTGGAAGCAGGCGTCGGAGGATCCGACGGCATGTTATAATTACACCGCTTGCCAAAGACTAACCTAGCGCAATCTAGCCTTCGCTTAATAGTGCGCTTATTAAACCTAGCACAAAACCGACACCCAACTACGTCGTGCTCCGGTCCCAAGCAAGGAATACAAAGCGAGTGGTAATCCCTATGCGGTATCTGCTTCCCACAAGAAATACAATTATTCACTTTTTCTGACATCCGGTAAATAACTGAGGCAAGAAAAACAAAAATGTTCCCAACGGGTACTTAGCCCAACTTGGTATCGGTCTGAAACTCCGAAAACGAAAAATTTCAGAAAGCCGAACGGCACTTGCAACGCTGCTTCTGCATCGGACCATGCGGCAAAAAAGACTGAGGATATGACGTCGGTCACGCGCTTTTATACCCTGACGCTCTGATGTCAGGGCTGTGCGCCCATGACCGACGTCAGCCTAATACTTTGGTATTCGGGCCGACCGAGGACAGCAGACTACCCATAAGTAAGGACTGCAGCAATGTGAGATGAAGAACATCAAAGTTAAGGTCCCAGGCAGGGGTTGGAGCTCTCCTGGGTGGTCTCAAGTTTTTTGCCCCTCTGAGATACTGCTTGAGGAGAAGATGAGAGGAGAGGGGAGGTTCTGTATTGTAATGAGCAGAAATAGCTGAGGCATAGATTTTAATGGTGGAAAAAGACAGGCCCTTGTGAAGCATCTCAGTTAAGTATTGCAAAATTTGAGGTAAATTGGGCGCTGCTGTGCTCATCCCTTGAGATTGGTTCCAGGCATAAGATTTTCTAGTACTGGGTCTCTATGCCTTCAAGATGATATCCATCACAGGTTTGCTGAGGGATAAGGGTGAATTTAAGTGATTAGCCAGGCTGTAAGGTTCAATGTTGGAAGCTGAGGGCGCAGAATTTGGTTCTCCTGCTGAGACAGCAGGGAAGGGGTCTGAGGCAGGTGCCATGGAGATAACTGCGACACACTGCGCAGGAGGGGGTACCAGTGTTGGCGCGGCCAGTCTGGAGCAATCAAGATCATCTTTGGTTTGTCCTGTTTGACTTTTAGTAGAACTTTGGAGAGCAGAGGCAGTGGGGGGAAGGCGTAGACTGATAGGTATTTCCAGCTGAAGGACAGAGCATCCACTTTCCAGGCTTGTTTGTGGGGAGTCCTTCTGCAAAATTTGTCCAACTGGTAGTTCTGGGGAGAGACAAATAGATCTATGTCTGGGCTCCCCCATTCGTTTGTCAACATGTTGAAAATCCTTGATTCCAGTTTCCACTAGTGTGGGTCCATGAGGTTTCTGCTTAGTCCGTCTGCCAGTGTATTCAATTTTCCTGTCAGGAACTGAGCTTGTAGGTGCACTTGGTAGCTCAAGGCTGTGTTCCACAATGTCATGGCTAGTCTGCAGAGGGGGTAGGAATGTGTACTCCCCTGCTTGTTTATGTACCACATAACCATGGTGCTGTCCATCTTTACCATTAGTTGCCCTGGAAGAATGTAGTCCTTGAAGGCTGTCAGAGCATTCTGTACAGCTAACATTTCTTTTTGATTGATATGTAGGTGCATTTGATTTGGGTTCCATTTACCCTGAATGCACTTCCCTGCCAGGTGAGCCCCCCATGCATAATCTGATGCATCTATAGTTAGGGCTTAGGCAGCAGGGGGTAATGTGAATGGTAGTCCCTTGTTTTGGTGGCAGGCCTCTGCCCACCATAGGAACTCCAGGTGTAGGCAAGGTATGATAGGAAAAAGAAGTTATGTACCTACCATAACATTCCATGTTAGTTGTCTTCATCTCGCCTTCTTTCTTACTGGTTGGGATCGGAGCCGATCCTCAGCTCCGACTCGGCCATCTTCAATAGCTCGAGAGCTGATTACTGGCTCGAGGCTACCCCTTATCCCATGATGCCTAGCGCTAGCTACCCAGATCTCGTTTGAAATAGATAACCCCAGACATAGCAATAGGAAGAAACCCCTGCAAACAAATGGTTAAACATACCTGTCCTACTGTCTAAGTCAGTAAAGGAAACAAACCAGAGAACACTCAGCCAGTGAAAACTGAACTCCTCTCGGACCAATAGGATAGGGGGATGGAGGAGGGGGGGACGCAAGAAAGAAGGCGAGATGAAGACAACTAACATGGAATGTTATGGTAGGTACATAATTTCTTTATGTTAAGTTGCCAATCTCGCCTTCGTTCTTGCTGGTTGGGACAGCATCCCTAGCACCTAGAATCCTGGGGGGATCATTGGAGCAGACTCTTCAGAACAGTGGAACCAAAGTCAGCTCTACTTCTGGAGACCAAATCCAACTTGTAATGAGAAATAAAGGTGTGAGGATTTGCCCACGTAGCAGCGGCACAGATAGAGTCTAAGGGCAACCTAGACTGGAAGGCTACAGAGGTGGCTAAGGCCCTGGTAGAATGACCCTTTGGTTTGACTGGCAAGTCTTTGTTCCTTAGTTGATAAAGGTAATGATATGAGACAACCACCTGGATAAGGTCACTGGAAACTGGGAGACCCTGTTTGCCCTGAGCATAGGAAAGGAAAAGTTGGTTGGACTTCCTTATATCCTTCGTCCTATGAAGGTAGAAACGCAACTGTCTATGAACATCCAATTGATGTAACTTGTATTCTGCCTTGTTGGTGTGGTTAGGGAAAAACACAGGTAGGTCTATAGACTGGTTCAAATTATTTTCTGAGCAGACCTTCGGAAGGAAAGGGATTAGTCCTCAGAGCGACCCTGTCCTTATGAAATACTAAGTATAGAGGACGGACGCATAGTGCCTGAAGTTCAGAGACACGTCTGGCTGAAGTAATAGCTACCAGAAAGAGAGTTTTCCAAGATAGAAACTTAATGGAGCAGGAAGCTGCTGGTTCAAAAGGGGGCATAATTAATGAGGTTAGTACCAAATTAAGGTCCCAAGGAGGAGGGGGATCTCTCACTGGGTGTCTAAGGAGAGTAACCCCTCTTAGAAACACTTTACATAGCTTATGAGACAATGTTTGCATTGTCTCATAAGCTATGAGACAATGTTTGCATTAGAAAGCCCGACATGAAAATTTGAAATGGCTGCTAATTGAACCCTGATTGTAGCAGAAGCGGACCCCGAATTAAAGAGTTCTGTTAGGAACTCCAAGATTTCATGGATAGGGGCTGTGAAGGGATCTATGTTCCTATCCTCTGCCCAACAAGAAAAACGTTTCCATTTACTAGCGTAAGTCCTTCTGGTGGCAGAATTATGGGAGGAAATAATAATGTCGTGTACGGCTGGGGAAATACTGGGAAGCCTGGCTAAGGTTGGAAGTGGAGCAACCAAGCTGTGAGCTGGAGCAGTCGAAGGGATTGATGCAGCCCGCCTGATTGATGAATCAGTAGGTCTGGAATCGGATCCAGAGTCCAAGGCCGCTCGAGAAGGTAATGGTGCAGGAATGGGAACCATATCTGTCGAGCCCAGAGGGGCCAATGAGGATCATTTTGCAACCCAACGACATAGCTTTCTGAATGAGTTTCGGTATCAGGGGAAACGGAGGGAAGGCATAAAGAAGTCCCTGAGGCCAATCGTGGACTAGAGCGTCTCTGGGAGAGTGACCAGGAAGCAGAAGGGAGAAGTAGTTGCTGCATTTGCTGTTGAAGGGGGTGGCAAAAAAGTCACAGCAAGGCTGACCCCATTTGCGGAAGATTAAATCCGCAACTACCTGATTCAGACACCACTCGTGAGGCATGAGAATAGCTCTGCTGAGCCTGTCTGCTATGACGTTGGACGTCCCAGGGATGTGCGTCGCAATCAGAAATCTTTGGGAGGAAATCGCCCACTGCCAGAGTCTGAGCGCTTCTCGACATAGGGTGTAGGACCTGGTTCCACCCTGCTTGTTGATGTACCACACAACTGACATGTTGTCCGTGTGAATTGCAATGGTCCCATAAGGAAGAGAGTCCTGAAGAGCTTCCAACGCTAGGAGCATGGCTCTCATTTCTAGGACATTTATATGCAGATGGTGTGAGCCTGCCACGTGCCCTGGACTGTCCTTCCCTGATAATGCCCACCCCCCACCCTATGAGGAAGGAGTCCGTGGTCACTGTAGCAACCAGAGGGAGCTGAATGAAGGGTCTGCCCTGAATCACTAGTGGGGAGACCATCCACCAGGAAAGGTGCCTTTTGCATGCTTCTGTAATGATGATCATGTGAGACATGGGGAGCTGTTGGGAAGGACCACTGCGTGAAAAGAAGCCACTGCAGGATTCTCATGTGAAAGCAGGCCAGGGGTATCAGAAGAATTGCTGCCGCCATAGAACCTAAAGTCTGAAGGACGTACTTGACTTGTACTCTCTTGCATTGCATGAGGACTTGAACTTGCTGGAGAATTGTGGACACCCTGTCCGAAGGTAGCTTTGCGGACATGCTCCTTGTATCTAAGTCTGCTCCTATATAGGTAAAAGAGTGACAGGGCAACGACAGATTTTTCAAAATTTATGGTAATGCCTAGCTGGGAGCAAATTGAGAATGTATAGTCCCTGGCTTGAAGGAGTTGATACCTGGTAGCAGCAGTAAGGAGCCAGCCATCTAGATATGGAAACACCTGGAATCCTTGACGCCTCAGGTGAGCCATGACCACTGCCATACATTTGCTGAACACCCTGGGGGCTGTGGTGAGACCAAAGGGCAGAGCTCTGAACTGGTAATTACTGGCTCCCAGCCAGAAGCGAAGGAACCTCCTGGAGTGTCTGTCCATTTTGATGTGATAGTACGCATCCTGGAGATCTATAGAGCACATCCAATTGTCCTGACCCAGAAAGGGTAGAATGGACTGTAGTGTGACCATCCGAAACTTTTTTCTTTGAACAGACTTGTTCAGTCTGCTGAGATCCAAAATAGGTCTCAAGTCCCCTGTCTTTTTTGGTACCAAAAAGAACCTCGAGTAAGTTCCTGATCCATGTTGGTCTGCCGGGACTTCCTGGATGACTCTTTCTAGCAGTTTTGAAACTTCTATAACTGCTTGGTCCCTCAGATTGGGTGAAACATCTGGGAGGGACTTGCATGACGGTAAAGGGGGATGAACAAATGGGATTCTGTAACCTCCGGATATTACTGAATGTACCCATTTGTCTTGCATTATGCTTAGCCAGGCTTTTGGGTACAATGAAAGTCTTCCCCCGACTGCCTCCAGAGACGGACAGTCGGGCAACCCCTCAGGGATGTTGGAAGGGCTTGTCAGAGAAGAATTCTCTACTGCCCTGGTTCTGCGGACCCCCTCTGCCACGAGGGCGGCGTCTGTTATTCTTGTCATTTCCTCCTCTGCCCCTGGAGGAAAAATCACTACGTGTGTCAGGTGAAGATCCCTGGGATTTTCGAAACCACATCTTTCCACTCTTCTGACCCTTGGGGTATGGTCTAGAGAGAGTGGAAAAACGGACTCCCACGGCAGAGAGAGTCTTGCCTTCCTGCTCACACCTAGTAACAGTGTCTTTCACCTGTGGTCCAAAAAGAAAGGAACCGTCAAAGGTAGTGTTGGTGAATGACACTCTGAAGGGTTCCGCAAAATTACACAGCCGCATCCATGCATGTCTCCAAAGTGCCACGCCTGTGCCTGCGGCTCTACTCACCCCATCGGCTGCATAGGAAATGAGCCTCATGGAGGAGTTGACTACTGAGTTAAGGGTTGCCAGCTGAGAGGCCACTTTAGTCTGAGCCCCTTCAGCTGATGGATCCTGCAGGGCATCTCAGAGCTCTTTCAGGAGATCCATATGAAGCCTTGTGAAATGGCATAAGTAATTCAGTAACCTCATGGAAAAGGTCGCTGATGCAAACATTCACTTCCCATATCTGTCCATGGTCCTGGAGTCCTTGTTAGGAGGATGGACAGAAGAAGACGTTTCCGCTAACTCCTTTTTGGTGGCTGCTGCTACCACCATGGCATTCACGGGAACACCCTTAGTAAGGAACTGCTTGTCAGGGGGTGCAGTAATAAACTTGCCTGGTCTCCTCGGGGTTGGTTCCACTGTATCCGGGGCTGACCAAGCCCTTCGAGCCACCACAGACATTAGTGGATCGAAGGGCGGAGAAACCCAGGAGGTGGAAGGTCGGGAACCAAAAGCATCCAGGAATACATATTCGTCCTCGGTAGGGGCTAGGGTATTCCAGTTCCCCCTCTGCTTAAGTATTTCTAGGATGTCAGAGAAGGAAACCTCTTCAGAGGGGGATCTCGGGGACCCTTCCGACTCATCCAAATCCGTATCCGAAGTGACAGACTCGGGGGAGTCAATGTGCTTCCTCTTGCACTTCTTCTGAGGGGGCTCCTCTGAATGATCAGGGGAGGCCTCGGAGGAAGAGGAAACACCCAATGGGGTGCCCTGGAGCGCTGGTTCCCCACGCTTGGGGTCTGGAGGAGGGACAGAGGTCAAAGCAGGAACTATGGGGGACGGAGCCAGTGGGGTCGAAGGTGGAGCTGGCTCAGAGGCCAGCACACTCCTCATGACATCAAAGGCGTCCCTGCCAGGATGAAGAGAAGGCTCCGAGGAGACCGGAATCCTCCTCCACACCGAGGGAGACGGTTCCGAGTCCGATGTAGGAGCTGAGCTCACCTGCGCCAATGCTCCAAGAGGGAGAGTGGGGTCGGACAAGGGTCCGATGCCACTCACCCCCCCCCCCCGGACCCGACGAGGGAGCCTCGGCACCCAGATCCCTCGATGGAAGGAACCATCGAAGGGATCAGAGTAGACGATGGATCCGAAGGAGAGATTGTTATCGGCGCCAACGGTTCCATGACTCGAACCCCAAGAAACTCCGGCTTGAGCTCAATGGAGTCAGAGGAGGATCATCGATAGAAACAGATGGAGCCGACACCTGTTGAGGAGGGCTGGACAACATTTTGGCCAGTGCCTGCGACTTCAATAACCTGCTGACCACTCTCTCCACATCATGGTCTGAGAGCCTGGAGGACCGAGAGGAGTGTGAAGATCTGTGACTACGGTCATTTTGCAGAAGGGGAGACCGAGGAGCCGAATGAATGGACTCTAATGAAGGGGACCTCGGCCTTTTTTGAGTCCTTGACGGCTCCGAGGGGAATAATGGAGCCGACGAGGAAGCAGTCTCATCGGTTCCGGCTGGAACCGAAGTGGAAGGCAAGCCTTGGGCCGATGACAGCTCCGAGCTGGGAGCCGACGATTTGGCCGGTTTAGGAGACTTCTCTGGCAAAGTCTTAGTTGGCGAGTCCTGAGGCTTAAGCAGTCCTCTCAAAATAAGTTTATTCTTGTGCTCCTGCAGAACTCTTGGGCTAAATGCATGGCAGACAGAGCAAGAGTCCTGCAGGTGCACAGCGCCTAAACAATAGATGCAAGAAGTGTGCCCATCTGTCAGAGACATTTTCTGACAGCATGAGTCACACTTCTTGAATCCCGACACTTTGGATTCTTTGGACATGTCTATCAAAGAAAAATACTACTCTAGTCTATTTGGCCAAGAGACCGGATAGCAGTAACAACTAAAATAGAACACAGTATAAGACAACCAAATACTTTTTTTTTTTTTTTAAACTAGGAAGCCTCTAACTTAAACAGCTACCTACCAATAAACACACTACCTACGGGGAAGGGGGGAGGGGAGCTCTCTCTAATTTAAACGAGTTCTAAGAGGGGAAAAACAAACTACAACACTGGACACTAACTAATTTATTTATTTATTTGCTGTTGGTTAACCAGGACAGTCCATTGGGCCAAGTGAACCCTTTTTCAATGGAATCCTGGGGAGAAAAGCTCCAAAGATTACATGTTACAGAGATTTACATTACATATCATACAAGACATAAGGTACAGAGGTTACAATCAGTAAAGTTAAAAAAAACAAAATATAAAAAATAGCAAAATAGAAACAACATTTTTTTTTTTTGGAAGGATAAGGAAGTGAGTAGATAGATGCAGAAGGTTTTCAGGATGATAAGTATTATTAAGAAATTGATTACTAGCTGTAATAGAGAAAGTGAGAGGTGGAAGACTGTAGAGAGTGGAGAATGATTATGATTAAACTGAATTTACTAGGTAGCGACTAACAATTAATAACAAAAAAATAATTCTAATCGGACAAGAAAGCCAAATAACAAAGTTATACAAGCCTGAGCCAGTATCCAGGAACCTCGCAGCTGAAGCAGCAAATGAGATCTGGGTAGCTAGCGCTAGGCATCATGGGATAAGGGGTAGCCTCGAGCCAGTAAACAGCTCTCGAGCTATTGAAGATGGCCGAGTCGGAGCCGAGGATCGGCTCCGATCCCAACCAGCAAGAACAAAGACAAGATTGACAACTTAACATTCATTGTTTCCAGACTGTGATAATGTCGACTCCATAGACTTTTTAGATACCACTGTAGTTTCCTCATATGCAGTCTTGCATATGGAATTAGAAAAATGCAGGAGGCCATGAACCCCAAGGCTTGCATTATTTGTCTTGAAGATAGCAGGGGTTTTGTGGCCACTTGTTTGAAGTAAGTTACCAAATGAATTTGCTTTTCTGGTGTGAGGAAAGCCATCTGGGCAGTTGTATTCAAACTTGCACCCAGGAATGTAATTTGTTGACAGGGTACCAGTTGTGATTTCTTTTCGTTTATGGTGTACCCCAGACAAGTTAGAAACCTTTTTACAAACGCCAGATGATTTAAAAGTATGCCCTGGTTTTCTGCTTGAATTAGACAATCATCCAGGTATGGATATATTTGAATATTTCTTTGCCTGCAAAATGCAATAACTGGAGCCAGGCACTTTGTGAATACCCTGGACGCAGTAGACAAGCCAAAGAGCAGTGCAGGGAATTGATAATATGAGTAGCCTCCTTTGAAGCATAGGTATCTTCTGCAAGATTCCCTGATTGGGATGTGTAGGTATGCTTCTTTTAAATATAGAGTTGCCAACCAGGTTTCTTTGCCTAGCATAGGAAATAAATGGTGAAGAGTCAGCATCTTGAATTTTGGAATCTCCAGAAAGGTGTTTAGAGTAGACAGGTCCAGGATTGGACGCCATGATTTGTCTTTTCTGGGTTCCAGAAAAAGCCTGGAGTAGAAACCTTGTCCCTTTTCCTCTTCTGGTACCAGTTGAATAGACCCCATGCTTAAGTGGGAAAGTACTTGTTTTTGAGCCACTGCCCACTGATTTGGGGGCAGGTCTGGCCACCCGTTTGGTGTTGGCAACGTGTGGAAATGAAATCTGTATCCCTGGGACACTACATTTAAAACCCATTTGTCCTGTGTTATGAGTTCCCAGTTCTTTACATGAAGAGCAATCTTCCCCCCCAAAGGGCGGTCAAAAGATAAGTGCTTGGGAATTTTAAAAGGAAGTAATTGAGACTGTTTACCATAGGGAGGGTTGTCTTGTTATTTCCAGATTTGGAAGTGGAGGCCCCCCACTGCTTAGTTCTGAGAGTCCCCTGGGACTGAAACCTGGGGTTTTTGCTGTGTCTGGGTTTGGCTTGAGAGGACCTGGAAGGGACTGGAAAGGACCAATTCTTAGTAGGCCAGTGCCTTAAAATCTTGGAGGTTGCACTTGTAAAAAAAAAATCTTTAACAGTTTGCATAGATTTAGCTTTATCTTCCATCTTTTTCAGAACTTCTTCAGCCCTGTTGCCAAATAGGCGGTCCTGATTTAAAGGAGCATCCAACAATTTAGCTTTAACATGATCACGCTCCTTAAGCCAAGCATGCCTTCTAAGCACAGACCCAGTAACAGCAGCCCTGCAAGAGTCCTCTAAAGAATCAAAATCACATTGCAAAGTATGTTTTCCAACTTGTTCAGCAGAATGCATTAAATCCTGTAAATCTTTATTTTCCATACAGTCAGGAATCAACATCATTTTCTGTTTAAGCAGTCCAATAATATGCTGTTGATATTTTAACATATGAAATTGGCAGTTTAAAGCTCTAATTGCCAAGGTTGCAGAAGTATAAACCTTTTTACCCCATCTATCCAGCGCCCCGGAGTCTCTACCAGAAGGGGCAGGCTTTTTAGCAGTAGAAGCCTTAATGCCCTTGAGCCCCTGCAAAATAGTCTCTGGATCTACAACAGGAGTTTTGAAAAGGAACTAGTGGGACAAGGGAGCCCTGTAGTATCTGAAAGGTTTACTAGGAGCTGGAGGCAGGGAATCAGGGGCCAAACTGGATTCCAAGAACACATCAACAATGTCTAGTAAAAGAGGTATAGCCAAAGGCCTATGCTTTGTTAGAAGAAGGAAATCCCTAAGCCTCTATTTTGAATAAGAAAATTCCTGGCTTTCCCAGTGGAAATGCTCCCTTAAAGTATGTAGTTTCCCCAAAAGAAAAATCCTCAGGAGGGGAAGCAGAGGGAATGGAATCCTCTGCATCAGAATCCTCATAAGTAGGTATGGACAAATCCAGGTCATCAGAAGAAACAGAATCCTGATCAGAAGATTCATAATCAAGCTCAGCCCTAGGCCTCTTGGGGGGGGGGGTGACTACCACTGATTGGAGTAATTAGATCTTCAGCCATTATCATTTGTTTTTAGGCATAGGGGCCTGAACATGTGGCCTGGGTGTTGGTTTTTTAGACATGGATCGAGATTTAGGCCTTAATAATGAAGGTGGTGTCAATTTAATATGCACGTCTGTCGGCCTGAAGACACCCGCAGAAGCCGGTGCCTGCACAGCAGCTCCGGACTCATCCAAGGTAGAGACATCTACAGGTTCCATAGTTGAAGTATCTCGCAGCATACCGGACTCTGAATGGGCCTCAGTAGAGGCCTGCAAATCAGAAGTAGCGGGTATCAGGGGCTGCAAAAGTACCTCACAGAGTACCGGCGAACTGGCGATTGGCTTAGAAGAAGCATTGTCGGCAGTTTTGGACCTCGGCGGCCTGTCTCTGTCGCTATCTTTACGTTTTTTCGGAATCCCGGTAGTCGGACGGCTAACAGACGACATTTCTGGATAATTAAACTGAGAACGTAAACATTTAGAGGCAAAAATATACCGACGGATAGTGCGTTGATTAAATAAAGCACAATACCGACAAGAAGGTACGTCGTGGTCAGGGCCTAGGCAAGGAATACAGTACAAATGAAAATCTTTATCAGGTATTTTCTTTCCACAAGTAATGCAATTAACTTTTACTGAAATCGTTAAGGAGCAAGAAAAAGTTTCCCCAACGGGGTACTTCGCTTTAAGTTGAAGACTTCAGTTCTGAAACTCAAAAACAAAAATTTCTGGAGTCGGCCAACCGGCACTTGCAAACTGCTTCTGCTTCGGGTACCGCATGGCAAGAAAGACTGATGTAATGGTGTCGGCTGCATGTTTTATACCCCTGACGTTATGGAAGAAGGGACAGCAACCGACGCAGGACCCAAGACTTTGTTAATCAGGCCGACTGAGGGCAACCTGCCAGCAGATTACCCAAATGTAATG
Source organism: Protopterus annectens (assembly GCF_019279795.1). NCBI lineage: Eukaryota > Metazoa > Chordata > Ceratodontiformes > Protopteridae > Protopterus > Protopterus annectens. The sequence goes on along the minus strand of NC_056726.1, from coordinate 1,873,433,531 downwards.
ACTGCAACAGAGAAACACAAAGAACATCATCATGCATTTCCTTAATCTGATATGTTTTGTAAACGAAAGTTATGTACTCACCACAGCGATAAATCAGTGTTGTTTTATTTTTGTCTGGTTCATCCTTTGGATTATCGGCTATACCTCCAGTGGCTTTAGAAGCTATGGATCCAGGGCTCTGACTCCTCCACCTCCCATAATCCCCTCAATTTCTCCAAATACCTCAGATCAAGTTTGCCTGCTTATCGACCAGCAAATTCTCTCATTAATAGTAACACCTAAATTCTATACCAGAAAATAATCTGGTACAAAACAACAAAATGAGGTTGTAATGACAAGGTTCCTGGTTAGGAAGGAGAGATGTTGAACGGGATGAAAAGAAGAAAACATGGGATCTATTGTTAAGGTGAGTACATAACTTTCATATTCATTTTTGTCTTTTTCATCAACATTTGGGGTAGATTCTCTTGCTGCCACAACTCTGGGAGGTATCAAGGAAGGATATTCCTGAGAATGGGAGAACTGAAAGATGTACTTCATCTTGACTGTACATCCAGCTTGTAATGAGAAATGAATGCACAGACTGTACACCAACTTTCTGTGGCATAAATTTCATCTACTGTATAGGAACTCTGTGCATGAAGGTAGTAGAAGCAGCCATAGTCTTTTTTGAAAGAACTCTTGATTTCTTAAATAAAGACACCTCCAATATTTTTTGTGCAAATGTTATGCAGTCAACAAGCTGTCTAGATAGTGTAACTTTTGAAACATTCGGCTCTAGCTTTGCTTTAGAAAAGACTAAAAGAATAAATGATTAGAATTTCTGACTTTCTTAGTCCTATGGATGTAAAAATCTAAGCTGTCTGTGGACATCTAATAAAAGAGAATGTAATCTACATTATTAAAATCTTACGAAAAAATACTGGTAAATTAATGGTTTGATTAATATTCATTTTGGATGCCACTTCTGGGGTAAAAGTAGGATTTGTTCTCAAAGAAACCCTATCCTTATGGAAAAAAATTTAAAAAGGTTTCATAGGTTCATAGGTGTTTATTAGGCTAACAACTACAAGGGCCTTTTTAAGCCTAGCCATGCATCCCAAATCTCTGATGAGTTCTGATACCCTTGATAAATTTAAGTATGGGCCTGGGGGATGAACCATTTACATGTGACCCATCTGCATCAGAGACATAGGTGTCAAACCAGGGGTGAATTTTCGGTTTCTCATCCAATTGTCCAAGCTGCACTTGAATTGGATTAGGGAGGAACTCTGCTTCACACGGATGGGGAGCCTGTTCCATAGACAGGGTAGTCTCTGGGATACATACCTACCTCTTCAGCAGGTCCTATTTATATCACAGGCAAAGTTCAAGTCTTTAGAATAGGTAATTCTGGTGCTGTTTGTTTTGTGGATATGCAGGAGGTCCATCAGAGTGGGGTCTGACAATGCCCTGTATATGCCAGGCATAGATCTCCCCTCAAAAGCCTGTAGGAGACAGAATACAGGGATAGGGCCTTGAGGCGGTCTGCACAGGACATATTACTTATGGCCTGTATTCTTTTAGTGAGGAACCTCTGTGGACATTCCAGTTGTTGGATATGCCTGGTTAAGTACATGCCAAAGAGGGCATTGTACTCTGATAAGTCTGATGAATGCCAAATACAGTGGAACAATGACTTCCTTGGACTTAGATGCCATACTTTTGTTTACAAGTTGCGCAACATAGAATTTCCTCATGATTCCAGACACGTGATGATCAAAGGCTAGATTAACTGTGTGTGTGTGTGTGTGTGTGTGTGTGTGTGTGTGTGTGTGTGTGTGTGTGTGTGTGTGTGTGTGTGTCTATGTCTCGGACTACTGGGTGTATTTGTCAATGATGGTTACCAGGGATAGATGACTTCCCAAAGGATACTATTATGTATTTTTTTAGCATCTAGTTTTAGTCCACGACTTTGACACCAGTTGTTTGTCTGTGTCAACCCGTCCTGGAGAATATTTGTGTCAGTGTGAAATTCAATGACAGCTCCTAATTTGCAATCATCTGCAAATTTAGTCAGCCAGAGCCCAGTGATATTGGCCTCGACTTCTGAGAAGTAAAGGCCAAAAAGGAGCAATCCAAGGATTGATCCCGGAGGGACACCACTTGTGACTGGCCTCTTTGTAGAGGTTGGCTCCCCAATTCTAACTTTCTGGGTCCTGCCTGTGAGCCAGTTGGCTATCCACTGGGTAACATATGGGTTTGTACCTAACCTCTTGAGATTGTGAACAATGCCCAAGTGGGGTATTGTGTCAAATGCCTTGGCCAGCTCAAGGTAGGCAGTGTGAATGATTTTGCCCTCAACCATTGCTTTGGTGACCTTCTCAAAGAAGTCCACCAGGTTGAGTAGGCATGATCTGCCCTTTACGAAACCAAACTGGGTTGGGTCCAGTGTCTGAAGGTTTACTACATCTCTATTGATAATCTACATGATAATTCTTTCCATGGTTTTACATATAAGACTAGTGAAACTTTTAGGTCTGTAGTTTCCAGGGTCTGCAGATGGCCCAACGTTGTGCAGAGGGATGACTGTTGCCTTTCTCCATTCATGAGGCACAAAGCCCATTTGGAGGCTACAGTTAAATAGTAATTCCAGAGGCCCTGATAGGTCATGTTTTATGTTATTTAGAAAGCATTCTGGGATACTGTCTGGGCCCACTGATGCAGTGTTCTTGGTCTTAGAGAGCATTAAGGACCTGTTCCCTAGTGATAGTAGGCGGAGTTATATTTGATATTTCCTGAGGGAAGGTTAAAGGGAAGAGAGGAGTAACGCAGCTGAATTTATCAGTCAAGAGGTTTGCTATATCTTCTGGCTCAGTATAGGTGGCTCCATTTGAAATGAGCTCTGCAGCCAACTGTGTGTGGCCTTTTAGGTTGCAGACACAGCTAAAGAATGCTTTGTGGTTGTCCTTGACCTGGGAGGCCAAACTTACCTCAAATTTTGCTTTAGTAGACTACTTGTCCTCTGAGTTGTTTTAGTTTAATTTGAGTGCTTTTATCTTGCTGGGTGCTGCACCTCCTCATTTTTGCCATGATTTTCTTCTTCCGATTGATTTTGTGATTCCACCAGGGTGGCTTGTTTTTTGAGTTAGTTCTGTACTTCTTCCTGGTGGGTACAGCTGCCTCTATGCAGCTATTAACATGGTTGTACAGGGTTTCTTTGAACAGTTCTGCATAGACAGAAGTGTTCTCAGGTTTATAGGGGCTTGAAGTTTTCCGAGGTTCTCACTTAATAGCAGGAGGTTAGCCTTAGAATAGTTCCTGAATATTGCTGGTTTATATGTGGGCCCAGATTTTATTTTTACTTCAAGAGAGACCATTTTGTGGTCTGACCTTACCAGGGAAGGCATTACAGTAAGGGGTGTGCAGTGCACTCTTAAATTAGTGAGGACCAGATCCAGTATGGTTGCACCCCTGGTTGGTGTATTGACTATCTGGTTCAGGGAGCTTGTGTTTATAAAATCCAGGAATCTCTGTGCATGTACGTTTGAGGTCGTACAGGATTCCCAGTTAACAGTGGGGTAATTAAAGTCACCCATGAATATGGTACTGGGTTGGACAGTTAGTGTTTCTAATAAGTTTAAATACATGGTATGGATTTCCTGGGTCATAGAGAGGGACCTACAGCTTGTAAGGAAGTGGTATTGGATTTCACCTATGGTGATTTAAACATGGAGCATGCTCAAGTGCATTGTCCTGTTTGATCAGCCCTGAAGTATATTTATTTTTAATGTAAACAGAGACACTGCCACCTTTAGTCCCTGTCTATGAAGTAGCTAGTCTGAATATGTGGAAGGCATTATAACCCCACACTGTTGATGTGCTGTCCACGGCTTTAAACCACGTCTCTGAGACCACACATACATCAGGATTCTCTAGGGTAAAGAGAGCTTCCAATTCAGAGGTTTAAAAGAAGGTGCTTGTAAATCAGAAGTCCTTTTACCTGAAGTAATGGCCACAAGAAAAGTAGTCTTCCAAGAATGGTATTTTAAATCTGCTGAAGCTACCAGTTCAAAAGGAAGTTTTGTTAATGCCCGAAGCATAACTTTTATATCCCATGGAGAAATAGAATCCCTTATCGGAGGGTTCAATAAGAAAGTTCCTTTCAGAAATTATTTGAATTCTTTAAAGCGGCTATAGCCATTTGATTTTGTCCACCATGGAGATTAGAAAAGGCAGCTAATTCCACTTTGATTGTAGAAAAACTGGATCCCTTCTGAAAAAGGTCTAATAAAAAATCTAGGATGGAAGAAACTGCAGTTGAAAAGGGATATATCCCTTTAGCCGCAACCCAAACAGAAAATCCATTCTATTTGCCAAGGTAAAAATTCCTAGTACTTGATTTCTGAGAGGCTAATAAAACACTGAACACTTCAGTGGAAAACCTGTCATTCCTGGCCACTGTTAAAACTGGAAGAAACATATGGTTAGCTTCAGTGTGTCTGGACTCAGGCGAGAGTGTCCAGATGAGTGGTTCAGAAGATCTGGAAGGTGGTCCAATGTCCAGGCGGACACAGCAGATGAGGCCAGAGAAAGGGGTGAAGATCTGATTCACCCCTGTTTGAGTGCCCACTCATGAGAGAGTAGAAGTGACCATCTCAAGTTTGCCCACCAACACACGAAGTCCCGGGAATATGTGTTGCTATGAGAAAGTGATGGGAAGACATTGCCCATTGCCACACCCTCATTACCTCTCTGCATAGAGGATATGAATGGGTTCTGCTCAGCTTGTTAATTACCAGAGTACTAATGTATGTCTGGATAGAGATCAAGCCCCTGGGGAGAGAGTCCTACATGGCCTGCAAAGCTTGCAGGATGCTCACATCTCCAGGACACTGATGTGGAGAGTGGCCTCTGTGTTGAAACATGAACTTTGAACAGTCTTCCCTTCAAAGGGAAGAATCCATGACTGCTATGGCCATGGGGAAATGAGGAGAAAAAAGGAACGACCTTCTAGGAGAACTGTGGAGGTCAACCACCATGTAATGTGAGATTTGCATGTAGTCATTAAGAGAATCTGCACATGAAGAGGATGGAGAAACTAGGACCATTGGTCTGAAAGTGTCTACTGAAGAATTCTCATGTGGTATCTGGCGAGGGGCACTAACATTTTTGTGGAAGCCATTAGACCTAGCAATAGAAGAGTTAAGTCTTGCAGGTGGAAAAGGGTGCTGAAGAACTTGAAAAGCTGTCTGTCTTAGAGAAGCTACCCTGAATTCTGGTAGAGTGGCTATCTGGTTGCTCATGTTCAAGTGGCATCCTATGAACTCTGTTTGTTGTTCTATTATCAGCTTGCTTTTGGAGTGATTGACTGCTCCCCAAATGTTGGGGGAATTGGAGCAAGAAGTCCTATTGCTGGATTAAAAGATCCTTGGCTGGTGCAGTGAGTAACTAAATATCCAAGTATGGGAACACCCAGAACCCTAGCAGTCAGAAATAAGCTTTGACTACTGCCATGCACTTGAACAAATGTTGGGGGAATTGGAGCAAGAAGTCCCATTGCTGGATTAAAAGATCCTTGGCTGGTGCAGTGAGTAACTAAATATCCAAGTATGGGAACACCCAGAACCCTAGCAGTCAGAAATGAGCTTTGACTACTGCCATGCACTTGAACAGCCAGGGGGCTGTGGTGAGACCAAAAGGCAGTGCTCTGAATTGGAAATGATTGGCTCCAGCCACAAATGTTAAAATCTCCTTAATCACCTTGAATTCTTGATATGATAGTAGACTTCCTGGAGATCTATCAAGCACATCCAATTGTCCTTCCTCACCAAAGGTAGAATGGACTGAACTATGGCCATCCAGAATTTTGTCTGCTTTACAAACCGAATGAGGTCAAACACTGGCCTTTGGTACCCTGTCTTTTTCAGAACTAGAGAGAATCTGGAATAAACTCCTGATTTTAAATGGTCTGAGGGACTTGTTGGATGACCATTTCTAACAGCTTTAAGACCTTTGTTGTTGCAGATTGCAACTTTTGGGATGGTATTGTGGGAATCCTTCTATTCTTTAGAGGAAGAGAAAAAGGGTGTTACATAGCGTCTGGTGATTGTCCGCAGCACACAAGAATCTGATGCAATGGCCTGCTGGGTATGAAGGTGCAGGAATGAGTGCCCCCCCCCCCCAACTGCCTCTAGAGTGCAGCAGTTGGGCAATCCTTCAGGAATGCTGAAATGATTTCTCAGAAAATGGAACATGAAGCCCTCAATTCTACAGTCTACCTCTGTCTCTAGGGAGACATCCATCAAAACTGTTTCTACTCTGCCTCAGAAGGTCATGTCTGCAGGTGTGGCCTGGTAAAATCCTTGAGATTTTCTGAACCATATTTTCTTACCACCTCTGATTCCTGGAGAAGATTCTCTAAGGGATGGAAAATCAGATTTAAACAGTAGAAAGGGTCTTACCATCCTGCTCGCTCCTGGTGAGAGTTTCCTTAACTTTTGGCAAAAAGACAGTGGAGCCATCAAAGGGGGCATTAAGGAAGGACGTCTTGAAGCTTTACCAAAGTTACAATGTTGCATCCAGGCATGCTGCCGGCTGGCTATGCCATTACCTACTGTTCTAGTCAGGGTCTATATTATATCATCGAACACTTAAAAAAGCGAACGCTAACTGATCGACCTAATTTAAGCGAAAGCTTACAATCTCGAACTGTCAGATCAGTGATTTTTTCCCAGGGAAAAAAATCGATGATCCAAAACACATACACACAACACAAGCACACCAAACAAACAAAAATCCACACACATACACCTAAAATCTGATACCTAACCCTACACTAAACTATGCACACACCACTAACTACCCACTTACCTTAACCCTAAGGTCCGTCACTATCGCACACTCACCTCACCCGCTCCATAACCCTAACTCACTTAAATCCACCCTAACCCTCATGTCCACTCAATCGCACACACACCTAACCCGAGCCCTAACCTTAACCCTAACTCAACTAAATCACCCTAACACTCACATCCACACAATCGCACACTTACCTGAATCCGACCGGTAACTTTCCTCCATAACACTGAAAATACCGAAGCAACAGAAATGGACAACCAAATTCTTTCCCTAGGAAAAAAATTGAGTTTCTGCTGCTTCGATATTTTGCAGTTTCGCGAAAATAAGTTTGATCAATCAGCATTCGCTTTTTTAAGCGTTCGAGGATATAATATAGACCCTCTAGTCGTACCATCAGCTGCATTTGAAAGCATATGAATAAATACACTGGAAAAAGACTAAGGCAGACAAATGGGACTCTACTGTTTTTGAATGTCCATCAGTAGATTACCTCTGAGGGGGATGTGGTCGTTTTTTTTGTTAAGTCCCTCTGGAAAAATGTCATGCGGGCCAGGTAGTTCAGCTCTCTAAGTGCAAAAGTTGTTAAAGCGTACATCAGTTTCCCAAATCTGTCCAGCACTCTAGACTGTCTTAGGCAGATGAACACAAGTTTTCTCCTCAGAAAACACTTTTCTAGTGACTTCTTCCACAACAATGACATCTATTAGGGGTCCCTTACTCCAGTGTGCTCTGCCTTTAGGTGCAACTAAATCTTTTTTCTGGCTTTTTACAGATTGGTTCCACTGTATCAGGATCCTTTCAAGCCCACTGAACTACCAGGTCTGCGAGTGCATCAACAGGTGATGCCACCCAAGAGGAAGAACAGCCAGCTCCAAAAGCCCTGAGGAACAGACTCTTCGGGGAAGGGGAGGCATATTAGAGACTGCTGTTCTACTAATTCCAAAATGTCAGCAAGGGTGACATCCTCCAGAGGGGATCTTTGGGACCCAACCCATTTATCCAAGTATGCATCTTCAGTGACTGATTCCTGATAGGAATTTAAAGTTATGTTTGTTTCTAAGGATCTCACTTCAAATGGGCTTCCGGAGGTGGGCCGGAATCAGATGGGGAATGTGCATGGTGAGCAACTCCCAGGCTAATTGAAGATGAATGTCCCTGTCAACCAGGAAGTGAGTCAGATGCAACATCCAAAAGAGGTTGGGATGCCGCCAACCATATGGAAAGCATCTCTTTTCTGGCCCTGTCCAGAACCCCATCAAACACTTTGAACGCTCCATCCCATCATGACAAAATGAAGTATGACCCTCCCCAACCAGACATGACATGGATCTGAAGCTGACATCAGGGCAGAGCTATCTAGTGCAGAGGCATCAAGTAAGAGATATGGCTATGAAAATTTTGATATCAACTCAGTGCTCAGAGCACAAACACAGATACTCTAAGACTCTTCTCAGTCCAAAGGCATTGGAGTTGAGAGATTAAAGGACATAGCCAGAGCGAAGTTGACAGAACTGTGGGCTGAGAGATGGCCGCTACTGGGAAGTTCCAATTCACAGGCATCAGATTTGAAGGGTGGACTGGGACTGGACAAACCTGGGAGAACCCCTAGCTGAACTGGCGTCTGAAGGAATCTCCACACTATCCTGTCAACGTCTGTTTCGATAAGGCTCCTTGATGACCGAATGGACCTGGAGAATGACGCCACTGATGCTGGTCTAGATGAATGCCTTTGTTGAAGGAATGAGAGAGAGAGTTATGGACTCACCTGCTCTGGTGAAAAACAAGGAGGCAGCATAGGTAATCAGATCAGGAGCTGGGGTGGGTGGGTTGGGGGTCAGATCCAACTGACAAGGGTAACTTTGATGCCAGACCCAAAGCTGTAATAGGACCAGAGACAGTTTTCTTCATTTCTCTGACCTATTTTTAGACTGGTCTTTCTCTTCTGACTTTTCTTTTTGTTTTGAATTTATCCATAGTCTTAGCAGGAGAAGCTGAAGAAACAGATGAAGCTGACTGTCCTGATGAAGTAATAAGTCCCTTTAAGGCTAACTTTCCCCTGCAGCCTTGAATGGCTCTAAAGCCAAAAGAATTGCAAGCCTCACATTCGGAGTCCAAGTGGGCTGCTTGGAGGCAATAAACATAGAGGGAAATGCAGGTCTTGCAAGAAGGGTGGGAGGAATGGATCTTATGACCACAGGCTGTACACTTTTTAAACCCCCTGAATCTTCTCTGCCTTAAGAATGGCATTTTAGATATAGAAAAATATAGAACTATATTTTTTTAAACGGGAGAAGATAAAGGTAAGATAAAGGTAACTGCATAAGACACAAAATTAACAAGAAACAGCACTTCTCTATTAGAAGAAAAATCAGAGCTCTTGAAAACAGATCAGTCGGCAAATGAGATCTGAGGTATTTGGAGGAAGAGAGGGACTGTGGGTATTGGAGGAGTCATGGCTTCTAAAGGCACTGAGGTTGGATCCAAAGGTTGCACAGAATGAAAAGGAACAACATATATAATATAATGTTTGTTGACTGCTTGCATTTAATATTTTGGAAACAATGCTCATTGACTGTTTTTCTTTTGAATTGTCAAAATATATTTCTATCCTTGCTTTGGAGCTTTTCTCCCTGGGCCTCCACTGAAAATGGGCATTTCAATTTCCCAAACAGACTTTTCCCAGTAAACAAAAGTAAATACATAAATAAAGCTAAGCCTTGCATAAAATACAGTACATATATTTAATACATAAACTCCTAAACACATGAGAAATATTTACATATAAAATGTCACATTAAGAGGCTGAGAAAAATTTATTAAATGGATTCCAGCATTCATGACATAGGATGGTAAGTTACCTAACCACTGTCATGGTAGCAGCTGCAGACAGATTCAGTAAAGAGATGCTCTTCAAGTGCATCTTTGAAGCTCTTAATGGTTTCTGGATTTTTGATGTCTGTAGGCAAGTGGTTCCAGGTAGTCTTGAGAAGGCTCTCTCATCAAAAGCAGTTTTAAATGGAGAGTGTAACAGAGTGAAACTGTTGTGTTCTGTACTGCTGAGTACATAAAAGTTGTTTTGCAAAGGCAGTTTCACTCAAAGGGGGCAGTGACCGAGTTTAAGCACCTTGTAAATTAGGGTACTTAAAAGAAAAGTGACCCTATAAGGCAGTAAAAGCAATTTGGAATTTTTTAGAAAATTGTAATGTTTATCAGAGGTTCTGTAAAAAGAATGAATCTGTAGATTTTATTCTCAGAAGTATGTATTCTGAGAATATTGTGGGCTGAATGTGTAACGAGAAAAGAAAGGCCATATTCAAGTTTGGGTATAAAAATATTTTTAGCACTAGCCCTGTGACATGACTATCATGTAACATAGTTTTAACTGAGCAAGGACTTACATAGTGAGTATGGTAAAGGAAAGGGTAGGGTCGAGTACTAGGCCTGGGTAACTGTTAAGTGACATTGGGTATTTTGTTCCCATTAAGATCTTTAAAGAGAAAAGAAGGTAATTTCTTGGCTGAGGCAAAGACCATGACACTGGTTTTCTTGGGGTTAATTAGTAGGTGTTAGTAGTGAGACAGGTGCACAACTGAGTCAAAATGTCCTCTAACTTGTTTACAGGTAAGAATGGCTAGTATTGGATTGCAAGAGCAGCAGTAGAGGATGAGACATTGCTAGGAATTTTCAAGGTTCTGTCCGGAAGATGGCTGTAAAACCATCAGATAGTGTCATCAACAAATCTGAGTCCTTTGAGCTTGTTGAGAAGAAAGCTACGGTTGACCATTTCAATAGCCCTTGTCATGTCAACCAAGAGAACTGCAGTAATACGTCTCTCATTCAGGTAGCAATAAAGTACAGTTTTGTACCTACCATAAATGTAGATGTCCGAGAGGTATGCATCTGCAGTCCTAACATATGGGTTGTCCTGCCTCAGGCAGCCCCTCGGTCGGCCGGATTCCAAAGTCTGGGTCTGGCCTCGGCTGATGTCGCACTTCACCCGACGTCATAGCTGCAGTGAATTGGGTATAAAGGCATCAGCCGACGCCATTTTCCTCAGTGTTTCTTGCCCCAGATGCCAGGTGCCCTCTAGGAAGGCTAAATTTGGATAAATGCAAATGATTCCAAACAGTAGAGAGCAAACAAAAATAAACATGTATATACATATATGCAAACAAATACACCATAATAGATTCCCCCAGCTAGCTACAAGATTGGCAAATACCCTAGGAGTACCACAGAGGGGAAGGAGGGTGGGTAATCTGACTGCAGATGCATACCTCGGACATCTACATTTATGGTAGGTACAAAACTGTACTATGTCCTTCAAGGATGCATCTGCAGTCCTAACATATGGGTAGAATACCATAGCCAAACTGGGGGAGGAGGTACTAAGATGATTATGGTGTAGTCAAGATCCCTTGCAAAACAGCAGTTGCAAAACCTGCTCGGGACCTGGAGTATAAAGGTAGATTATAATGCTTGGCAAATGTATGCACGGAGCTCCAAGTAGCAGCTTCTAAAATGTCTTTGGTAGCCACTCCTCGTAGGAAAGCTGTAGTAGTGGCTGTAGCCCTTGTGGAGTGAGGTCTGATGTTTTCTGGAGTTGTCTTTCCATGAAAAGAGTAACAAAATCTAATGCAATTTCCTATCCATTTTGAGATTGTCTGTTTTGAAATTGCTTTTCCTTCCATTCCTGTTGCATATGCTACCAGAAGCTGGTCAGTTTTTCTAATGTTCTTGGTTCTGTCCAGATAGTAGCGCAATTGCCTGTGCACATCCAAGGTATGTAGTAGCCTTTCCCCCCTGTTCTGTGGGTTGGGGAAGAATGTTGGTAGGTGGATTGCTTGGTTCAATGATACTCTGGAGACCACCTTTGGCATAAAAGTAGGGTTAGTTCTCAAGGACACTCTATCCTGATGGAAGATAAGGAAGGGCTGTACTGCCATTAATGCCTGTAATTCAGAAACCCTTCTTGCTGAAGTGATTGCAAGCATGAAAGCAGTTTTCCAAGATAAGCACTGTAATTCTGCTGTTGCTGCTGGTTCGAAAGGGGGTAGTGTTAACTTTTCCAGCACAAAGTTAAGGTCCCATGTAGGCAGAGGAGGCTTCCTTGGAGGCTTTACATTTTTAATTCCTCTCAGAAACTGCCTGAGTAGAGGATGAGAGAAGACTGGAGGATCCATGTTGTATTCTGCTGAAATTGCTGATGCATGAATCTTAATGGAGGAGTAAGACAGGCCATTGTGGAAAAGTTCTGCTAAGTATTCCAGGATGTTAGCTATGTTTGCTAATGATACATTTTCTCCTTTTGCTGCACTCCAAATGAGGTATCTTTTCTATTTGACTGAATAAGTCTTCCTTGTGGAGGGTCTGCGAGCCTCCAGGATAATGTCTTTAACCCTCTGAGATAAATCTGTGTTATTTTGTTTTATGTAATATTCCAAGCGGCTAGCTGCAGTGTTTTTAAGTTTGGATGTAGGATCTTGTAGTTGTTCTGTGTTAGCAGTAAGGGAACTAGAGGTAGAGGCCATGCATGCGTCCGAGACATACTCCTCAGTAGCGGGTACCAATGCTGCCTCGGCCAGTCGGGAGCTATCAGGATGATCCTTGGGTGATCTTCTTTGATCTTCAGTAGCACTTTGTGCATCAAAGGAAGAGGTGGGAATGCATATGCTGTCAGGTTTTCCCAACTGAAGGATAGGGAGTCCACCTTCCAAGCAAGTGGGTGGTAAGTCCTTGTGCAGAATTTCCTCAATTGGTGGTTGTGTGGGGATGCAAACAGGTCTATTTCTGGTAGTCCCCATTTCTTTGTAATGGATTTGAGGATGTCTGGATGCAGCATCCATTCGTGGGCATCCGTGGTAGTTCTGCTTAAAGTGTCTGCTAGTATATTTTCTTTTCCTGGCACAAATATGGCTTGGAGTTGAATGTTGAGGTTCAGGGCCACATCCCACAGGTCCATTGCCATCCGGCATAGAGGATATGAGTGTGTGCCTCCCTGTTTGTTGATATACCACATGACTGTGGTGTTGTCCGTCCTTATCAGCAAATGACCCTGTTGAAGAAACGGTCTGAATGCCTGTAGTGCCTGTTTCACTGCCAGCATCTCTTTTTGATTTATGTGTAGGTTCAGCTGGTCTTGTGTCCATAGGCCTTGTATACACTTGTCCACCATGTGTGCCCCCCAGCCTAGGTTTGAGGCGTCCGTGGTGATAGTCTGGCTTGGGCGAGGTTTGTGGAAAGGCAGTCCTCTGTTCAACTGACAGGCCTGAGCCCACCACAGGAATTCTTGTTTCAGGCATGGAATTACTGGAATCTGGGCTTCTAGACTGTGCTTGTGTTGAGACCATATATTCCTTAGGTACCATTGCAACTTCCTCATGTGCAGCCTGGCATGTGGAATCAATATTATGCAGGATGCCATGTAACCCAGGGTTTGCAGGACTTTCCTTGCAGTAAGCTGGTTCTGTGTTGTTAATGCCATGAAATAGAGTGGTAGTTGCTTTTGCTTTTCTGCTGTGAGAAATGCCATTTGATTTGAAGTGTCCAGTTCTGCACCCAAGAATATTATCCTTTGGGATGGTATCAGTCTTGACTTTTTCATGTTGACTGTGTATCCCAGGGCTTGCAGTAGTTGTATAACCTTTTCCAAATCTTTTGTTAATTTGGTCTTGTTGTCCGCTTGTATTAGGCAGTCGTCCAGGTATGGATAAATCTGAATTTCCTGAAGCCTGCAATGAGCAATCACTGATGCCAGGCATTTTGTGAATACTCTGGGCGCAATAGATAAGCCAAAGGGCAATGCTGAGAATTGATAATGCTCTGATCCTGCAAGAAATCTGAGGTATCTTCTGCAATCTGGTCGTATAGGGACGTGCAGGTATGCCTCCTTGAGATCTAGAGTCACCAGCCAAGACTCCTTGCCCAGCATGGGAAGAAGTTGCTGTAGGGTCAGCATTTTGAATTTTGGAACAATGAGATATGTGTTCAGAGTGGACAGGTCGAGAATAGGCCTCCATTGGTTTTCTTTCCTTGGTACCAGGAAAAGTCTGGAGTAAAATCCTTGTCCTTGTTCCATAGGCGGTACCTTTTCTATAGCTCTCATCCTCAGTAAGTGATTGATTTGTCCTAGAGCGTTTGTTTTTTGGTTTGGTGGTAGGTTTGGCATTCCTCTCTTTTCTGGTAGAGTGTGGAAGTGAAACCTGTAGCCTTTGTCTATTGTCTGTAAAATCCATTTGTCTCCTGTAATGTAATGCCAGTTTACGGAAAATAAGGCTAGCTTTCCGCCTAAGGGTGCTTCCAGTTGTTCCCTGGTAGGCGGTATCAGAGTCAAGTCATTGTGTCTGTCCTGTGGAAGTGGTAGTAGCTGGGTCTGTGGCAGTGCTTCTGTGGTTGTTAGGCTGCCACTGACGTCCCCTGTAGGCACCTCTGGATTGTCCTCTGCCTCTTGGGAGTCTATTTCTGCCTCTCTGTGCCCTGGAGGTGTCTGGAAAGGACCAATTCTTCGAAGGCCAATTTCTACTAAACCTCGGAGGCTGGACCTGTAAGAAATCCTTGACTGTTTGGACAGATTTTGCTTTTTCTTCCACCTTCTTTAGCACTTGCAGTGCAGGGGAGCCAAACAAACTTTGTTCCTCCATGGGAGCATCTAGGAGCTTTGACTTTACATGGTCTGGTAAGGATTGCTCTTTTAACCATGCATGCCTTCTGATCACTGTTCCAGTCATAGCTGATCTAAAGGAAGCCTCCAGTGCATCATAGCCGCATTTTAAGGAATGATTACTGACCTGCTGAGTGTTATGTACCAAATCCTGAAGGGACTTACGGTCTATAGGTTCAGGAGAGGACAGTTTTTTATTTAGCTGGTCTAACAAAAATTCCTGATACTGAATCATGTGGAATCGACAGTTTAAGGCCCTAGAAAGAGTAGCAGAAGTATAAACTTTTTACCCCATCTCTAATGCTCTAGATTCTCTTTCAGAGGGAGGGGTTTTGGCAGGCAGCTGCTACAGCTTTGGGGCCCTGTGAAATGGTTTCAGGATCTGCAATAGGAGCCTTATACAAGTGAAAGTGTGTGTCCGGGACCCTGTAATATCTGTCGGGCTTAGCAGGGGCCGGGGGAAGAGAGTCAGGGGCAGTACAGGCATCATTAAATGCATCATCCACAACTGCTAGTACTGGAGGAATGGCTAAAGGCCTATGCTGTGGTAAATGTAAAAAGGTCCTAAGCCTTTTCCTTGAATCTGAAAAATCCTGGCCCTGCCATTGAAATTGCTGTCTCATAGCATGTAAGGTTTCCCCAAAAGAAAATTCCTCAGGAGGAGAGGCAGAAGGAATGGAGTCTTCTGCATCAGAATCCTCATAAGGAGAATAAGGGCCTTCTGGAGAATTTGAGTTTCCTGAATCATCCGAGGAATAGTCTGTAGAAACTGGATCCGGAGGCTCTGCTCTAGGCCTCTTCTCTGGAGGGGGTTGAGAGGCCCTGTCTGGGTGAGGTTGGGATCCCCTGATCAAAGAAATGAGATCCTCAGCCAGGCTGAGCATTTGGGAACTAGAAGTAGGCCTGTGTGAAGGGGTTTTAGCAGGCAAGGCCTTAGAAGATTTAGCTGCTTTAGCCCTAGAAAAAGCCTTGATAGACATAGATGCAGGGGGCCTAGCAGCTCCACGTGCAGGAGTAGATATGTCTAAAGGAATCGTATCCGATAAATCCTGGGTGCCTGCTACAGCAGGGGAAATTTCAGTAGCAGATTCAGCCATGCTTGAGGCCTCGGCTGTCGGAGGCATGCTTTCGGCCGAAGGAAGAACCGAGGACTTTGTTACAGCCAAAACCGGGACACTCGCGGTAGGCTTAACTGTGGTTTCGGCCGAAACCGCGGACCGCGAGTGTCGGTCCTTTTCCTTACGCTTTTTAGCTAATTGTGAAGTCGGAGTCTCCGACGGCATTTTGTAAGCAAAAGCGGACCAAAACTCCTCTGCAAACTCCGACCGACGTCTAAGTGTCCGTCGGTTGAAGGAAGCACAGGCTAGACAAGCTGATACGTTGTGGTCTGGGCCTAAGCAAGGAAGGCAGTAAGACTGGAAATCCTTATGAGGTATTTGTTTCCCACAAGTTAAACAATTATTTACTTTTTCTGACATCGGCTGAGGCAAGAAAGAGTCCCCAACGGGGTACTTAGCTTTTTAGAAGTCTTCGGTAGTAGAAATCTCTGGATCTGACCGACCAGCACTTGCGAACAGCTTCTGCTTCGGGCACCGCGCGGCAAGAAAGACTGAGGAAAATGGCGTCGGCTGATGCCTTTATACCCAGTTCACTGCAGCTATGACGTCGGGTGAAGTGCGACATCAGCCGAGGCCAGACCCAGACTTTGGAATCCGGCCGACCGAGGGGCTGCCTGAGGCAGGACAACCCATATGTTAGGACTGCAGATGCATCCTTGAAGGACATGTGGTATCAGTGCCCATTATCAGAGCAGTAAAGCTACTGAAGGTATTGCGAAAGATATCTGTGCATCACATAACATGGTCATAGCTGTTAATGTGCTTAAGTAGTTGCTTAAATAAAAGTGTTTCAAATATTTTGGTAATAGGGCACAAGGTAAAAAAACAGGTCTATAATCCTTCAACCCATTAGAAGTGATTTTAGGTAGAGGAATTTTAACTGTGTGCTTGAATACTGGTGGGACAGTGCCTGAGGTGAGAGAGGTTAAAAAGTATGAGTTAAGCGTTTAGTGACTTTTTCAGCTGTAAGCCTTAGGAAGCTGGAATGAAGACTGCTGGATTTAGATCCTGAATTGTGGAGTCTCAAAAGAAGGGACTTGGCCTGTTTTACTGAAATTTCAGACAAGTGATATTGATGGTACAGATCAGTGGATGAAGGCCCTTGTTCTTCATTGGTGGGGAGTAAACTGTTTGAAAGACTTTAGTTATATCAGTTATGGTGGACTACAAACTGCAGGCGCAATTATTAGCAAAGGTGGAATTATTCAATGTTAAGGGTTCGTTCTTGGTAGCTAAAGAGTTAATGTCCCTATTAAATGTTTTCTTTCTTTCCAAAACTGACTCGGTCTAGACGAGTTTGCTTCCTGTTTCAGTCTAAGGTACAGAAATATGGCAAGTATTTGTTGTAATTACTATTTACTTCCTTAAACTCAGAAAAGTTTGGTGCATCTCTGTTGGGATTTCTTTACCATTTCTTCCAGGACAAATCTCTGGCTTTAATTTTTTTTTAATATTCACTGAAAGCCATCAGCAACACAGTGCATCCTGAATTGTGGTCAAGTATGAGTTGAAAATTTCTAAAGCAGATGTAGGTTCAGACATGACATACAGGAAGTCCAATCTGTACCAATTAGTAGGGTGTTGAGTAGCTTATTAATAGGGAAAGCTCTTCCTTCAATTGCCTGTGGAGATTATTTTTTGTTATATAAAATTAGTAAAGACATACTCGTATCAGCAGAAAGAGTTGATCAAGATAAAACTGTGGAAGAAGGGAAAAGTATTAAAAACTGGAGTCAGCAGAGTGTCTGTGGAAATGACTATGCACTATGCACTAGGCAGAAGAGAAGCAAATTTATCTCAATAATCAGGGACTGTCAGAATTCAAAGATGGCTGCCCATTGAGTAACAGCTTAATTCTAGCTCTTCCAGTGTGAAAAACTGAAGCTCAGTACAGGCCAGTAGACATGTGTTTATGGGTAAATTTCAGTAACTGGCTAATAAGTGTACTGCCTGGATGCCAGAAAAAAAAATGGAGGACTTGAAAAAAGAGAGAGAGGCACTGACTGGGGAAAGTTCTACACTTGTTCAGCAAAAAACAATGCAACCTCCAGACATGAATTCCAGTAAGATACAAGACAAATGCACACAGACTTGGTTAAAATAAACAAAACACTGATGGAGTACATCAACACAAATGATAAAAGGCTAGAAAAAAATGGAAGAAGCTTTAAACATATATTCAGATAAGGTGATAAAGCTGCAAAAATCAGAGGCTGAAATGAAGAAAAGGCTGAATGAATACAAGACTGCTCAAGAAAAAGAAGTTATGCACCTACCATAACATTTCATGTTTGTTGTCCACATCACTTTCCTTCTTGCTGACTGGGTTCGGAGCCGATCCTCGGGTCCGACTCGGCCGATTTACTAAAGCTCAAGAGCTTTTACTGGCTTGAGGTTACCCCTTATTCCAACATGCCTAGCAGTAGCTACCCAGATCTTGTTTGTAATGGCCCACACTAAACATATATAGTAAGAAACCAATTTTTTACTAATCTCTTATACATCAAGATAGGAAGACAGAGGAAAGGACAATGTATGGTCAACTAACCTGGTATCTCAGCAGGAAACTCAGCCAGTGTAATGAATAAAGAACTCTTCTCAAATCTCCAGGAAGGCGGAGGGATGCAAGAAGGAAGACTAGATGAAGGACAACAAACATGGAACATTATGGTAGGTACATAACTTCTTGATGTTATGTTGTCCCATCTCACCTTCATTCTTGCTGGTTGGGACTGTGTCCCCAGCACCTAGTTCTTGGGTGGCTCACTGCAACAAACTCTTCAGGACTGTGGAACCAAAGGATGCCCTGTTCCGGGAGGCCACATTCACTTTGTAATAAGAGAAAAGTATGAGGATTTGCCCATGTTGCTGCTGCACAGATTGAATCTAAAGGTAATTTAGCTTTGAAGGCAACAGAGGTGGCTAAGGCCCTGGTTGAATGCCTCTGGGTCTTCCTGGAAGCGGTTTTTTACACAAACCATACGAAAAAGTGATTGTGTCTGATAGCCATTTTGATAATGTCACTTTAGAAACTGGACAACCTTGCTTATTGTCAGCAAAGGATATGAACAATTGGTCTGATTTTTTGAGGTCTTTGGTCCTGTGTAAATAAAAATGTAATTGTCTATGAACATCCAATTGGTGTAATCTATACTCTGTCTTGCTGCCATAACTGGGGAAGAACACAGGAAGCTCAATGGACTGATTTAAGTTATACTCAGAACAAACCTTAGGCAAGAAGGAAGGATTAAGTCCTTAGAGAGGCTATCTTTATTAAAAATGAGATACGGCAGGCGAAAAGACAAAGCATGTAATTCAGAAACCTATCTAGCTGAGGTTAGAGCAACCAAAAAGAGGGTTTTCCAAGATAGAAACTTCAAGGGACAAGATGCTGCTGGTTCAAAGGGGGGCTGAAACATTGAAGCTAAAACCAAGTTAAGTCTAAAGGGGGGGGGGGGTTCTCTTACCAGGGGTCGTAAAAGCGTTGTACCTCGTAAGAATGCTCTGACCAACTTATGGGACAATGTTTGAACCAAAGTCTCCTACATGAAAATTGGAGATGGCAGCCAGTTGCGGCTGCCCCATTTTCAAAGGTTTCGGCCAGAAAGTCAAGAATCTTGTGAACAGGAGCCATAAAAGGATCAATGCTATTCCTTTTGGCCCAGTAAGAGAACCTCTTCCATTTGCTAGTGTAAATCCTCCTGGTAGTGGGCTTGTGGGAGGACATTAGAATGTGTTGTACAGCAGGGGAAATGTTTGGGAGCCTAGCTAAGACTGGAAGTGGAGTAACCAACCAGTCAGCTTGAGAGTTTGAAGGGATGGGTGAAGCCCACCTGACGGATGCGTCAATACGTCTGGAACTGGGTCCAGTATCCAGGGCTCCAGGTGATGGTGAAGAAATGGAAACCATATCTGACGAGGCCAGTAAAGAGCAATGAGGATGAGTTTGCAATCCAAAGATTTTGCTTTCTGAAGTACCTTTGGAATGAGAGGGAAGGGTGGAAAAAAGTACAGTTGTGTACACTTACCATAAATGTAGATGTTCAAGTGTATTCACTGCTGCAGTCATCACATTTGGGTTATCTGCCTGCAGGTAGCTCTCAATCGGCCTAAATACCAGAGTCTTGGGATTTCCATGTCGGATGCTGTTGCTTCTTCCATGACGTCGGGACGTCATGGGTACAAAACATGCAACCGACACCATTACATCAGTTTTTCTTGCCCCAGATGTCAGGAGCCCCCTAAATAGGAAGCAATTACATGGTGTGGAACACCCCCAGCAAAAAGCAAATACCAATGATATAAGGTATGCCAAACAAAAAGGATAGGTAGAAGTAAAGAGAAGTTGGGGGGGGGGGCTGGAGGGAGGGTAACCAGGACTGCAATAGTGAATGCACTCAGATATCTACATTTATGGTAAGTGTACACAACTGTACTATGTTCGTGTTTCACTGTTGCAGTCATCAACATTTGGGTTCCCAAAGCTGAGGATGGGTGGAGACAGTCAGGAAGCATTAGGGCTTGGCAAGCAGGCCCTGTAAGACTGCTGTAGCAAATTCAGCTCTGGATTTAGAAAAGATAGGCAAGTGGTAATGCTTGGTGAAGGTGTGCACAGAGCTCCAGGTTGCAGCTTCCAGCTTCAAGGATGCCCCCGGCAGGGACTCCCCTGGGAAATGCTGTAGAGGTTGACGTAGCCCTAGTGGAATGTGTTCTGATCCCCTGTGGGGCAGGTTTCCCATGATGTTTGCAGCAGAAATGGATGCAGTATGCTATCCATGTAGAAATGGTTTACCCTCTGCCCCTGTAGCAAAACTGACTAGTAGCTGGTCAGATTTTCAGAAAGGTTTAGTCCTGTCTAGATAGAACCTAAGCTGCCTGTGCACGTCCAGGGAGTGCAGGATCCTTTTCTCTGTATTCTGAAGATTAGGGAAAAAGGTTGGCAAATGACTGGATTGGTTAAAAGCTACACTAGATACTACCTTTGGCATAAATGATGGGTTAAGTCCTGAGGGAACCCTGTCCACATGGAAGATAATGATAGGTTCCATGGCCATAACGGCCTGCAATTCAGACACTCTTCTTGCTGAAGTGATGGCTAGGAGTAAAGCTGTTTTCCAGAAGAGGAATTTTAACTCTGATGAAGCAGCAGGTTCAAAGGATGGAAGCGTGAGTTTTTTCCCCAATACAAAGTTAAGGTCCCAAGCTGGAGTGGAAGCTCACCTGGGGGGTGTCTTAAATTTCTGGCTCCTCTCAAGAACTGTTTGACTAGAGGATCAGGGAAGAGGGGTGGCTCAGTATTATAATGATCTGAGATGGCATAGGCATGAATCTTAATTGAAGGATAGGCCTTTGTGGAACATTTTTGTTCAGTAATCTAGTATATGAGGTAAGCTGGGCAAATGTGTGTCCATTTCTTGAGACTGGCTCCAAGAACAGTATCTTTTCCATTTTTCTGAATAGGAATTTCTAGTAGTAGGCCTTTTTGCATCCAGGAAAACATCCAGCACCTGTTCACTGAAGGTTCAGGGGATGAACCAGGCTGCTAGGTTTCAGGGTTTGTAACTCAGGATGCAAAATCTGGCCCTCCTGCTGGGACAGCAGGGAGGGGGTTTGAGGCAGGTGCCAAGGTGGCAGTACTGTCAGACTGCACAAAGGTGGGTACCAGTGCTGGCGTGGCCAGTTTGGTGCAATCAGGATTGTCCTTGGCTTGTCCTGTTTGATATTTAGTAGAACCTTTGAGAGGAGGGGCAGAGGGGAAAGGCATAGATTGAGAGGTTTTCCCATGTAAAGGACAGAGCAGCCACTTTCCATGCTTGGCAGTGGGGAGTTCTGGTGCAAAATTTGTTCAATTGAAAGTTCTGAAGGGAAGTGTAAAGGTCCACGTATGGTGCCCCCCACCTGTGGATCAGCAGCTAGAATGATTTGGATTCCAGTTTCAATTCGAGTGAGTCCATTAGAGTTCTGCTTAAGTCGTCTGCCAGTGAATTTAGTTTGCCTGGCAGGAATTGAGCTTATAGGTTGCACTTGGTTGCTCAAGGCTGTGCCCCACAGAGCCATGGCTAACCTGCAGAGTGGGTAGGAATGGATTTCCCCCTGCTTGTTTATGTACCACATAACTGTGGTGGTCTGTCTTTTATCAACAGTTGCCCTGGAAGAATAAGGCGTTTGAAGGCTGTCAAAGCATTCTGTACAAACATTTGTTTTGATTGATATGCAGGTGCATTTGCTTTGATCTCCATTTGCCTTGAATTCCTTGTCCTGCCTTGTAAGCCCCCCATGCATAGTTTGTTAGGGTTTGAGCAGCATGGGGTAGAGTGAAAGGGAGTCCTTTGTTGTGGTAGCAGACCTCTTCCCACCAAAGAAACTCTGCCCTTAGGCAAGGAGTGATAGGAATCATTGTTTCCAGGTCCTGAGAAAGTTGACACCAGAGACTTTTTAAGTACCATTGAAGTTTCCTCGTATGCAATCTTGCATATGGAATTAGTAGAATGCAAGAGGCCATGAACCCTAGGGCTTGCAGTATTTTTCTTGCAGATAGCTGGGTTTTGGTGACCAGTAGACTGAAGTAGCTTGACAAATGCATTTATTTTTCTGGAATAAGGAATGCCATCTGGGAAGTTGTGTTCAAGCTTGCTCCCAGGAACACAAATCTGTTGACTGGGTACCTGATGTGATTTCTTTTCATTGATGGTGTACCCCAGTGAAGTTAGAAGTCTCTTTACAAATGTCAGGTGCTGGAGTAGCAATTCCTGACTGCCTGCCTGAATCAGGCAATCGTGCAAGTATGTGCAAATTTGAATTTTTCTCTGCCTGCAATATGCAATGCCTTGAGCTAGGCATTTTGTGAATACCCTGGGCGCAGTAGATAAGCCAAAGGGAAGTGCACAGAACTGATAATCCATAGAGCCTGCTCTGAAATGTAGGTATTTCCTGCAAGATTCCCTTATGGGGATGTGAAGATAAGCTTCCTTTAAGTCTAGAGTGGCTAGCCAGGAGTCCTTGGCTAGCATAGGAAGCAGCTGAGGAGAGTAAGCATCTTAAACCTTGGAACCACCAGGAAGGTGTTGAGAATAGACAGATCCAGGATAGGGCGCCAACAGTTTTCTTTCCTGGGGACCAGAAACAGTCTGGAGTAAAAACCTTGCCCCCTATGCTCTGCTGGGAAAGTTCGAATAGCCTTGATACTAATAAGAGAAAGTACTTGCTTTTGGGCTTCTGCCCACTGGTTTGGGGGGAGGTCTGGCCATCTGCTTGGGGTTGGCAGTTGAGTGGAGGAATCTGTATCCCTGGGATCCAATGTCCAAGACCTATCTGTCCTGGGTGATGTACTCCCAAGTTTTTTGCATGTAGGGCATACTCCTAAGGGTGCAAGTACTTGGGCAAGGCTTAGAAGAATTAAGGAGAAGTCATTGTGAGATTTTACCATAGGATGTTGGCTTACTACTCCCTGTTTTACAGGTGGGAGCACTCCATTGCTTAGATCTGTGCGTACCCTGAGACTGTAATTGTGGTGGTATGCTGCACCTAGGTTAGGACTGAAAAGGTCTGGGAGGGACTGGAAAGGACCAGGTTTTTGAAGGCCAATGCCTACTGAATCTAGGTGGCTGTACCTGTAGGAAATACTTAACAGTTTGCATAGATTTAGCTTTTTCCTCCATCTTTTTGAGGAATTATTCTGCTTTACTGCCAAACTGGTGTTCCTGATTTAGTGGTGCATCTAGTAATTTTGCTTTAACATAGTCTGGCAAGACATGTTCCTTAAGCCAAGCATGCTTTCAAAGAACAGGCCCAGTGACAGCAGCCCTGCAAGACACTTCTAAGGCATCAAGACCACATTGCAAAGTATGTTTTCCAACTTGGTTAGCAGAATGCAATATCTCTTAAATCTTTATGTTCTGCACAATCAGGAATCAACATCATTTTCTGTTTAATTAGCTCCATAGTATGTTGATGATACTTTAACATATGAAACTGGCAATTTAAAGCCCTGATGGCAAGAGTAGCAGACGTGTACATCTTCTTACCCCATCTATCTAAAGCCCTAGAGTCCCTGTCCGAAGGGGTAGGGCTTTTGGCTATTGTAGCCTTAATGCCTTTAGGTCCCTGGGAAATGGTCTCTGGATCCACTGTAGGATTCTTAAAGAGAAACGTGTGGGAGTCAAGTACTCTGTAGTACCTGTCAGGTTTCCTGGCTGCTGGAGGCAAAGTATCAGGGGTAAGGCTGGATTCCAAGAAGACATCATCTACAATTCTACAATCTCCAGAACAGGGGGTATAGCTAGAGGCCTGTGCTGAGGCAAGTCTAAAAATTCTTGGAGTGTCTTTTTGGACTGTGGGTAGTCCTGGCATTCCCAGCGTAAATGCTCTCTTAAGGTATGCAAGGTTTCACCAAAGGAAAAGTCCTCTGGAGGGGAGGCAGAGGAGATGGAATTCTCTGCATCTGAATCCTCATACGTAGATAAGGGAATGTCCTGGTAATCAGAGGGATCAGAGTTATCAGGCTCACGATCTGTAGAATCAGAAGGAAAATCAATCTTTTGTCTCATATAGGAGGAAGGCTGGCTTCCCCTAACTAAAGTTATTAGGTCTTCAGCCGTTCTAAGCATTGGTTTCCGTGGCATGTGAGTTTGAGCATACGCTTTGGTCATTGGTTTTCTAGGCGAAGTGCAAACTCTGGGCCTGAGAAACTCGGTAGTTTTAATCAAAAATGAAGATGTTGGTTTAATACGAAAATTGGAAGGTTGGAATACACCCTCAGAAGCCGGTGCCTGCACAGCAGCTCCGGACCCATCCAAGGTAGAGACATCCGCAGGTTCCATAGTTGAAGAAGCAACTTGCGGCATACTGGATTCTGAAAGGGTCTCAGCAGAGGCCTGCAAATCTGTAGAAGTGGGTATCAGGGGCTGTGAAGGTGCCTCACGGAGTACCGGCCTATGCGGTCTGTCTGTCTTTTTCCTTACGTTTTTTCAGAAGATCGGTATTTGGATGGGTTATCGAAGCCATTTCGGAATACAGAGAACAAAAGTGAAAGAATTTAATGACAAAAATAGCCCGACGATGAATAGTTTGGGGGTTGAATAAGGCACAAAGCCGACAGCGAGGAACATCATGGTCTGGGCCTAAACAAATGGTGCAGTAAGAATGAAAATCTCTGTGGGGTATTTGCTTTCCACAGGTAAGACAACTAACTTTCTGACATAGGTTAGAGCAAGAAAAAAGGATCCCTAATGGGGAACTTATCTTTTAGAAGACTTCAAGTCTGAAACTCGAAAAACAAAAATTTCAGGAGGTAGCCGACCGGCACTTGCGAACTGCTTCTGCTTCGGACACTGCACAGCAAGAAAGACTGATGATCCCCCAGATCTTGTTTATCCGCATTCATGCACACATACATAACTTGTTTATATAACATTGCCAGATGTTTCAAGATGAAACAACACGATTCGGACCTTCTGATCTCCTCTGATCTCCAAGGAAGTGGGAAGGAGGGTGGGTTATTGGGAATGTAGGCGAGATGGATCCCAAACATCTAAAGTTATGCTAAGTACATAACTAAAAGATGTTATGTGATCCTATCTCGCCTACATTCTGTACTGATGGGACAGCGTCCCTAGCACCTAATTCCTGGGTGGCTCACTGGAAAACACTCCTGAGCACTGTGGAACCAAATGAAGCTCGTCCCCTAGATGCCACATCCAATTTGTAGTGAGAAATGAAAGTGTGCGGGGAAGACCACGTAGCCGCAGCACAAATGTCACTAATGGCAAGCTTAGAATGAAATGCTATTGAAGTAGCCATAGCTCTTGTAGAATGAGCTTTGACAGAGGTCGTAAGCTCTTTATTAGAAGAGGAATAAGCTTGAGTAATACAGTCCCTGATCCATTTGGCAATAGTGACCTTTGTGACGGCTTTGCCCAATTTATTATCTGAAAGGGATACAAACAATTGATCCGTTTTCCTTGTTTGTTTGGTCCTATCTAAATAAAAACGCAATTGCCTGTGGACATCTAATGTGTGGAATATGTATTCCGCTTTGTTTGAGTACTTTGGAAAGAAAACTGGAAGTTCTAATGACTGTTGTAGGCAAAAACTGGAACAAACCTTAGGGACAAAGGATGGATTTGGCCTGAGAGATACTCTATCTTTGTGAAAAAACAAGTACGGAGGTTTTACAGACAAAGCTTGAAGCTCTGAAACCCTTCTGGCAGAAGTAATCGCAACCAGAAAGGCAGTTTTCCACGATAGAAATTTTAAATCACATGTTGCTGCCGGTTCAAGAGGGAGGAAGTTAAGGCACGTAACACCACATCGAGATCCCATGGAGGAGCAGGATGAGAAATTGGAGGTCGTAAAAGCGCAGCACCTTTCATGAAGGTCTTACATAATTTGTTGCTCATTAAAGGTGGGTTTATAGACTCGTGAAAATTGGAAATAGCTGCCAATTGAACCTTGATGGTAGAGACTGAAGAACCTTGATTGAAAAGGGAAGTTAGAAATTTCAGGACTTCTGATACGGGAATAGTGATGGGATCCAGACCCTGGAGTTGAGCCCAAATAGCAAATCTCTTCCATTTGCTAGAATACAATTTCTTAGTGGCAGACTTGTGGGCCGAAGATAAGATGTGTACAACTTCTGGGTCTAAGGTATGATTCCTGACTATAGTCGGAAGAGGAGGAGCCAAGCTGTCAATTTCAAGGTGTGTAGGGACTGGTGGAGTAGTCCCGACTGATGAACTAATAGGTCTGGAATCTGATCCAGGAACCATGGACCGTCCAGTGCATATTTCCGAAGATAGGGGAACCATACCTGACGAGGCCAGTAAGGAGCAACTAAGATCATTTTGCTCCCTAAGTGAGACGCCTTTTGGATCACTCTGGGAAGGAGGGGAACTGGGGGAAAAGCATATAGCAAGCCGGTGGGCCACAGATGGGCTAGTGCGTCCATAGGGCTCTCCCCCGGAGCCGGAGTGAGGGAGAAGAACTTTTTGCACTTCATATTCAGCGGGGTTGCGAAGAGGTCGCAACAAGGAATTCCCCATTTGCTGAAAATCTGATTTGCAACCGTAATGTTCAGAGACCACTCGTGTGGAGAGAGGATAGTTCTGCTCAGTCTGTCGGCTATCACATTGGACTTGCCAGGGATATGAGTCGCCACTAGAAATCGTTTGGTCGACACTGCCCACTCCCAAACTCTCATGGCCTCTCTGCAAAGGGGGTATGATCTGGTCCCTCCCTGCTTGTTCAGGTACCAGACTACTGACATGTTGTCGGAGTGAACAGCAATTATGCCCTGAGGGAGGTAATCGTGAAGGGCTTGTAGGGACAGAAACACCGCCCTCATTTCTAAGATGTTGATATGAAGTAGGGTCTCTTCCGAATGCCATTTGCCTTGGACTGACCTGCCCAGGGAATGCCCCCCCACCCCATCTGGGAGGCGTCCGTAGTCAAAGTGGCCACAGGAGGAGGTGGAACAAATGGTCGTCCCTGATCCAGATTGGAGGGCACCAGCCACCAGCGAAGGTCCCGTTTGCAGGTTTCCGTGATCCATATGAGGTGACTGAGAGGGAGATCCTGACAGGACCACTGTGTTGAAAGAAGCTACTGGAGAATTCTCATGTGCAACCTTGCTAGGGGAACTAGAAGAACCGTGGCGGACATAGATCCCAATAGCTGCAGGACCATTCTGGCTGGGGCCATGGATCTGGGAAGTAAGGCTCGAACTTGAGCCTGTATGGTTTGTATCCTTTCTGTAGGTAGATAGATCCGCATTCGTTTTGAGTCTTATCTCTACTCCGATGAATCTTATGCGTTGAGATGGCAGCAACACAGACTTTGGCCAACTGAAGGTGATTCCAAGGGAAGTGCCCAGTGATATTGTGGCTTGTAGGCTCCGCAATAGTAGATGCTTGGAGGTGGCAGTCAGGAGCCAGTCGTCTAGATACGGAAACACCTGGAATCCTAGGCTTCTCTGGTGAGCAGTCACGACCGCCAAACATTTGGTGAACACCCTGGGGGCTGTGGTGAGACCAAAGGGCAGCACGCGGAACTGAAAATGACTGTCTCCTAGGCAGAAGCGCAGATGTCTCCTGGACGCTTGATGTACCATGATATGGTAATAAGCGTCCTTGAGATCTATGGAGCACATCCAAACACCTTTCTCCAGCAGTGGGAGAATGGATTGTAGGGTGACCATTCGGAACTTGGACTTTTTGACTGAACGATTTAGAATGCTGAGATCCAAAATGGGCCTCAAGTCCCCGGTCTTTATTGGCACCAAAAAGAATCTTGAGTAAGTCCCTAATCCGATCTGGTCTGCAAGGACTGGTTGGATGACTCCTTTTTGAAGCAGCTTTGAAACTTCTAAGGCTGCAATTTCCCGTTGACTGGGTGGCGGGTCCAGGATTTTTTTGGACTGAGGTGGGGAGTGAGAAAAGGGGATGGCGTAACCTCCGGCGATAATTCGAAGTACCCATCGGTCCTGAGTGATACCTTCCCAGGCTTTTAGGTGCCCCGAAAAACGACCCCCGACTGGCTCCGGTTCCACAGAGTCTGGGTGTTCCCACGCCCTTCGACAGATCAAATCTAGGAGCTCGTCGAAGGGCGGAGACACCCAGGAGGCGGAGGGCTGAGCCCCGAAGGCCTTAAGGAACACCGACTCGTCAGCAGAAGGGGGTTTGGATTGCCAGCCGCCTCGTTGTTTGAGGGCTTCCAGGATGTCTGCAAAGGAGACATCATCTGAGGACGACTTAGGGGACCCCTCTGCATCATCAAGATCAGTGTCTGACATGAGAGACTCATTGGGGGAGTCAACGTGCTTCCTCTTGCACGATCTTTTCCTTGGAGGTTCCTCCGAAGAAGCTTCAGAGGGACCTCCAGGAGGGGGGGGACCCCCAGTGGGGGTGACCTCAGGCCCCGGGGCTCCGCTGTCTAAGGACAGGGGGACTGCCAAAGACCCAGTCTCCGTATGCAGGGAAGGTGCTGGAGAGACCGTGGAGGTAGCCAAAGAGGATTTGGTTAAAGCACTCCTCATGGCCCTGAATTCCGGACCACCAGAATCCTGGGAAGGTCCCACCTCCGTGGCCACAACAGTAGACAGTACCCCCGCAGCCGATGCACCGAGAGAAAGGCTTGGGACCGAAAACATCAGTCCCGAACATCCCCCCCGGGGCCGACAGAGGAGGTCCGCATACCGAACTCCGACTCGAGAGCCGGGGTTGGAGTAAGGGTCGGGCCCGACCCGAAAACCTCCATCGGCTCCACCAGCACTGGCTCCAACTGTGCCGAGGCTGTTGGAGGAGGAACCATAACTACAGGGTGGACCATCGGCTCTGAAGCCGAATGGGCTGGAGCCGAAACTAACTTTTGGAACACAGGAGACTGGAAAAGTCTAAGGAGCACCCTGTCGATGTCTGAATCAGACATCTTGGAGGATCTAGATGAGACCGATCGGGTCCGAACCGACTTCTCCATCAGCTCCAAAGGACTGGGGGACTGGCTCCGAATGGACTCTACCAATATCGGTTCCAAGGGAGATCCCAAAACAATTTCCCTTGGTGCCGAGGAGGGCTTCGGCGCCGAAGGGGAAGAGTCTGAGCCGGCTACCCTCATCGGCTCCAAAATCAGTGGAGCCGATGAAGGTGACCCGCCTCTCGACGCCCCAGTCCTCGGCACCGAAACCATAGGAGTCAAGACTGGAGGCATCGAGGCAGACCGTTCCGCCCTCGGCTCCGAAGTCCGTGGAGCCGATGGTTTTTTGGCAGTCGGTTCCGACAGACTGGTCGGAGCCGACACTTTTTTCTTCTTGGTAGGAGAGGAAGAGGAAGATAAGGCCTCCTCGAAGGAGGGTTTAATCAGCCCTTTCAATATTAATTTATTCTTCCTCTCTTGGAGGACTCTAGAAGAAAAGGCGTGACACACGCTACAGGACTCCTGTAGGTGCTTGGCGCCTAAGCAATATACGCACGAGGAGTGGTCGTCAGTTATAGACATTTTATAACCACACCTCGCGCACTTTTTAAACCCAGAGGGTCTATGTTCTTTTGACATACTAACAGGCACTAACAACAAGTCAAAGTAGCAGTATCTGTTCAGTAAAGAAGATTTTATCACAAAACAAAACAATTTTAACCAACTTTGTTTTTTTTTTTTTAAACGAGACAATACACTACAATATCAGGGAAAAAATACTGAAAAGGAGGGCCAAGGCACTCTAACTTAAACAGGTACTTGACCTCCTGAAAAAAACAAAAGACACTAGATAAAGAATAGGGGAAGGCCCCTCTAACTTAAACGGGAAACCTTTCCCTTAATCAAAAACACAATTTTCCACAACAAATGTCAGCAAAACACACTCGTACAACAATAGCTGTTAAAACAGCTTTTAGGGTAAGAATAGCAAAATTCCTGACAGGAAACTTTGAAGAAAACAGTACTTAGCTCAGCCAAGTTTGAGACCACGTCCTAGCTTGTAAGCGGCAAACGAGATCTGGGAGATTAGTGGTGGTGCATCCTGGGATAGAAAATAGCTCAGCCAATAAGAGGCTTCGCTTTATAGCATAGCGTGCCGAGTCGGAGCCGAGGGATCGGCTCTGAGCCCATCAGTACAGAATGTAGGCGAGATAGGATCACATAACATCTAACAGTTAAACTAGAAGAGGAGATAAAATTGGTGACGTATAATCAATCTGCAGAAAACTCCCCAGGAACATATGTTACTTCTGAGGGAAGAGAGTGATAAAGATCTGAAATATCTGGAAGAATTTGTATTTTACAACTAGGGGAAGCACCAACATCATGGAAGAAAGTATTGCTGTGTGAAATTTTATTATAACTTTAGATGTCCTTCATTATGCTTGCTATATCCATAACACAAGGGAGTCTGCCTGTGGTCGACTCTCGTATGTCCAGCCATTCTACAAAACATAGATGCTACCGTGCTAGGGTGCATGTGACGTCCTGCATCTCATAAACGCAAGTTGGCTACAAAGCAGACATCAGCAAGCACCTACCTCAGAACTGAATGCCGCCAGAATCAGTGACTATGGAGTGGGTACTCCAGGAATCAGGCAAGTGTCAGGGAGAAGCCAGGGTGGGAAAGTATACAGCAGCATAAAAAGAGAATGACATCTAAAGTTATGGTAAGATTTTACACAACAATACTATGTTCTGCTATTCATATGCTGTTGTATCCATAACACAAGGGAGAGTGCAAAAGCTCCTGTTCTAAGATTTCGGTGGAGGACCAGAAGCATTTTCCACAAACCCATGAAGAATGGCTCTAGCAAAGCCTGGTCTAGTTCTACAAACGATGTCCAACTTGTAGTGCTTGGTGAAGGTATGGACAGAGGACCATGCAGTTGCTTCTAAAATGGCAGCTGCATCCAAGCCCTTGAAAAATGCCCCCCCCCCCCCCCGAGGAGGACACTGCCCTGGTGGAGTGTGCCTTTACTGGAAAGGGAATCCTTCTGCCATGGGTTGTATAACAAAAGGTGATAGTTTTAGATATCTAAGAGGATATGGTTTGCCTGGAAACAGGGTGACCCAGTGCTCTTGGATGACAGGAGACGAAGAGCCTGTCTCATTTGCAAATGGATTTGGTCTTAACCAAATAGTATCAGAGTTGTCTGTGTACATCTAAGGAAGGCAGTATCCTTTCAGCCGGGTTTTGGGGTGAAGGGAAGAAGGTTGGTAGGTTGATAGGTCTGATTCAAGGACAGTTCATTGACCACTTTGTGCATGAAAGTTGGGCTGGTACGTAAACACACCCTTGTCCTTATGGAAGACATTAAATGGTTGAGAGGCCATAAGGGCCTGAAGTTCCAAAACCCTTCTGCTGAAGTAATGGCCACCAAGAGTATAGTTTTCCAAGTACAGCGTTGGAGAGACCAGTCATTGGCTGATTCAAAGGGTGGGAGTGTCAACTTCTCCAGTACAAAATTTAGAACCCAAGGACGCAGAATGGGCTTCCTTGGAGCTCTGAGGTGCAAAACCCCTTTTAGAAAAAGGTAAACTTCCAACCTGGAAGCCAAAGGTGGTGTGAGAGGCAGGCAAGCTGAGATGGCAGATAAAACGGTTTTGATGGAAGAAGATAGTCTAGACTTCATCAGTTCACACAGGTAGGACAATACCACTGGAGGTTCTACTGCCAGTGGTTGTAAACTGCGTTTTTGACACCAGACAGAAAATCTCTTC
Organism: Protopterus annectens; assembly: GCF_019279795.1. Lineage (NCBI taxonomy): Eukaryota > Metazoa > Chordata > Ceratodontiformes > Protopteridae > Protopterus > Protopterus annectens. Next base: position 1,873,401,722 of record NC_056726.1, on the reverse strand, counting down.
ACTTTGAATAGTACAATCTCCTAGCATTTGGTTTTCTGGCCTCCTGCAAAACTTGAAGCATGTCCTCTGTGTATAGGTGTCTGAAGGGAATCACAGTGCCCTATCACCCACAGTGTAAGGTTCATGGTGAACAGCAGGGGATATAAAAGCATTCCCTTCTCCTGTGTGAGCAGGTCCATTCAGGGGAGGGGGTAACTTGTGGTTATTGCTCTTGGCTAGATGGAGTAATAGGGGGAGCCAGTGCTGCCTTAGCCAGTAGGGAGTCACCAAGATCAGAGGTTGTTCTTTCTGAATTTTCAACAGAACTTTTTGTATAAGAGGGAAGGAGGGGAATGCATAAGCATACATCCCCTTCCACGGGAATCTGAGGACATCCATACTCCATGCTTCGGGATGTGGTACCCTGGAGCAGAAGGTTGGAAGCTGCGTGTTTATGGGGAGGCAAACAGATCCACATCTGAATTCTCCATCGATGGATAAGGTCCAGGAACACATCCCTGTTTAGCATCCACTCATGAGATAGAGTCATGGTCCTGCTTAAAGAATCTGCAATCACATTGTCTGCTGAAGGTATGCAGACAGCTTGGATGTTGATCGGTCTCTCCAAGGCAATTTTCCAAGCTTGCAGGGCCAACCTGCACAGGAGGTAAAACCTTGCCCCCCGCCGTTTGTTGATGTACCACAGCACAGTGATATTGTCTACGCCCACCTCAGCGTGCATGGTAGGAGATGATCTTTGAAAATTTGTAGGGCCAATGTCAGGGCTCTCATCTCCTTGATACTGATGTGCTCTTTCTGTTGAGTGATGGTCTATGAATTTCTCACTCTCCATTCTCCTAAGGTTGCTCCCCTTGTGTCTGAAGCATCTGTGGAGAGATCCTGCTTGAGGTACGGGGGTTGGCCTGAATCTGGGGCTATCCACCAATTCAGTTCCCTGGCAATGCATGGCAGCATGGGGTCCATGAACATCAGGGGATGCAGATACTGCTTCCAGATTGCTCTCAAGTACCACTGAAACTTCCTCATGTGAAGCTTTGCCAGGGGATTGGTAGAGGCCATGAATCCCAGGCGTCTGAGAAACAAGAGGTATCCAATGCCATTTTTTTCAGTTTTTCTTGCCCCAGATGTCAGGTGCCCCCAAGTAGGTGGGCAATACATATTGCCAATAAAACATGTAAAGAAAATACAAAGAATACCTTTGATTACAAACAAATACACCACAAAGGCTGTATCAGATAGGAAGGAATAAAAAGGTTCAGCTAGGTCAGAGGGGATGGAGGGAGGGTAACCTGGACTGCAGCAGTGTGAACACTCGAACATCTACATTTATGGTAGGTACAAAAAGTACAGTTTTGTACCTACCATAAATGTAGATGTCCGAACAGGATAGCATCTGCAGTCCTAACAAATGGGTTGTCCTGTCGTCAGGCAGCCCTTCGGTCGGCCGGATTCCAAAGTCTGGGTCTGGCCTCGGCTGGTGTCGCACTTCACCCGACGTCATCTCTGCTGGTCTTCGGGTATAAAGGCATCAGCCGACGCCATTTTCCTCAGTGTTTCTTGCCCCAGATGCCAGTAGCCCTCTTGGATAGCTAAATTTTTGGGTAAATGCCAATGTTTCCCAAAAAGTAGAAGGCAAACACAAAAAATATGCATGTATGTACATATATACAAACAAATACACCATAAGAGACCCCCCCCCCCAGCTAGCTATTAGGTGGGCAATACCCTAGGAGTACCACAGAGGGGAAGGAGGGTGGGTAATCCTGACTGCAGATGCTATCCTGTTCGGACATCTACATTTATGGTAGGTACAAAACTGTACTATGTCCTTCAAGGATGCATCTGCAGTCCTAACAAATGGGTAGAATACCATAGCCAAACTAGGGGAGGAGGAATAAGAATTATGGTGTAGTTAGGATCCCTTGCAACACAGCAGTGGCAAACCCTGCTCGGGATCTAGAGTATAGAGGTAAGTTATAATGCTTGGCAAATGTATGCATGGAGGTCCAAGTAGCCGCCTCAATAATGTCCTTGGTAGCCACTCCTCGTAAGAAGGCTGTGGTAGTGGCTGTAGCCCTTGTAGAATGAGGTCTTATGTTCTGTGGAATTTGTTTTCCGCGATAGGAGTAACAGAATCTTATGCAATTTCCTATCCACTTGGAGATTGTCTGTTTGGAAATTGCTTTTCCTTCCCTTCCTGTTGCATAGGCTACTAGGAGCTGGTCAGTTTTTCTATTGCCCTTGGTTCCGTCCAGGTAGTAGCGCAACTGTCTATGTACATCCAAGGTATGCAGCAGTCTTTCCCCTTTGTTCTGTGGATTGGGAAAGAAGGTAGGTAGGTGGATTGCCTGGTTTAGAGACACTCTGGATACCACCTTAGGCATAAATGTAGGATTAGTTCTCATGGACACTCTATCTTGATGGAAGATTAGGAAGGGTTGTACTGCCATTAAAGCCTGTAGTTCCAAAACCCTTCTTGCTGAAGTAATTGCCAGTAGGAAAGCAGTTTTCCAGGATAGGTGTTGAAGATCTGCTGTTGCTGCTGGTTTGAATGGAGGGAGTGTCAATTTTTCTAACACAAAATTCAAGTCCCATGCTGGTAATGGTGGTTTCCTAGGAGGTTTTACATTCTTAATTCCTCTGAGGAATTGCCTGAGTAGAGGATCTTGAGAAGACAGGGGGATCGAGGCTGTATTCTGCAGAAATAGCTGATGCATGTATCTTGATGGAGGAATAGGACAGGCCAGTATGTAGTAGCTCTGCCAAATACTCCAGGATGTTGGCAATATCTACCTTTGACACATCTTTCCCTCTTCCCGTACTCCAAATGACAAACCTTTTCCATTTTCCTGCATAGTTCCTTCTAGTCGAAGGTCTGCGGGCCTCAAGGATAATGTCTTTAACCCTTTGGGATAAATCTGGGTTGGATGCTCTTATGTAATGCTCCAGGCAGTGAGTTGCAGAGTTTTCAGGTTTGGATGCAAGATGTTGTAGTTGTTCTGAGTCAACATCAAAGGAATCCGGGGTAGAGTCCACGTTCCCCCCCGGGACATGCTCCTCAGTAATGGATACCAATGTTGTCTTGGCCAATTTGGAGCTATCAGAATTATCCTGGGACGTTCCTCTTTGATTTTCAGTAGTACCTTGTGCATCAAAGGAAGGGGTGGAAATGCATATGCTGTCAGGCCTTTCCAATTGAAGGATAGAGAGTCCACCTTCCAAGCAAGAGGGTGGTATGTCCTTGTGCAGAATTTGTTGAGCTGGTGATTGAGTGGGGATGCAAATAGGTCTATTTGTGGCATTCCAAATTTCTTTGTGATGGCTTTGAAGATGTCCGGGTGTAGCATCCATTCGTGAGCATCCGAGGTAGTTCTGCTTAACATGTCTGCTAGGATGTTTTCTTTTCCCGGTACAAATATTGCCTGTAATTGAATGTTGTAGCTCAGAGCCATATTCCACAGGTCCAGAGTCATTCGGCATAAGGGGTATGAATGAGTGCCTCCCTGTTTGTTGATGTACCACATGACTGTGGTGTTGTCTGTCCTTATCATCAATTGGCCCTCTGAGGAATGGTCTGAAATTCTGGATTGCTAGTTTTACTGCCAGCATTTCTTTTTGATTTATGTGCAGGTGTAGTTGATCTGGAGTCCATAAGCCTTGAATGCACTTGTCCAGCATGTGTGCCCCCCATCCGAGGTCTGAGGCGTCCGTTGTGATGGTTTGGCTTGCTTGAATGTTGTGGAAGGACAAGCCTGGGTTTGCCTGGCATGTCTGAGCCCACCATAGGAACTCTTGTTTCAGGCATGGAATTAGTGGTATTTCGGTTTCTAAGCTGTGCTTGTGTTGAGACCATAAATTCTTTAGGTACCACTGTAGCTTTCTCATATGCAGTCTGGCATGAGGGACCAGGATTATGCAGGATGCCATGAAACCCAAGGCCTGCAGTACTTTCCTTGCTGTTAGCTTGTTCTGCTTTGCTAGTGCCAAGAAGTACAGAGGAAGTTGTTCTTGTTTTTCTGCAGTTAGGAATGCCATCTGTTTTACTGTGTCCAATTCTGCACCCAAGAATGTTATTGTCTGGGATGGTATCAGTTTTGACTTTTTTAAATTGACTGTGTATCCCAGGGCTTGTAGTAAGCAAATGACTCTTTGTAAGTCTTGTGTCAGCTTGCTTTTGTTGTCCGCTTGTATCAGGCAGTCGTCCAGGTATGGATAAATTTGGATTCCCTGAAGCCTGCAATGAGCGATTACTGATGCCAGGCATTTCGTGAACACTCTGGGCGCAGTAGATAAGCCAAAGGGCAATGCTGAGAATTGATAATGCTCTGATCATGCAAGAAATCTGAGGTATCTTCTGCAAATTGGTCTTATGGGGACGTGCAGGTATGCCTCCTTGAGATCTAGAGTTACCAGCCAATACTCCTTGCCCAGCATGGGAAGAAGTTGGTGTAGGGTCAGCATTTTGAATTTTGGAACGATGATGAATGTGTTTAAAGTGGACAGGTCAAGAATAGGTCTCCAACTGTTTCCTTTTCTTGGTACTAGGAAGAGTCTGGAGTAAAATCCCTTGCCCTGTTCTGTAGGTGGTACCCTTTCCACAGCTCTCATCTTTGTTAATTGAGCTATTTGTTTTAGGGCTTCTGACTTTTGATTTGGTGGCAGGTTTGGCATTCCTCTTTTTGCTGGTAAGGTGTGGAAATGAAACCTGTAGCCTTGGTCTATCGTTTGCAAAATCCAGTTGTCTCTTGTGATATAGTGCCAGTTTTTTGAAAATAGAGCTAACTTTCCGCCTAAGGGTGCTACTATTTGTTCCCTGGTAGGCGGTGTTAGAGCCAAGTCACTGTGATTGTCCTGTTGCAGTGGTAGTGGTTGTATCTGTGCCTCGTTGGTTATTTCCTTGCCACTGGTGTCCCCTGTAGGCACCTCCTCTGGATTGATTTCTGCCTCTGGAACGTCTATTCCTGCCTCTCTGATTTTTAGAGGAGTCTGGAAAGGACCAATTTTTGGAAGGCCAGTTCCTGCTGAACCTTGGGGGCTGTACCTGTAAGAAATCTTTAACTGTTTGTACAGATTTTGCCTTCTCTTCCATTTTCTTCATTACTTGTTGGGCAGGAGAACCAAATAGACTGACCTTGTCCATAGGAGCATCTAATAGCTTTGCTTTAACATGATCCGCAAGACCTGCTCTTTCAACCATTCATGCCTTCTTATAACTGTGCCAGTCATGGCTGATCTAAATGAAGCCTCCAGTGCATCATAGCCACATTTTAAAGAATGGTTACTAACCTGCTGAATGTTATTCACCATTTCTAGAACATATTTCTTATCTAAGGAATCATCAGAGGACAGTTTCTTAGTTAACTGATCAAGCATAAACTCTTGGTATTGGATCATATGAAACTGACAGTTCAAAGCTCTAGCTGAGAGAGTAGCGGAGGTGTATACTTTTTACCCCATCTCTAAGGACCTGGATTCCCTATCAGAAGGGAGAGGGTTTTTAGCTGAGGTCGAAGCTACTGCCTTAGGACCCTGGGAGATAGTCTCCGGATCTGCAAAAGGAGCCTTGTATAAGTGGTGATGAGTGTCCGGTACCCTGTAGAACCTGTCGGGCTTAGCAGGGGCTGGAGGTAAAGTATCAGGAGCAGTGCAAACATCATTAAATGCATCATCCACAACAGGAAGAACTGGAGGTATAGCTAAGGGCCTATGTTGTGGTAAATGTAAAAAGGTCCTAAGCCTTTTTCTTGAATCTGAGAAATCTTGTCCCTGCCATTGGAATTGCTCTCGCATGGCATGTAAGGTTTCCCCAAAGGAAAATTCCTCTGGTGGAGAGGCAGAAGGAATAGATTCTTCAGCATCAGAATCTTCATAAGTAGAAAGAGGGGCCTCTGGATGGTCTGTAATGTCTGAGTCATCAGAAGAGTCATCTGAGGAGCCTGGCTCAGGGGGCTCTGCTCTAGATCTCTTTTCCGGAGGTTGTGATGCCCTGTCTGGGTGAGATTGGGATCCCCTTATTAAAGAGATGAGATCCTCTGCCAGAGTAAGCATTTGTGAACTGGAGCTGGGCCTGTGAGAGGGGGGCTTAACAGGCACTGATTTAGCAGTTTTGGCTGCTTTAGCCCTGGCAAAGGCCTTTATAGACATGGCTGCAGGAGGCCTAGTAGCACCACGTGCTGGGGTAGAGACATCCAAAGGGATGGTGTCCGATAACTCTAGAGAAACCACATTAGTAGGCAAAATTTCAGAGGCCGATTCAGCTAGTGTAGAAGGGGCGTCTGTAGTAGTCATGGATTCGGCTGTAGATTGAACCGTTTGCTCGATTTCGGCCGAAACCGAGACACTCGCGGTTTGCTTTACTGTGGTTTCGGCCGAAACCGCGGACCGCGAGTGTCGGTCCTTTTCTTTGCGTTTCTTAACAATTTGGGTAGTCGGAGGGACCGACGGCATAATGTACGCAAAGTCAGAGCCGAAAAACTGTTCAGCAAACTCCGACCGACGCCTAAGCGTTCGTCAGTTGAAGGAAGCACAGGATAAACAAGCTGCTACGTCGTGGTCTGGGCCTAAACAAGGTAAGCAGTAAGAGTGGAAATCTTTATGAGGTATTTGTTTCCCACAAGTTAAACAGTTATTTACTTTTTCTGACATCGACTGAGGCAAGAAAGAGTCCCCAACGGGGTACTTAGCTTTTAGAAGTCTTCGAAGTTGTATTCGGTAATATTAATCTCTGGATCTGACCGACCGGCATTTGCGAACAGCTTCTGCTTCGGGCGCCACGCGGCAAGAAAGACTGAGGAAAATGGCGTCGGCTGATGCCTTTATACCCGAAGACCAGCAGAGATGACGTCGGGTGAAGTGCGACACCAGCCGAGGCCAGACCCAGACTTTGGAATCCGGCCGACCGAAGGGCTGCCTGACGACAGGACAACCCATTTGTTAGGACTGCAGATGCATCCTTGAAGGACATCTGTACTAAGTTCATCATGTTACACTGATGCAGTCATCACACTTGGGTTGAATCCCAAAGCTAAGGATGGGTGGAGGAGTTAAACAGGGTTTGGGGGAGTTAGTAGGCCCTGCAGAACTGCAGTGGTAAAGCCAGCTCTAGTCTTAGAGTATAAAGGTAAGTGATGGTGTTTGGTGAAGGTGTGCACTGAACTCCAAGTTGTAGCCTCCAAAATATCCTTGGTTGGTACCCCCTGGGAAAGGCTGTTGATGTAGCTGTAGCCCTGGTGGAGTGGGACCTAATGCTAGCAGGTACCGGTTTCCCATGATGTGTGCAGCAGGAACGTATACAATGTCCTATCCATCTTGAAATGGTCTATTTTGAGATAGCTTTTCCTTGTGATTCTGCAGCATAGGATACAAAGAGCTGGTCAGATTTTCTGAAAGCCTTAGTTTTTTCCAAATAATAACGTAATTGCCTGTGAATGTCCAAAGAGTGCAGGAGTCTTTCTCCTTTGTTCCGGGGGTTTGGGAAAAAGGTGGGCAAATGAATGGTTTGGTTTAGGGCCAAAGTGGATACCACCCTTTGGCATGAAGGGTTAGTTCGGAGGGAGACTCTATCTTGATGAAAAATGAGGAAAGGCTCCACTGCCATTAGGGCCTGTAGCTCTGAGACTCTTCTAGCTGAAGTTATTGCTAGCAGCAGGGCAGTTTTCCATGATAGAAACTGTAAATAAGATGAAATAGCTGGTTCAAAGGGTGGCAGTGTAAGCTTTTCCAGAACAAAGTTGAGATCCCAAGCTGGTGTTGGTGCTCTCCTGGGCGGTCTTATGTTCTTAGCCCCTCTGAGGTACCGTCTTAGGAGTGGATGTGAAAATAAAGGAGGATCCGTGTTGTAGTGAGCTGAAATCGCTGAGGCGTGGATCTTAACAGATGAAAAAAAGTCCTTTGTGCAACATCTCAGTTAAATATTGTAGAATCTGAGGAATGTTTGGAACAATGGGATTTTGGCCTTTAGCCTGGTTCCAGGCGCAAAATCTCTTCCATTTGTCTGAATAGGCTTTCCTGGTGCTGGGCCTCCTGAATGACATCCATAACAGCTATAGAGAGAGGTGTTGGCTGGTTGTTTAGGTAATTTGCCATGCAGCCAGATTTAAAGTCTTGAGCTGGCTGTGTAGAATCTGATTGTTTTGTTGAGTGAGCAGGTGAGGAATTTTGGGTAAAATCCATGGTGGGCCGTGGGCCATGTTCCTTAGTATTGGATACCAGTGCTGGCATGGCCAGTCTGGAGCAATGAGTATCATTTGTGGCCTCTCTAATCTGACTTTCAGCAGCACCTTTGCTAGAAAAGGCAGTGGAGGAAAGGCATATACTGCTAATGTTTTCCAACTGAATGAGAGGGCGTCCACTTTCCAAGCTAGTGGGTGGAATGTCCTTGTGCAAAATTTTCGAAGTTGGTAGTTTTGGGGGTTGGCAAACACATCTATGTCTGGGCGTCCCCATTTTTGAGTTATCATTGCAAATACTTGTGGATCTAGTTTCCACTGGTGGGGATCCATGATGTTTCTGCTTAGGTCGTCTGCCAATGTGTTTTTCTTTCCTGGCAGGAATTGTGCTTGTAGTTGAACTTGGTAAGTCAGTGCTATGTTCCACAAGGTCATTGCTTGCCTGCATAGGGGGTAGGAGTGTGCGCCCCCTTGCTTGTTTATGTACCACATTACTGTTGTATTGTCCGTCTTTATTAGGAGTTGTCCTGGATGTAAGAGGTCCTTGAAAGCTGTTAGGGCATTCTGTACAGCTAGCATTTCTTTTTGATTGATATGCAGATGCCTTTGCTCTGTAGCCCATTTGCCCTGAATGCACTGTCCTGCCATGTGTGCTCCCCAGGCATAATCCTATGCATCTGTTGTTATAGTTTGCCTGGCTGTGGGTAAGGTAAAAGGCTGACCCTTGTTGAGGTGACATGCCTGTGCCCACCATAGAAACTCCTGTTGAAGGCAGGGAATGAGTGGTATCATTGTTTCCAAGCTGTGGCTGTGCTGAGTCCATACGCTTTTCAGGTACCATTGTAATTTCCTCATATGCAGTTTTGCAAATGGTATTAGTAGTATGCAAGATGCCATGAATCCCAAGCCCTGCAAATTTTTTCTTGTAGGGAGTTGGGTCTTTGTTGTCATCATTTTAAAGTATTGTCAGCTGCTGTTGCTTGTCTGGCGTGAGATAAGCCACCTGGGCCGTTGTATTTAAGCTGGCACCCAGGAATATTATGTTCTGTGAGGGTACTAGTTTTGATTTATTTTCGCTTACTGTGTACCCTAGGCAACTTAAAAGGTGTTTGACAAACGCCAGCTACTTTAAAACAATGTCCTTGCTTTCTGCTTGAATAAGGCAGTCGTCCAGGTATGGATATATTTGAATTCCTCTTTGCCTGCAATATGCAATTACTGGCGCCAGGCATTTTGTGAAGACCCTGAGCGCAGTAGATAAGCCAAAGGGCAGTGCAGAGAATTGATAATCGGTTGAACCTGCAATAAATCAGAGGTATCTTCTGCAATTTTGTCTGATAGGGACATGCAGGTATGCCTCCTTGAGATCCAACGTTACTAGCCAAGCCTTCTTGCCCAGCATGGGAAGAAGCTGCTGTAGTGTTAACATCTTGAATTTGGGTACTTGCAGATAAGTGTTTAGAATTGAAAGGTCCAGAATGGGTCTTCAGGCTTTATCCTTTCTGGGGAATAGAAAGAGTCTTGAGTAAAATCCTTGTCCTTGCTCCTGTGTAGGTACCTGTTGAATGGCTCTCATGTCCATGAGAGCTGTAATTTGTTTTTGTGCCTCTGCCCATTGATTTGGTGGCAGGTTTGGCATTCCTTTTATCCTTGGCAAGGTGTGAAAGTGGAATCTGTATCCTTGTGAGACAATGTTTAGGACCCATTTGTCTTTTGTGATGATGTGCCAGTTGTCTGCAAAAAGTGCTAATTGCTAATTTTCCTCCCAAGGGAGCTGCCAAGAGAGATTTGCTTGGCAGTCTGAGGGTTAAGTCATTGTGTTTGTCTTCTGTTAGCTTGGGGCCTGTCTTCTCCTCCTTTCTGGGTAGCAGCACCCCATTGGCGAGGTTTGTAAGGGCCTTGTGACTGACCTCTGCCCCTTGGTCACCTGTATTTGCCCCTCTGTGGTCTGTCAGAAGCTGGAAAGGACCAGTTTTTTGTTGGCCAATTTCTGCTGAAACAAGGGGGCTGAACCTGTAAAAAATCCTTGACCGTCTGCATAGATTTTGCCTTATCCTCCATTTTCTTTAAAACCTCTTCTGCTTTTACACCAAATAAAACATCCTGCTGTAAAGGTGCATCCAATAACTTTGCTTTAACATGATCAGGCAGGGTTTGTTCTTTTAACCAAGCATGTCTACGTATGACAGACCCAGTCACTGCTGCTCTACAGGAAGCTTCCAATGAATCAAATCCACATTGTAAAGTATGTTTGCCCACCTGTTCAGCTGCATGCAACAAATCCTGCATTTCCTTGAAATCAGACTGCTCTAAATGTGTGTTCATTTTTTTGTTTTAATTGAGACATCAGGAATTGCTGATATTTCAGCATGTGAAACTGGCAATTTAAGGCCCTCATAGCTAGAGTAGCTGAGGTATATACTTTCTTTCCCCATCTATCTACTGCTATGGAATCCCTTTCAGAGGGTACAGGATGTTTAGCAATAGAGGCCTTAACCCCTTTGGGACCCTGGAAAATGGTTTCTGGGTCAGCAACAGGGCTTTTATATAGGAATTTGTGTGAGTCAGGGACTCTGTAGCATCTGTCTGGTTTGGCTGGAGCAGGAGGTACAGAGTCTGGGTTAAGGCTAGATTCTAAGTAAACATCATCCACAATGTCTAACATGGGAGGGATAGCAAGTGGTCTGTGCTGGGGTAGTAAAAGGAAATCTTTGAGCCTTTTCTTAGAATCAAAGTAATCCTGGCCTTCCCAGTGGAAATGTTCCCTCATGGAATGTAAAGTTTCCCCAAAGGAGTAGTCTTCTGGGGGAGATGCTGAGGGAATAGACTCTTCAGCATCAGAATCTTCATAAGGGGGGAAAGAGTATTCCTGTTCCTCAGAAGAATCTGAGGAAATTGAAACCTGGTCAGAGGAAGCATAATCCTCCTCTCGTCTTGGCCTTTTATCAGGAGGGGGATGGGAACCCCTGATTAGGGTAATCAAATCTTCAGCCATCTTAAGCATCTGTTTCTTAGGCATGGGGCCTTGTACTGGAGACTGATGTACAGTCTTTTGTTTTTAAAGGAGTTTTTAGCTTAGCATAAGATTTGATGGTGAGTGTAGTCAGTCTGAAGACACCTTCTGCAACTGAAGGCGTTTCTACTGCACCGGAATCTCCTTCTGCTCTGGAGTCGGAAGGGCCTAAGGAAGAAGGCTATGGCGGCCTAGTACTCTCCGCTTGGGAATCAGAAGCCGCCTGGGGTTCTAAATCAGCTGTCGTCAGGGGCTGCGTAGGCACCTCACTGAAAACCGGAGAACCGGCGACTGACCTAGCAGAGGCCTCGGAGTCTGGTTTGGGTCTAGGCTGCCTGTCCTTATCCTTGCGTTTTTTATGCATGCCGGTCATCGGTTGCTCCGACGGCATGGTATAATTAAATTTCCTACCAAAGTAATGTCGGGCGAAATCAAACCGACGTTTAACAGTTCGTTTATTAAACCTAGCACAAAACCGACAACCTGTGACGTCGTGGTCTGGGCCTAGGCAATGAATACAATAAGAATGAAAGTCCTTATGAGGTATTTGCTTCCCACAAGAAATGCAATTGTTAACTTTTTCTGACATTGGACTGAGGCAAGAAAAGGTTCCCCAATGGGGTACTTAGCTTTATTGAAGACTTCGGTCTGAAATTAGATTTGAAAATCTCAGGAGTCGGCAGACCGGCACTTGCGAACTGCTTCTGCTTCGGGCACCACGCGGCAAGAAAGACGGAAGAAAATGGCATCGGATGCCTCTTACATACCCCTGGCGCACTGACGTCAGGGAAGAAGCGACGGCATCCGACGCCGGACCAAGACTTTGGAACTCTGGCCGACTGCGGGACCGCCCGACGGCAGGATAACCCAAGTGTGATGACTGCAGCAGTGTAACACGATGAACATCATCCTGCAGTAAAACCCCTTTTCTCTTGCATGTGTAGGGACTTTTCAAATTGTTCCTTATGCAAGGAGTTCCTGAAGAACCGTAGGAAAGAAAACCAGTTGGTCTCGAGGAGGTTGAGAGATGCCTTTGGGAGTAGGTTTCATCTCCCATATCATGAAGTATCCCTGTTTTACTATAGAGAGGACCCAAGAGTCCTGGGTAACCTCATTCCAAGCAGGGAAGGAGAGAGAGAGACATGGAAAGAGGAGTGTCTGGATGTAGTGCCTGGTAGTCACAGGCTACTAGGCTTACCTGAAATGGCTGTTTGAGAGCAGGGGTAGAGGGAGCAGACCTGGAAGAGGGCTCTTTCCTGGAGTCCTTTTTGTTGGCATCTGTCTGGCAGGCCTTCTTACAAAGGAGGTTTTGGTAGGGTAGTTTCTTTGACAGCATGGAATTGGAGAGACAAAAATGTGCCTCAGATCCTGTAGTTCCTTACCCTTCACTTGAAGGGCTTTGAATAGGTCAGCTACTGCTGAACCAAATAAGACTTTTTTGTCCAGGGGTGCGTCCAGGAATTTTGATGATGTCATCAGGGAGAGGCTGCAATCTAAGCCAAGAGTATCTCCTGATGACAAACCCAGAGGTGGCAGCCCTAGATGAGGCCTCTACTGCATCATAATTGATAGAGTGCTTAGTTATCTGGGTGCAGGAATTCAAAAGAGTAGATACTTTAGCCTTGGCTGAGGAGTCAGGGAGGTCCCCCAATTGTTTAGCCACAACAGCCATCACAGCCATGGAGTATTTGGCCATGTGGGTCTGGTAGTTGATGGCTCTCCCTGCTAAGGTAACAAAAGTGTATACTTTATTCCCTAGATGCTCCATTAATCTGCTCTCCTTGTCAGAGGGCAGGAGGGAGGTGGAAGGGAGTAACTTGGAGGTCTTGTCTGCAACCACAGTAATAACTGAAGGGTCTGCAGCAGAGGCTTTGTAAAGGAATTTAGTCTCATCAGGGACTTTGTAGAACCTGTCTGGATGTGTTAGTGTGGAAGGTTGGGAATCTGGGTTTTTTGAAGCAGCCAGGAAAGCATCCAAGAAGACAGGGTGCACTGGAGGTACAGCAGATGGGTTATGAGACTCAATTTGTAAAACATCATAATACCTCTTTTGGGTCTTGGTGACCTGTCTGCTGTCCTACTTGAAAAAGTTTTTAATTTGAGCAATAGTTTCCTCGAAAATAATATCCTCTCCTGGGGAATCTGTGCCATTAGACACCTCCTCTGGGGAAGCATACCTCAGAGGGGAAGCAATTTGAGAAGTGTAAGTGAGGGCTTCATATCCTGATGAATCCTCTTCTTCAGAAGAAACGTCGGGACTAAAGTTTACCCTTAAGGGTGGACGCAGTGGGGCCTGGACCAGAGTAGAGGCCTGGTGTAAGGCCAGGAAGGCGTTTAAAAGGTCTTGGGTGAAGGTCTGCCAGTCAGAAAGTGGTTTGGTGGCTGCTGGCATCCGAGAAAGAGCAAGATGCCTGGTCTTTGCTTCTTCTTTTTGTGGGATTCTGTCGCTGAACAATCAGAGATGCCATGTAGAGTTGGAGGGCCGGATGCCAGATGGCACTCCACAATGTCTGTGGAAACATCCTCCCGAAATACAATCTCAGAGACCTATGTGGCCCCTCAGAAATGGTGAGCCTAGGTTCCCCCTTGATGACCAATACAGACGCCTGCGATTCCCTCTGGGACATGCCCTCTGCTTCTTTAACGGCTTCATCCGGGGTACCTGCTAAAAGAAAGTCCGAGGATTCCAGCTTGGACTCTGGGCCTTCACCAGCCTTGAGAGGTATGGCTGAAATGGACCGTGCAGCAGTCAGCTCATGCCTTGATTTCTTGGCCTTTTTGACTGGTGACTCAACCGAAGAACCCAATGTCGGATCCATAGCTGTAGCTAAAGGTTTGAGTCGTTGATTCCCTAAATAAATTTCTGATGCTGCTAGGCAACTTCTGAAGGTTTTGCGGATGAAGGCCTGACAAATACTACAAGTAGTGTGGTCACGTTCTTGGCCTAAGCAAAAGCAGGCAGAACTCATGCGAATCCTTATGTGGAATTTACCTTCCACACCTAGAGTTGTCCTTTCCACCCGACATGAACCCCAAAGCAGCAGCAAAATAACCAAAATCCCCTATGGGGTACTTATCTGAAGTCATACAACAGGAGTTCACTTTTCCGAAGGAGCGATGACTGAAGCTGGCAGTCTCACAAGTGGCAGAAAAGTTCTGAGGTAGGTGCAAGCTGACATCCATTTACGACCAACATCCACAGAGAGAGAGAGATTCAGGACGTCAAACGCACCCTAGCAGTAGCATCTATCTTTTGTAGAATGGCCAGACGTAAGAGAGTCAACCAGAGGCAAACTCTCTTGTGTTACGGATACAGCAGCATATGAATAGAGGGATATAGGCTGTGGTGACTGTATTACCCAAGGATGGTAAAGTCCCATCAAACCCATCTTCATAAAGACCCATCTCAATTTTAAACCATGATTATAAAATGTTTATGTCTATACTAGCTAAAAGAATGGCAAAGGTGTTAACAAATTTGATAGATATGGAATAATGTGTTTTTTTGCAGAGGGGAGAGAAACATTTAATAACATCAATAGAAAGTACAGTTGTGTACACTTACCATAAATATAGATGTTCGAGTGTATTCACTGTTGCAGTCATTACATGTGGGTAATCTGCTGGCAGGTTGCCCTCAGTCGGCCTGATTAACAAAGTCTTGGGTCCTGCGTTGGTTGCTGTCCCTTTTTCCATGACGTCAGGTTGTCAGGGGTATAAAACATGCAGCCGACGTCATTACATCAGTTTTTCTTGCCCCAGATGTCAGGTGGCCCCCAAATGGGGAGCAAAATAAATATATATCTATATACAATAAGAAACCTAAAAATATACTTCCAAACAAAAGCAAATACACCAAAAAGGCTTTTAAGCATAATAAAAGAAAGAAGAGGTATAGTAAAAGAAAAACGGGGCTGGAGGGAGGGTAACCAGGAGTGCAACAGTGAATACACTTGAACATCTACATTTAGTGTACACAACTGTACTATGTTCATCGTATTTCACTGTTGCAGTCATTACGTTTGGGTAGATTCCCAAAGCTACGGTTGGGAGGATGGATTTATACAGCATTAGGACCAGCTATAAGGCCCTGCAAAACAGCAGTGGCAAAAGTCAGCTCTGGATTTAGAGAAAATTGGTAAGTGATACTGCTTGGTGAAAGTATGAACTGAACTCCAGGTAGCCGCTTCTAGAATATCCTTGGTAGGAACACCTCTGAGAAAGGCTGCTGAAGTAGATGCAGCCCTGGTGGAATGAGATCTGATCCCCTGGGGAATAGGCTTTCCATGGTGCTTATAACAGAAATGAATGCAATGGCTTATCCATTTCATAGGTTCATAGGTTGATACTAGGCTATATGCCCTAGGGCATTTATCAGCCTAGCCAGAGTGTATTTGGCATATGCCACCCCTTAAAAAAATGGGTTTTACTGTGCCCTATTTTTGGTTACTTTATTGAGCCTCTGTCTAGCAGTGACACAGAAGTGATCCCCGGAGTGAACTTACGATCTCCTATCCACTCGTCAAGATTTCTCTTGAAGAGAGTCAGTGAGGGGCTCTGCCTAATATGGACTGGGATTCTATTCCAGAGTACTGGGAGCCTCTGGGTGAAGAATCTGTCTCTCCAGCATGTCCTATTAATTTCTGTGTTGAGATTCAAATCACTTGAGCGCATATAGCTCTAGTGGATTTGGATTTTTTGAGGTGGAGCATGTCCATTAATTCTGGGTTGGATACGGCTTTATAAGTCAGGCACAGATCACCTCGAAGTAGGCAGTATGCAACTGTGTAGAGCTGGAGTTTCTTTAGCCTAGCAGCATAGGTCATCTGTTTGAGACCCTTGATCCTCTTTGGTGAGGTACTTTTGTGGTCTCTCCAGTTGCTGCAGGTGACGGATAAGGTACATCCCAAACGGGGCATTGTATTCAATTATGGGCCTGATGAGGGATGAGTAAAGGGGCACAATGACCTCCTTGGATCTAGATGTGAGCCCTTTTGTGATGAGGTGGGTTATATAGAAGGTCTTTCTAACCACTTTGGCAACGTGGTTGTCAAAGGAGAGATTACTATCAACTTGGGTTCCCAGGTCCCTAATTACTTCCTCCGTACTTAATGGATTTCCGCCTATATGGTAGGTTGTGGGCACTTTGTTTTTTCCAAAGGGTATGACTATACAATTCTTGGTGTTTAGTTTCAGGCCATGGCTTTGGCACCAGTTGTCTGTCTCTGTGAGACCCTTTTGGAGGATGCCTGTGTCAGCTGGAGAGTCGATTATGGCACCCAGTTTGCAGTCGTCTGCAAACTTTCTGCAAACTTGGTCAGTCATAGTCCTCCCGTGTTGGTCTGTACCTCTGAAAAATATATACCGAACAAGAGCGGTCCCAGGACTGAGCCTTGTAGGATGCCACTTGTAACAGGTTTAGAGTGACATAGCTCCTGCAATTCTGACCATGTGGGTTCCATCCTCGAGCCAGTTTGCAACCCATCTTATGACATAGGGGTTGATATTTAGGCTGGAGAGCTTATCTATGATGCCAGAGTGGGGTATGGTGTCAAAGGCTTTTGCGAGGACCAGGTAGACAGTGTGGACTACCTTCCCTTCATCTATGGTCTTGGTGACTGTTTTGAAGAATTCTACCAGGTTCAGGAGGGCAGGATCTGCCTTTAACAAATCCAAATTGTGTAGGATCTAGCGTCTGTAGTTCCCCAATGTCTTTGTTTATGAGTCCCATGATGATCCGCTCCATGGCCTTGTAGACTAGGCTAGTCAGACTTATGGGGCGATAGTTCCCAGGGTCCGTTGAGGCTCCACCTTTGTGGAGTGGGACCACTGTTGCTGTACGCCATTCCTTGGGTACATAACCTGTAGAAAGGCTGAGATTGAACAGTAGCCTAATATAAGGTTTTAGCTCCTCTTGGAGCTCCTGTAGGACGCAGCCTGGGACATTGATGCTGTGTTTTTTGCTTTAGAGAGGGTGGCTCCTACCTGAGCATCTGTGATGACAGGGAGACGACTCTCTGCTGGGATAGATAATTGCTCCTTTAGGGGGGAAGAGGGGAAGAAATTTGCACTGAACCTGTCCGCCAGGATATTGGCAACTGTGGGTTCAGTGTATTTTTTGTCATTTTGGACTAACTCCGAGCATATCTGGGAGTTGCCACCCAGGTTTCTGACATAACTAAAGAAAGCCTTGTGGTTATCTTTAGTGTCTTGTGCAATTTTTCTCTCGAAGCTGGCATTGGAAAATTTTATGAGGGACCGTAGTTTTTTGCTGGTAATGATCAGTGATGCCTTCTTATTGAGGGATTTTGCTCTATCCTGCAGTAGCTTTCTCCGTTTGTTGTATAGTTTATTTATGGCCGTGGTCCACCAGACAGGACGTATGCCTTTGGAGGATTGGGTCTTGGTTTTATTTGGGATTGCATGATCCATGCATTCCTGAAGATGTCCACAGAATGCATTTATATAGGACTCTGCTGTTTGGGCCGTAGTTTCCACTGGCCCGGGGGGTTTGAGTGATTTCACCTCGGTTTTGAGGAGTGTGAAACTAGCCTTGGAGAAGTTTTTACTGTGTTTTTTTGGGGTGGTGGTGGGGTCGGGATGTGGATGTCCAGCGAGACTAATTTGTGGTCTGAACTTACCAATGAGGGGTGTACCTCTGGTGTAGAGCACAGCGCCCCCATGTTTGTGATGAGCAGGTCAAGTATGTTTGCACCTCTTGTAGGCATGGTGACCAGTTGTTCCATAGCATTTGAGTTTATAAATTCCAGGAACCTCTGGGCTAGGCTGTTAGGGCTTGAGTAGTGTTCCCAGTCTATGCTTGGGTAGTTGAAGTCACCCAATATAAAGGTATTTGGAGACACATTCATATTCTCCAATGTTCTCAGGAAAGCCACGTGAGGTTCCAGAGTCTGGGATGGTGGTCTGTAGCAGGCTATAAACTGAAATGCAGTTTTGCCTACTGTTAGTTGTACAT
Organism: Protopterus annectens; assembly: GCF_019279795.1. Lineage (NCBI taxonomy): Eukaryota > Metazoa > Chordata > Ceratodontiformes > Protopteridae > Protopterus > Protopterus annectens. The sequence goes on along the minus strand of NC_056726.1, from coordinate 1,873,383,565 downwards.
GGATGGTTTCTGATGCTTCATGCAGTGCCACTAACCTGGAGGTGTGGGTATCCTTGATGAATATGGATACTCCCCCTCCTTTTGTGGTTCGGTCTGAGTTTTGGGGCCGAAAAGCATGGTATGAGGTATAACCTGGTAGTGCTGGGGTGCTCTCGGGAGCCTTGAACCAGGTCTCTGTTACTGCACAGACATCAATATTCTCCATGCTGAGGAGAGCCTCGAATGCTTTCATTTTGAGGTTTAGAATTCTGGCATTGAGTAGTATTACCCTTAGTTTGTTTTTCCTTGTGTTGTCTATGGAAGTGGGTTTGTCTTTTGAGCCTTGCCTAAAAAAGGCACTATGGGGGTGGCAAGAGCCTTTGCCAGTATCCGAAAGCCCAGAGGTGACAGGTGCAAGCCGTCCCTAACGAGGCAGCGTGGCTTGTCGAGCATGTCATCCCAAGCTGACAGACACTGGATCCCCTTTGAATGACACCAGAACTATAGCCAATTGTTAAAATTGATCATTTTGTCTTTATACTGTGGCATCATTTTCAGTGAGGGTAAGATGCTACTCAAGGTCAGAGTCATACTTGACTGGGCTACATGATCTGAGAGCTCCTCTATGTCTCTTTTCATGTAGTCCAGGGAAGTACGGCTCAGGTCATTCACATCAGCATGGACAATGACAGAGTCATATTTGTACTTGCTATGGAGTGACCTGAGCGCTTGTGTTATGTGGCAGATCCTGGCGCCCGACAGGCAGCTCATAGTGCCCTTCTCCTTGTTCAGCCTGGTAAGTGGGACGTCAGTGTGCCTGACGATAGAGTCACCTATTACAAGTGCATCAGGTGTGTTTGTCCTTAAGGGCTGTGACTATTTGGCACACTGATTTTGTGAAGTATGTGTTTCATTTTTTTTGTTGTGCGGTAGAGGTTGCTTGGATGTCTGCTTTGGAGGTCTCTGCTGTTTAGGCAGATTTGTATTTAGAGCCTCCGAGTATGTTTTGGTGTGTTTATGTGTTTAGTTTGATGATGTGGTAGGTCTATGTGCAACTGGATTTGTGGTGTGTATGGTTACCTTCTCCCCTTGACTGGCTGCGCCAGCATTGCGTTGAGAGAGCTTAGCCTCCAGTTTGGCTATATGGTTGCATCTCTCACATATATTAGTATTTGTTGGGAGGAGGAGAGGGTTGTCTGTGTACATGAGGCAGTTGTAACATTGCCTCAGGATTCCCAGATTCACCAGCTGGACTGGAGAGGAAACTGGCAACTGACCTTTGGACATGCCGGTATAGTATAAGTAACTCCTTTAAGGCTGGCAAAAAGGACCAATAGGGGAGCGAGTATTCCTAGGGAGTATATGAGGATGTAGTGCTATTAGTTTATTAGTGCTAACTTGTATAATTGCTTGTAAGAGCAGTGCTATGTTATAGGTTTAGAATAAAGTCTTTAACTTAAGAGAATATATCAGATCTAAGGGAAAAAGTGAAGAGCAGACTTTGTGGAGCAGAGAATGGTTTAAGCCTGGCTAAGCGGTGCTGCCCGATGCTGCGCTATGCGCAAAATTGCGCAAAACAGCGCCAAAGCAGGTTTTTATATAGGGAACTTGAAAGAGCTAAACGGCCAATAAACTACAATATTCTTATGCTGAGGTCACTCCTCCAGAGACAGATAGGCTGCTCAAAGCTCCCCACTCCCACTGGTGAACAAAGAAGCTTCCTTCTATCCAAGTAAGGAAATGGGCAACACAGGAACTATTCAAAAGTCCAGAATACAGCAATGCCTGTATAAGGCATCCTGTTCTGGCAACAATCCAACCCATCATGTACACCTTCATGGCTTCACCCAACTAGTCCAGTCACCAACAAGGATAAATAAAAACTCCAGCAAGCACTCTACCCTGGATTGGATACTAGTCAGTAAGAACCCCCAGTCATGTATAACAGGCTGCTTATCAGATAGCCTCAGTGATCACTCCCCAACATTCCTACTCAAAAAATACCTGTACCAAGCTAAACCTGTCTATCGTCAAATACATAAAAAAATAAACTTTAACCCACTCACATTCATCTCATCCCTCAAAGAATGTAACTGGCATGCTCTAAAGTACCTCAGTCTAGATGACGCAGTTGAATCTTTTAATACTACCTTCCTGAACATCCTTAATTACCATGCCCTCATAAGATTTTCCATAACCAAAGCACAACCCTCCCCATGGCTACAGAAAACTACTAAGTCAGAAATGAAAAAAAGGGATAAAGCCTGGGAGCACTGGCGCAAAACCAAAACCCCTGCAGCTAGACAGAAATTCCTAGAACTACGCAATAGAGTCAAAAAGCTAATAAAACGGGACAAATTCCAATACTACCAGTCTGCCCTAGACTCCTCACAACACAGCCCTAAACAATTCTGGTCCTCATTAAACTCCATCCTCCACCCAGGTAAAGTCAGTACCCCTTCCTCCTAACATCCCTCACTCCTCAGAAAATATTGCTACCTCATTCAACACACACTTCACCCAAACCATACTATCACAAGCTAAACAACACAACCCCCCTCCCCTCCAACCCACACCTTCAAATAGTAATCTCCCCACTGCCTTCTCTTTTTCTCCTGTACCTACCTCCAACATAAAAAAACTCTTAACTAAACTTAAACCCACCAAATTAGCAGCAGACAACCTCCCAAGTGAATACCTACAAATCGCAGCTGATGCTCTGGCCTACCCAGTATCCATCTTGATTAACCGATCTCTGTCAGAAAGTTACGTTCCCACATTGTGGAAAGTCTCACATATAATTCCCCTCCACAAAGGCAGACCCTCTGCAGAACTAACCAATTACCGCCCCACAGCTATTCTCTCTCCACTCTCCAAATTACTAGAGAGATGCATACACTCTCAGGTCTCACACTACCTCCTTACTAACAACCTCCTTTCCAGTACTCAGCATGGTTTCCAACCAAACCATAGCACCACCACTGCCTTACTCTCCTTTACAAACACTATCCTTCAGCATAAAAACAATGGCTATCTCTCCTCTGCTACTTTCCTAGACCTATCTAAAGCATTTGACATAGTCCCACACAAACAACTTATCTCCGTCCTCAATAACCTATCCTTCTCACAATCAGTCACCAACTGATTTCAGAGTTACCTGTCTGACCGCCAACAATCCGTTGTATGGCAGAATGACATATTTCCCCAACTACCTGTCTCCATAGGGGTTCCCCAAGGATCCATCCTTGGACCCCTACTTTTCTCTGTTTACACCAATAGTCTAGCCTCTGCCACCAAACATGGCACACTCATCCAATACGCAGATGACTCTACCATCATCTGCTCAGCCCAGTCCCTACCCAAACTGCAAAAAGTCACACAGGAAGCCTTTTCCTCTGTTGAAACATGGTTATCTGATGCCCAATTAATACTCAACCCAAACAAAACTAAACTACTCATCTTCCAACCCACCAAACATACTCAAAACAACTCTCACTTTAACATCACAGCAAAAAACAACACCACTATATACCCAACTGAACACACCAAATTGCTAGGAGTGGAAATAGACAATAAACTAAAATTTGACATTCACATATCCATGACCATAAAAAGTCCACAAAAAACTAGGAGCATTATACAGAAATAAACAATTTCTCACCAAAGCAGCAAAGATTTCAATAGCAAATTCCCACCTTATCTCCACCCTACTTTATGCCTCTCCAGTATATACCAACCTAAGGCAATGTGATCTAAACAAGCTAGAGACCTGCTACAACAAAATCGCAAAATTCGCCAAAGGGGCATCCTACCGTAGTCACCACTGTCTCTCACTTGCTGAACTGGGCTGGCTTGAACTCCCTCACCTCCTTCAGTGGTATCAACTCTCACTCACCCACAAACTAGTAAACTATCCACTAAATGTCCCATCCCTCCAGAATCTACTCCAACCCTATCGCACCACCAGACCACTAAGATCCAGCAACAAAAATCACTTGCAGATCACTAAAGCCAATAACTCTGCTGGCGAAGCACTATTCTCTTGCGCCATAGCCAAATTATGGAACTCACTCTCACCCACAATTACCTCCGTACCATCATGCACCAACTTCAAAACTTTATTAAAAGCGCACCTAAAAACATGCTGGCTATGCCCTTGCAACTCCCACTCTAATATCATCCACCCCATCCAACTACTACCTTTCTTTCACCTCCACTAACTACCGTGATGATAGCAAGCTCAGATGCTCATAAGCCTAGTACTTATTATACAGCAGGAACTTCTCATTGTTACATTTGTTAATGCCTGTTATGTACTTCACAGATAAAGATTCTAGTTTCTACTGATGTACTATATTCTTCATCTGTAAATATGTTGTAAGTAATTTCTGTGTTAAATTGTTAATCACTATGTAATCCAATGTAACTACTGTCTGTTTATTTTACTGTGGAGCTTTTCTCCCCGGGCCTCCGCTGAAAATGGACCCACGTCCAGTTGGACACTCCCGGTCAACACATTTAAATAAATAAATAAATAAATAAGGGACTATTCTAGGTCAGGAAAGGCGGGAAACAAGATTTTTTTTTGTTTTTTGTTTTCTTTTTTTCTGAAAAACAGCAGGAAAAGTACAGTAAATTCTAAACACAGGCTAGTGCACTTGAGTGGGCAGCCTCAACAATTTAGAAATGGTTTGCTTTGAAATAGCCTTCCCCTCTGCCCCTGCAGCAAATGCTACCAGCAGTTGTTCAGAATTCCTTTGGGATTTAGTCCTGTCCAAGTAGTATCTAAGTTGTCTGTGTACATCCAATGAATGCAGAATCTGCCCTCCCTTGTTCTGTGGATTGGGAAAAAAAGTTGGCAAATGAATAGACTGATTAAGAGCCACACTGGATACCACCTTGGGCATGAATGATGAACTGGTCCTGAGTGACACCCTGTCCGCATGAAAGATGATGAAAGGCTCCACTACCATAAGGGCCTGTAATTCAGATATCCTTCTAGCTGAAGTGATTGCTAAAAAAAGGCTGTTTTCCAGAAAAGAAATTTTAAGTCTGCAGTTGCAGCTGGCTCGAAAGGAAGTAGAGTGAGTTTTTCCAATACAAAGACAGGCCCTTATGAAGCATGTCAGTTAAGCATTGCAAAATCTGAGGTAAATTGGGCACTGCTGTGCTAATCCCTTGAGACTGATTCCAGGCACTGAATCTTTTCCATTTGCCAGCATAAGATTTTCTAGTACTAGGTCTTCTCGCCTCCAAAATGACATCCATCACAGGTTCGCTGACGGATGCTAAGGGTGAATTTAAGTGATTAGCCAAGCTGCAAGATTCAATGTTTGGAGCTGAGGGTGTAGAATGTGGTTCTCCTGCTGAGACAGAAAGGAAGGTGTCTGAGGCAGGTGCCACGGAGAAATGTGTGACACACTGCACAGGAGTGGGTAACAGTGTTGGCGAGGCCAGTCTAGAGCAATCAAAATTTTTGGTTTGTCCTGTATGACTTTTAGTAGAACTTTTGAGAGCAAGAGCAGAGGGGGGAAGGCATAGACTGATAGGGTTTTCCAGCTGAAGGACAGAACATCCACTTTCCAGGCTTTTTTGTGATGAATTATTGTGCAAAATGTGTCCAACTGGTAGTTCTGGGGTGAGGCAAAAAGATCTATGTCTGGGCTCCCCCCGTTTGCTTGTCAACATGTTGAAAATCAGTGGTTCCAGTTTTCATTAGTGAGGGTCCATGAGATTTCTGCTTAGTTTGTCTGCCAGAACATTCTGCTTTCCTGGCAGGAATAGAGCTTGTAGTTGTACTTGGTAGCTCAAGGCCGTGTTCTACAAGGCTAGCCTACAGAGGGGGTAGGAATGTGTACCCCCCTGCTTGTTTATGTACCACATAACTGTGGTGTTGTCACAGTCTTTATCAGTAATTGTCCTGGATGAAGGTAGTCCTAGACGTCTGTCAGAGCATTCTGTACAGCTAGCATTTCTTTTTGATTGATATGTAGGTGCATATGATTTGAGTTCCATTTGCCCTGAATGCACTTCCCTGGCAGATGAGCCCCCCATGCATAGTCTGATGCATATGTAGTTATGGTTTGGGTGGCAGGAGATGGTATGAATGACAGTCCCTTGTTTTGGTGGCAGGCCTCTACCCACCATAGGAACTCTAGATGCAGGCAAGGTATGATAGGAATCATCGTTTCCAGGCTGTGACAATGCTGACTCCATAAACTTTTTAAGTACCACTGAAGTTTCCTCATATGCAGTCATGCATATGGAATTAGAAGAATGCATGAGGCCACAACCCCCAAGGCTTGCAGTATTTGCCTTGCTGATAGCAGGGTTTTTGTGGCCACCTGTCTGAAGTAAGTCACCAAATGAATTTGCTTTTCTGGCGTAAGGAAAACCATCTGGGCAGTTGTATTTAAGCTTGCACCCAGGAATGTAATTTTTTGAGAGGGTACCAGTTGAGATTTCTTTTCGTTTATGGTATACCCTAGACAGGTAAGAAGTTTTGTTACAAACGCCAGATGGTTTAGAAGAATGGCCTGGTTTTCTGCCTGAATTAGACAATAGTCCAGGTATGGATATATTTGAATATTTCTTTGCCTGCAAAAAAGCAATTACTGGAGCCAGGCACTTTGTGAATACCCTGGGTGCAGTAGACAAGACAAAGGGCAGTGCAGAGAACTGATCATGCATGCAGCCTGCTTTGATACGTAGGAATCTTCAGCAAGAAGATTCCCTGATTGGATATGCAAGTCGGGAGTTGCCAACCAGGCATCCTTGCCTAGCATAGGAAGTAACTGGTGAAGAGTCAGCATCTTGAATTTTGGAATGTCCAGAAAGGGGTTTAGAATTGGACGCCATGAATTGTCTTTTCTGGGTACCAGGAAAAGTCTGGAATAGAACCCTTATCCCTTTTCTTCTTCTGGTACTAGTTGAATAGCCCCCATATTTAGGAGGGAAAATACTTGTTTCTGAGCCTCTGCCCACTGATTTGGGGGCAGGTCTGGCCACCCGTTTGGAGTTGGCAGCGTGTGGAAATGAAATCTGTATCCCTGGGACACTATATTTAAAATCCATTTCTCCTGGGTTATAAGTTGCCAGTTACTAGAATGAAAAGCCAGTTTTCCTGCAAAGGGGTGGCTAAGAGGTAACTTGTTTCTGAGCCTCTACCCACTGATTTGGGGGCAGGTCTGGCCACCCGATTGGAGTTGGCAGCGTGTGGAAATGAAATCTGTATCCCTGGGACACTATATTTAAAACCCATTTCTCCTGGGTTATAAGTTGCCAGTTACTAGAATGAAAAGCCAGTTTTCCTGCAAAGGGGTGGCTAAGAGGTAAGTGCTTGGTAATTTCAAATGGAAATCATTGAGACTGTTTACCATAGGGTGGTGCCTTACTGTTTCCAGATTTGGAAGTGGAAGCACCCCATTACTTAGTTCTGAAAGTCCCTTGGGACTGACACCTGGTAGTTTTGGAATGTCTGGGTTTGGCCATAGTGGCTCTGGAAGGAGCTAGAAAGGACCAGTTCTTAGTAGGCCAATGCCTACTAAATCTAGGAGGTTGCACTTGTAAGAAATCTTTCACAGTTTGCATAGATTAAGCTTCATATTCCATCTTTTTTAGAACTTCTTCAGACTTATTGAGAAATAAGTGGTCCTGCTGTAAAGGAACATCCAAAAGTTTTGCTTTAACATGATCAGGCAGAGATTGCTCCTTAAGCCAAGCATGCCTTCTAAGCACAGACCCAGTAACAGCAGCCCTACAAGAGGCCTCTAAGGAATCAAAACCACATTGCAAAGTATGTTTGCAACTTGTTCAGCTGAATGCAATAAATCCTGCAAATCTTTATTCTCCACACAGTCAGAAATCATCATGTTCTGTTTAAACAGTCCCATGATATGCTGTTGATATTTTATCATATGGAACTGACAGTTTAAAGCCCTGATTGCTAAGGTTGCAGAAGTATAAATCTTTTGACCCCATCTATCCAGCGCCCTGGAGTCTCTATCAGAAGGGATAGGATTTTTAGCAGTAGAAGCCTTAATGCCCATGGGCCCCTGAGAAATGGTTTCAGGGTCCGCAACAGGATTTTTGAAAAGGAATTTGTGGGACTCAGGAACCGTGTAGTACCTGTATGGTTTGCTAGGTGCTGGAAGCAAGGAATCAGGGGCCATACTGGATTCCGAAAACACATCAACAATATCTAGTACAGGAGGTATAGCTAAAGGCCTATGCTGAGGAAGGAGGAAATCCCTAAACCTCTTTTTGGATTCAAAGAAATCCTGACTTTCCCAGTGGAAATGCTCCCTTAAGGTATGTAAAGTTTCCCCAAAAGAGAAATCCTCAGGCGGAGAAGCAGAGGGAATGGAATCTTCTGCATCAGAGTCCTCATATGTAGGTATGGACAAATCCAGATCATTAGAAGAGTCAGAAGAAACAGAGTCCTGTTCAGAAGATTCACAGTCAAATTCAATCCTAGGCCTCTTGGAGGGGGGAGGGGGGAGGGGGGGGGTTGACTACCCGATTAGAGTAATTAAATCTTCACCCATTTTGATCATTTGCTTTTTAGGCACAGTGGCCTGAACATGTGGCCTGGGCGTTGGTTTTTAGACATAAATCGAGATTTAGGCCTTAGCACTGAAGTTGGAGTTGGTTTAATATGCAAGTCTGTAGGCCTGAATACACCTTCAGAAGCCGGTGCCTACTCAACGGCTTCAGAGCCATCCAAGGTAGAGACATCCACGGGTTCCATATATGAAGCATCTCGCGGCATACCGGACTCCAAATGGGTCTCAGTAGAGGCCTGCGAATCAGAAGTAGCGGGCATCAGGGGCAGCGAAATGAGTACCACCAAACTGGCGACTGGCTTAGGAGAAGCATCGTCGGCAGTTGTGGACCTCAATAGCCTGTCTCTGTCTTTTTCTTTGCATTTTTTCGGTATTTCGGTAGTCGGATGGCTACCTGACATTTCTGGATAATTAAACCGAGAAACGAAATATTTTGAAGCAAAAATGTACCGACGACGGATAGTGCGCTGATTAAATAAAGCACAAAACTGACAAGGTACATCGTGATCAGGGCCTAGGCAAGGAATACAGTACAAATGAAAATCCTTATGAGGTATTTGCTTCCCACACGTAATACAATTAACTTTTACTGACATCAGTAGGAAGCAAGAAAAAATTTCCCCAACGGGGACCTTAGCTTTAAGTTGAAGACTTCGGTTTTGAAACTCGTAAACGAAAATTTCTGGAGTCGGCCGGCACTTGCGAACTGCTTCTGCTTCGGGCACCGTGCGGCAAGAAAGACTGATGTAATGGCGTCGGCTGCATGTTTTATACCCCTGACGTCATGGAAGAAGGGACAGCAACTGAAGCAGGACCCAAGACTTTGTTAATCAGGCCGACTGAGGGCAACCTGCCAGCAGATTACACAAATGTGATGACTGCAACAGTGAAACACGATGAACATCAACGATGTTCCATAGGGAAGCAGAAAGCACAAAAATGCTGCTTCTGTTGTTGGTGGGTCTTGATGCACAGAAAACATTTGACAGAGTAAGCTAGGATTTTATGAGTAGATCAATGGAAGCATTTGCATTCCCTGATGCAATAACAATGTCAATTAGGAGGATATGTGAAGGATCAGACAGGCAAGAATTAAAGTGGGAGAGTTCCTCTCAGATAAGCTGCATTTTAACAGAGGAAACCAAGCAGGGGTGGTCTTCTTCCCTTTTGCCACCGGCACAGAAAATAAGGGAATTGAAAACTCAAGGAAGTAATTGGTATGGTAATCAAGAAATGTTGGTTTTATTTGCAGACGATATTTTGTACCTGATAAAACCAGAAAACAACATCTCAGTATTGTGGAACATTTCTAAACAGTTTCAAGTCTTTTGCAGATATAAAATTAATGAAAGCAAAACAAAAACTATACAGTAAATTATGTACTCACACACAAAAGTACAGTTTTGTACCTACCATAAATGTAGATGTTCGTGTGTATACCCTGCTGCAGTCATCACACTTGGGTTATCCTGCCGTCAGGCGGTCCCGCAGTCGGCCAGAATTCCAAAGTCTTGGTCCAGCGTCGGTTGCTGTCGCTTCTTCCCTGACGTCAGAGCGCCAGGGGTATATCAGAGGCATCCGACGCCATTTTCTTCAGTTTTTCTTGTCCCAGATGTCAGGTGCCCCTAATAGGTAGGCAAAAAATAAATGTATGTGTGTGTATATATATATATATATATATATATATATATATATATATATATATATATATATACATATACATATATATATATATATATATATACACACACATATATATATATATATATATATATATATACATATATATATATATATATATATATATATATATATATATATATATATATATATATATATATATATATATATATATATATATATATATATATATACATACATACATAAAGCTATATGGATAAAATAAAACAAAATCCTTAGGCACAAGCAAATACACCACAGAGTAAGAATAGAATGGAGTGGTAGAGTTAAGTTCAGCTAGTTCAGAGGGGATGGAGGGAGGGTAACCTGGACTGCAGCAGGGTATACACTCGAACATCTACATTTATGGTAGGTACAAAACTGCACTATGTTCATCGTGTTACCCTGCTGCAGTCATCACACTTGGGTAGAATCCCAAAGCTAAGGATGGGAGGTGGAGTCAAACAGGGTTAGAGGAGGCAAGAAGGCCCTGCAAAACTGCAGTGGCAAAGCCAGCTCTAGTCTTAGAGTAAAGTGGTAATGTTTGGTGAAGGTGTGAACTGAACTCCAAGTTGCAGCTTTCAGAATATCCTTGGTTGGCACCCCCCTGAGGAAGGCTGTAGATGTAGCTGCTGCCCTGGTGGAGTGGGGTCTTATGGTAGCAGGAACTGGTTTTCCATGGTGGGTGTAGCAAAAACGTATGCAATGTCCTATCCATTTGGAAATTGTTTGTTTTCAGATAGCCTTTCCTTGTGATGCTGTGGCATAGGATACAAAAAGCTGGTCAGTTTTTCTGAAAATCTTAGTTTTATCCAAGTAGTAACGTAGCTGCCTATGAATGTCCAAGGAATGCAGGAGTCCTTCTCCTTTGTTCTGTGGATTTGGAAAGAAGGTGGGTAAATGGATGGTTTGATTTACAGCCACACTGGATACCACCTTAGGCATAAAGGAGGGATTAGTTCGTAGAGAAACTCTGTCTTGATGAAAAATGAGGAAAGGCTCTACTGCCATTAGTGCCTGAAGTTCTGAAACTCTTCTAGCTGAAGTGATTGCTAGCAGCAGGGCAGTCTTCCATGATATAAACTTTAAGTCAGCTGAGAAAGCTGGCTCAAAAGGAGGTAGCGTGAGTTTTTCCAGAACAAAGTTGAGGTCCCAAGTAGGTGTTGGTGCTCTCCTGGGAGGCCTAATGTTCTTGGCCCCTCTGAGAAACTGTCTTAAGAGTGGATGTGAAAATAAGGAAGGATCCGTGTTGTAGTGAGCAGAGATGGCTGAGGCGTGGATTTTAATAGATGAAAATGAAAGTCTTTTGTGTAACATCTCAGTTAGATATTGCAGAATCTGAGGTATGTCAGGCTGAAGGATATTTTGGCCTTTAGCTTGGTTACAGGCGCAAAACCTTTTCCATTTGTCTGAGTAGGCTTTCCTGGTGCTGGGCCTCCTGGCCTCCAGCATAACTTCCATAACAGCTTGTGACAGAGGAGCTGGCTGGTTGCTTAGGTGATTTGCCATGCAGCCAAGTTTAAGGTTTTGAGCTGGCTGTGTAGAATCTGACTGTCTTGTTGTGTGAGCAGGTGGGTAATTTGCGGGAGAATCCATGGTGGGCCCTGGGCCATATTCCTTAATAGTGGGTACCAGTGCTGGCGTGGCCAGTCTGGGGCAATGAGTATCATTCGGGGTCTCCATCCTGACTTTCAGAAGTACCTTTGTGAGAAGGGGTAGTGGAGGAAAGGCATATACTGTTAGCATTTTCCAACTGAATGAGAGTGCGTCCACTTTCCAAGCTTGATGGTGAAATGTCCTTGTGCAAAACTTTGTTAGCTGATAGTTTTGAGGGCTGGCAAACAGCTCTATGTCTGGGAGCCCCCATTTTTGACTTATCACTGCAAATACTTGTGGATCCAGTTTCCACTCATGGGGATCCATGATGTTTCTGCTTAGGTCGTCTGCCAATGTGTTCTTTTTTCCTGGCAGGAATTGAGCTTGTAATTGAACTTGGTAAGCCAGTGCTGTGTTCCACAAGATCATTGCTTGCCTGCATAGAGGGTAGGAGTGTGTACCCCCTTGTTTGTTTATGTACCACATTACTGTGGTGTTGTCTGTCCTTATGATAAGCTGTCCTGGATGCAAGAGGTCCTTGAAGGCTATGAGAGCATTTTGTACAGCTAGCATTTCTTTTTGATTGATGTGCAGATTCCTTTGATCTGTTGTCCATAAGCCTTGAACGCACCGTCCTGCCATGTGTGCCCCCCAGGCATAGTCCGATGCTTCTGTTGTCATAGTTTACCTGGCTGGGGGTAGGGTGAAAGGCTGACCCTTGTTGAGGTGACAAGCCTGTGACCACCACAGAAACTCCTGTTGAAGGCAGGGAATGAGATTTATCATTGTTTCCAAGCTGTGGCTGTGTTGAGTCCATATGCTTTTTAGGTACCATTGTAATTTCCTCATATGCAGTTTTGCAAATGGTATTAGTAGTATGCAAGATGCCATGAAGCCCAAGGCCTGCAGAATTTTTCTTTCAGGGAGTTGGGTCTTTGTTGCCATTGTTCTGAAGTATTGAGTTAGTTGTAGTTGTTTGTCTGGTGTCAGATAAGCCATCTGGGCCGTTGTATTCAAGCTGGCACCCAGGAATGTCATATATTGCGAGGGCATTAGTTTTGATTTCTTTTCGTTTACTGTGTACCCTAGGCAACTTAGATGATGTTGTACAAAAGCCAGGTGTTGTAAGAAAATGTTCTTGCTTTCTGCTTGGATGAGACAGTCATCCAGGTATGGGTATATTTTAATTCCTCTCTGTCTGCAGTATGCAATTACTGGTGCCAGGCATTTTGTGAAGACCCTAGGTGCAGTAGGTAAGCCAAAGGGCAGTGCAGAGAATTGGTAATGGGTTGAACCTGCAATGAAACGGAGATATCTTCTGCAATTTTGTCTGATAGGGACATGCAGGTATGCCTCCTTGAGGTCCAACGTTACTAGCCAAGCTTTCTTGCCCAACATGGGAAGAAGCTGCTGTAGTGTTAGCATCTTGAATTTGGGTGCTTGCAAGAAGGTGTTTAAAACTGAAAGGCCAAGAATGGGTCTCCAAGCATTGTCCTTTCTGGGGACTAGAAAGAGCCTTGAGTAAAATCCTTGTCCTTGCTCCTGTGTAGGTACCAGTTGAATGGCTCATGTCCATGAGAGCTGTAATTTGTTTTTGCGCCTTTGCCCATTGATTTTGTGGCAGGTTTGGCATTCCTTTTAACCTTGGCAAGGTGTGGAAATGGAATCTGTATCCGTGTGAAATAATGTCTAGGACCCATTTGTCCTTTGTGACGATGTGCCAGTTGTCTGCAAAAAGTGCTAATTTTCCTCCCAAGGGAGCTGCCAAGAGGGTTTTGCTTGGCAGTTTGAGGTTTAAGTCATTGTGTTTGCCTTCTAGTGGTTTGGGACCTGTCTTCTCCTCCCTTCTGTGTTGTAGTGCCCCATTGGCGAGGTTTGTAAGGGATTTGTGCTTGTCCTCTGAGTGCCTGTATTTACCCCTCTGAGGTCTGTCAGAAGCTGGAAAGGACCAATTCTTGTTGGCCAATTTCTGCTGAAGCATGGGGGCTGTACCTGTAAGAAATCTTTGACCGTCTGCATAGATTTTGCCTTATCCTCCATTTTTTTTTAAAACCTCCTCTGTTTTAACCCCAAATAAAACATCCTGCTGTAAGGGTGCATCCAGTAACTTTGCTTTAACATGATCAGGCAGAGATTGTTCCTTTAACCAAGCATGCCTACGTATAACAGACCCAGTAACAGCTGCTCTAGAGGAAGCTTCCAAGGCATCAAAACCACATTGTAAAGTATGCTTGCCCACCTGCTCAGCTGCATGCAACAGATCTTGCATTTCCTTGAATTCAGACTGTTGAGGGTGCATGCCCATCTTTTGTTTTACTTGAGACATTAGGAATTGTTGGTATTTAAGCATGTGAAATTGACACTTTAGTGCTCTCATAGCTAGAGTAGTTGAGGTGTAAACCTTCTTCCCCCACCTATCTAGTGCTCTGGAGTCTCTTTCTGAGGGTACAGGATTTTTAGCCATAGAAGCTTGGCCCCTCTGGGACCCTGGGAGATTGTCTCTGGATCAGCAGCAGAGCTTTTGTAAAGGAATTTCTGAGAGTCAGGCACTCTATAGTATCTATCTAGTTTGGCTGGAGCAGGAGGCAGAGAATCTGGATTTAGACTAGATTCTAAGAAGACATCATCCACTATGTCCAAAACTGGGGGGATATCAAGTGGTCTTGTGCTGGGGGAGTAAAAGAAACTCTCGGAGCCTTTTCTTCGAGTCAGAGTAGTCGTGACCTTCCCAGTGGAAATGTTCCCTCATGGTGTGTAAGGTTTCCCCAAAGGAGTAATCTTCAGGGGGAGAAGCTGAGGGAATGGAGTCTTCAGCATCAGAATCTTCATAAGGGGGGAAGGAGTAATCCTGTTCCTCAGAGGAGCCTGAAGAAACAGACACCTGATCAGAGAAGGCATAATCCTCCTCTTGTCTAGGCCTTTTGTCGGGGGGGTTGGAAACCCCTGATCAAAGAAATCAAATCCTCAGCCATTTTAAGCATCTGTTTCTTAGGCATAGGGCCTTGGCCTGGAGACTGAAGTGAAGGCTTTTTTGGTTTTAGAGGAGTCTTAAGCTTAGCATAAGATTTTGTGGTGAGGGTAGTCGGTCTGAAGACACCTTCAGAAACCAAAGGTGTTTCTGCAGCACCGGCTTTCCCTACTGCAATGTCGTCGGTAGTGCCTAAGGAAAATGGCTGCATCGGCCTAGAACTCTCTGCTGGGAGATCCGATGCGGTCTGGGGATCCAATTCAGCAGTAGCCAGGGGCTGCGTAGGCGCCTCACTGAATACCGGAGAACCAGCGACCGGGCCAGCCGAGGCCTCAGTGTCTGGCTTGGGTCTAGGCTGCCTGTCCTTATCCTTGCGTTTTTTATGCACGCCGGTAGTTGGTTGCTCCGACGGCATAGTGTAATTAAATTTTCTACCGAAGTAGTGTCGTGCGAAATCAAAGTGACGCTTTATAGTTCGCTTATAGAACCTAGCACAAAACCGACAACCAGTGACGTCGTGGTCTGGGCCTAGGCAAGGTATACAAAAAGAATGAAAGTCCTTATGAGGTATTTGCTTCCCACAAGAAATGCAATTGTTAACTTTTTCTGACATCGGACTGAGGCAAGAAAAGGTTCCCCAATGGGGTACTTAGCTTTGAAGACTTCGGACTGAAACTCGATTCGAAAATCTCAGGTGTCGGCCGACCGGCACTTGCGAACTGCTTCTGCTTCAGGCACCGCGTGGCAAGAAAGACTGAAGAAAATGGCGTTGGATGCCTCTGATATACCCCTGGCGCTCTGACGTCAGGGAAGAAGTAACAGCAACCGACGCTAGACCAAGACTTTGGAATTCTGGCCGACTGCGGGACCGCCTGATGGCAGGACAACCCAAGTGTGATGACTGCAGCAGGGTAACACAATGAACATCTGGTTCATTAATACCCATACTTATGAGGACATAAGATTAAGTATTTAAGAGTTTGGATTAAAATGGCTTCTGTTACGGCAGCTAAGGATATGTAGGAAGACAGTAAACAAAAAGTTAATAAAAAAAAAATGAGAAACTGGAAGCTCTTCTATATGGACATGGATGTTAAGATAACAGGCAGTGAAAATATTTTTAGTGTGTTTAGTTTTATATACAGAGCATGCATACTTTTACCAGAGAGAAATTGTGGACAATAATAAAGAGTTTAAGAAATTTATCTGGGAGGGGTAGAGAGAAAAACTTAAGTGGAAGTGAAATATGTTGATCTTTCCAATAAAAGGAGATGGTCTACGATTACCTGGTTTGAAGACATATTTTACAGCTACACAGTTAAACCTCTTATAGATCTATCCATGTGTGTGTGTGTGTCTAGATATATATATATATATGTATAGAGAGAGATAGCTATATAGATACAAACATATATGTTACATATCAAAACACAAATAGGTTATAATTCCAAGTAGAAAGAGATGATGTAGCAAGAGGGATGTGCAAGAAATAAGAAGACAATTGGATTTTGGATACAGATCCTCAAGAATAACAACCATCAGAACATTACATTCATAAAGTAGTAGAAAGTATTCGAAGATAACATGAGAATGGAGAAAGGGGATATTTGCCAATAGGGTTGACTGCAATACAGAAAAGTATAGTTGTGTACACTTACAATAAATGTACATATTCGAGTGTATTCACAGTTGCAGTCATCACATTTGGGCTATCTGCCTGCAGGTAGCACTCAGCCGGCCTGAATACCAGTCTCTTAGATTCCTGCGTCAGATGCGGTCTCTTCTTCCATGACGTCAGGTCGCCAAAGGTATAAAACATGCAGCTGATGCCATTACATCAGCTTTTATTACCCCAGATGTCAGGTGCCCCCACAATTGGAAGCAATTATATGTTATGGTACACCTCCGTCAAAAAGCAAATACACCAGAAAGCTTAACTACACCAAACAAGAAGGAGAGGTAGAGCCAAGAGAAGTCAGGGCACTGGAGGGAGGGGTAACCAGGACTGCAACAGTGAATACACTTGAACACCTACATTTATGGTAAGTGTACACAACTGTACTATGTTCTTCGTGTTTCACTGTTGCAGTCATCACATTTGGGTCGATTCCCAAAGCTAAGGAAGGGAGGAGGAAGTTATAGAGCATTAGGGCCAGCTATTAAGCCCTGCAAAACTGCAGTGGCAAAACCAGCTCTGGATATGGGAAAAACAGGCATGTGGTAATGCTTGGTGAAGGTACGTGCAGAGCTCCAGGTCTTCTAGGATGTTCCTGGTAGGGACTCCTCTGAGAAAGGCTGTAGAGGTAGAAGCAGCCCTGGTGGAATGTGATCTTATCTCCTGTGGGGTAGGTTTTCCATGGTGCTTATAGCAGAAATGAATGCAATAGGCTTTCCATTTAGAAATGGTTTGTTTTGAAATGGCCTTCCCCTCTCTGCCCCTGTAGCAAAGCAAACTAGCAGCTGTTCAGTTTTTCTGAGAGACTTAGTCCTGTCCAAATAAAATCGAAGTCGTCTATGCACGTCCAAAGAGTGCAGTATTCATTCTCCTTTGTTTTGTGGATTTGGGAAAAAGGTGGGCAAATGAATGGACTGATTTAGGGCCACACTAGACACCACCTTGGGCATAAAGGAAGGATTGGTCCTGAGGGAAACCCTGTCTGCATGGAAGATAATGAAGGACTCCACTGCCATGAGGGCCTGTAATTCAGACACTCTTCTTGCTGAAGTGATGGCTAGAAGGAAGGCTGTTTTCCAAGAAAGGAATTTTAACTCTGCAGTTGCACCTGGCTCAAAGACAGGGAGAGGGCGCTTTTCCAATACAAAGTTAATATCCCATGCTGGAGTTGGGGCTCTCCTGCAGGGGGGGGGGGGGGGTCTTCAATTTTTGGCCACTCTGAGGAATTGCTTTAGCAGGGGGTGAGAGAAGAGGAGTGGTGGTTCAGTATTACACTGTGCTGAAATGGCAGAGGCATGAATTTTAAATGACGAGAAGGATAGGCCCTTGTGCAGAATTTCTGTTAAGTACTGAAGTATATGAGGTAAGCTGGGCACTGTTATGCCAATATCCTGAGTCTGGCTCCAGGAACAGTATCTTTTCCAATTCTCAGCATAGAATTTTATAGTACTAGGCCTCCTTGCCTCCAGAATGACATCTAGCACCTGCTTACTGAGGGATGCTATTGGAGAGCTCAAGGAATTAGCCAGGCTTCAAGGTTCAGGGTTTGAAGTTGAGGGTGCAGAATCTGGCCCGCCTGCTGGGACAGCAGGGAAGGGGATCTGAGGCAAGTGCCATGGTTCCAGCAGTCTTTTACAGTGCAGGAGGGGGTACCAGTGCTGGTGTGGCCAGTCTGGTGCAATCAGTACTGTCCTTGGCTTGTCCTGATTGATCTTTAGCAGAACTTTCGAGAGGAGAGGCAGAGGTGGAAAGGCATAAACCAAGAGGCTTTCCCAGGTAAAGGACGGGGCATTCACATTCCAAGCTTGACTGTGGGAAGTCCTTGTGCAGAATTTGTTCAATTGGTAGTTCTGAGGGGAGGCAAACAGGTCCATCTCTGGAGTCCCCCATTTGTTTCTCAAAAGGTTGAATATTTTTGGTTCCAGTTTCCATTCGTGTGGGTCCATGAGATTTCTGCTTAGGTCGTCTGCCAGAGAGTTTAGCTTGCCTGGCAGGAACTGAGCCTGTAAGTGCACTTGGTAGCTCAAGGCTGTGTTCCACAGAGCCATGGCTAATCTACAGAGTGTACGAGTGGGTTCCCCCCTGCTTATGTACCACATAACTGTGGTGTCTGTCTTTACCAATAATTGTCCTGGAAGAATGTGGTCCTTGAAGGCTGTCAGGGAATTCTGTACAGCTAACATTTCTTTTTGGTTGATATGCAGGTGCATCTGTCACGGGTTCCATTTGCCCTGAATGCACCTTCCTAACAAGTGAGCCCCCCATGCACAGTCTGATGCGTCTGTTGTTAGGGTTGGGGAGGCAGGTGGTAGAGTGAAAGAGAGCTCCTTGTTGTGGTAGCAGGCCTTTGCCCACCAAAGGAACTCTGTCTTTATACAAGGAATGGTAGGAATCATTGATTCCAGGTCCTGAGAATGTTGACACCATAGGCTTTTTAGATGCCACTGTAGTTTCCTCATATGCAGTCTTGCATATGGAACTAGTAGAATGCAAGAGGCCACGAAACCCGGGGCTTGCAGAATTTTCCTTGCAGATAACTGGGTCTTTGTGGCCAATAGTTTGAAGTAGGTTGCCAAATAAACTTGTTTCTCTAGAGTGAGGAAAGCCATCTGGGAAGTTGTGTTCAAGCTTGCTCCCAGGAATACAATCTGTTGGCAGGGTACTAGATGAGATTTCTTTTCATTTATGGTGTACCTCAGTGAGGTTAGAAGTTTCTTTACGGATGCCAGATGTTTTAATAGCAAGTCCTGCCTTTCTGCCTGAATCAGACAATCGTCCAAAGTATGGGTATATATATTTTATTTTTTTTATTTATTTTACATTTGTTAACCGGGCTAGTCTAGCTGGATATATTTCCATTTTCAGTAGAGGCCCGGGGAGAAAAGCTCCACATATAGAGATAAGAGATATATCATGAGCTCAATTAACAGATTACAGACTGGTAGGACTTAGACAATGAATATTGTTACCCAAACAAGAATAGGACTTAAAAATTTCTAGACAATCTAAATGGCATCATAATGAATATTATTACATAGTTTAAAACAAGAAAAAAAATGTAAGACCAAGGAAAGAGAAATGTACATTGTTACTAAAAAGGAAAGGAGTTTAACTTTCTGGATAATCTAAATAACATCATATTGAACATTATTGCTTATTTTAACAGCAAGTAGAGAAAGTGGAAGACCAAGGAGGAAAGAGAAACAACAATAGAGAGAGAGTAGAGTTAAAAGAGATACAAGTTTACTGGAAAAGAGTCATAGCCAATAAGGAGGAGAGATATATGAGAGAAGTATGTAGGGTGGAAGGAAGCTTAGGGGAGAATGGAGGAGGCACAACAGAATAGGGTGAGAAAAGAGGGTTAAGAGGGGAATCAACATTTAGTCAGGATTAGAGCAGGGACACATCCAGTGGCTTTTGAGGTATGTTCTGAGTTTTTGTTTAAACAGAATAGTAGATGGAATGGAAGTAAGTTCGGTAGGAAGTTGATTCCAGTGTTTACCTATGGAGTTTGAGAAGAGGGAGTCACCAGCTAGGTTATTAGATTTGGTTAGGGTAACTAGCAGTTTGCTAGATGAGCGGAGTGAGTTCAGATTAGCATATGGGGTTAAGAGGTTAGAAAGTACAGGTGTGTTAAGAGATTGGTAGAAAGCTCTTTGGACAAATGTAAGTTGGGAAAGAAGTAACATGTTTGTCAGTTCAAGCCAGTTCAGTTGCTGCAGATTCAGACAGTGGTGAGTTCTGAAAGGCTTCCCAGTAACAAATCTAGCTATGTTATTGTAGGTAGTAGACAGTTTGGAAAGATTGTTTTTCTTGAGGTTAGTATAGATGGGAGAAGCATAGAGAAGAGTGGAAATGAGATGAGAGTGGGCAAGAGTAGCTTTGTCTGGGGAGGTTAAGAAAGTCTTAATTCTATAGAGAGAGCCAAGTTTCCTGTTTACACATTTAATGGTATTATTGATATGACAGTCAAAGGTAAGATTGTTGTCAATTGTGACACCTAGCAGTTTGGTAGTAGGGTCAGGTGATATAATGGTTCCATTGTTAGATAAGATAGTGAAATCTAAAGCTGGGGATCTGGTAGTAGGCTTAAAGAGTAAGAGTTTGGTTTTTTTTGCTTAGGAGTAGGCAATTTAAGAACCAAGTTTCTACTTTGGAAAATACAGCTTGAGTATTAGTTTGAAGTTCAGAAATGGATTTAGCAGAGCAAATTAGTGTGGAGTCATCAGCATACTGTATACAAGTAGCCTGGGGAATAGCTACTTGTAGGTCATTTATAAAGAGGGAGAAAAGAAGAGGTCCAAGAACAGAGCCTTGGGGGACCCCAAGTGAGATTGGGAGAAGAGATGAGAGTTCCTTATTCCAGAGGACGGCCTGTTTCCTGTTAGTGAGATAGGAACTAAACCAGTTGATAGCCTTAGCTTCTAAGGAAAGAGATTCGAGAATTTTTAAGAGGAGAGAGTGGTTGACCATGTCAAAGGCTTTGGACAGGTCAATAAAGAGAGCTGAAGACAGGATGTTATTATTACGATTCTTGTTAATAAAGTCTGTGAAGGAGAGGAGAGCGGTGGTTGTGCTATGAAAAGGCCTAAAGCCATGTTGACAGTTAGTAAGAATGTTGTTTTTTATTAAGTGGTTCATTAACTGATGGTGAACACATTTTTCCAAAATATATATATATTTGAATATTTCTCTGCCTGCAAAATGCAATAGCTGGAGCTAGATACTTTGTAAATACCCTGGGCGCAGTAGATAACCCAACGTGAAGTGCAGAGAACTAATAGTGCACGGAGCTTGCCCTGAAGCATTGGTATGTCCTGCAAGATTCCCTTATTGGAATGTGCAGGTAAGCTTCCTTTAAGTCTAAGGTTGCCAACCAGGCATCTTTGCCTAGCATAGGAAGCAGCTGTTGTAGAGCATGTTAGCATTCTGAAGTTTGGGATTACCAAAAATGTGTTTAGAATAGAGAGGACCAGGATAGGCCACTAGGAGCTGTCTTTTGTGGGTACTAGGAAAAGTCTTGAATAAAAACCTTGTCCCTATCTTCTGCTGGGACAGGTTGAATAGCCCTGATACTCAGAAGAGACAGAACCTGCTGTAGAGCCTCTGCCCGCTGATTTTGGGGTAGGTCTGGCCGACCGTTTCGGGTTGGGAGGTTGTGGAAGTGGAATCTGTACCCTTGGGAAACTATATTCAAAACTCATTTGTCCTGGGTAATGAGTTCCCAGTTTTTTGCATACAGGGCTATCTTTCCTCCTAAGGGAGCAGGCAGTGGAGCAGGGCTTGGAAGGGTTAAGATTTAGTCATTGTGTCATTTTTCTGTAGGGGGGTGTCTTACTACTCCCTGCTTTGGAAGTGGAATCCCCCCATTGTTTAGGCATGTGCGTAGCCGGAGACTGTAACCTAGGTGGTCCGCTGTTCCTGGGTTTGGACTGAGAAGGCCTGGAAGAGGCTGGATAGGACCAATTTTTTGAAGGCCAATGCCTACTAAATCTGGGAGGCTGTACTTGAAGGAAATTTAACAGTTTGCATAGATTTAGCTTTTTCCTCCATATTTTTGAGGACGACTTCTGCTTTGTTGCCAAACAGGCGGTCTTGGTTTAAGGGAGCATCCAGTAATTTTGCTTTAACATGATCTGGCAAGTTTTGCTACTTAAGCCAAGCATGCCTTCTAAGTACAGACCCAGTGACAGCAGCCCTGCAAGTTCCTTCTAAAGAATCAAAACCACATAGCAAAGTATGTTTACCAACTTGTTCTGCAGAATGCATTAAATCCTGCAATTCTTTATGTTCAGCACAGTCAGGAATCAACATTATTTTCTGTTTAAGTAGCCCCATAATATGCTGCTGGTACTTTAACATGTGAAACTGGCAATTTAAAGCCCTAATGGCTGAAGTAGCAGAAGTATATACCTCCTTACCCCATCTGTCCAAGGTTCTAAAATCTCTATCAAAAGGGGTACGGTTTTTGGCAGCAGTAGCCTTAATGCCCTTTGGTCCTTGGGAAATGGTCTCTGGATCCACAGTAGGATTCTTGAAGAGAAACTTGTGAGAGTCAGGTACTCCAATACCTGTCAGGTTTTCTGGGAACTGGAGGTGAAGTGTCTGGGGAAAGGCTAGATTCCAAGAAAGCATCATCCACAATGTCCAGAACAGGAGGGATAGCTAAAGACCTGTGTTGAGGGAGGAGTAAGAATCCCCTAAGCCTCTTTTTGGAGTCAGAGTAATCCTGGCTTTCGTAGAGGAAATGCTCCCTAAGAGTGGGAAAAGCTTCGCCAAAAGAAAAATCTTCTGGAGGGGAAGCAGAGGAAATGGAATAGTCTGCATCAGAATCCTCATAGGTAGATAAGGGCAAATCCTGGTAATCAGAACAAACAGAAATATCAGATTCCTGATCAGAAGAATCAGAAGTAAAATCAGTTCTAGGTCTCTTAGAGGGGAAGGCTGGCTTCCTCTAATTAAGGTAATAAGGTCTTCAGCCATTCTAAGCATTTGTTTTTTAGGCATATGGGCCTGAGCCTGCGGTCTGGACGTCGGTTTTCTAGGCATGGGTCGAGTTTTAGGCTTGGATGAAGAAGATGGCGTCGGTTTAAAATGCAAGTCTATAGGCCTGAATACACCCTCAGAAGCCAGTACCTGCACAGCAGCTCCAGACCCATCCAAAGTAGAGACATTCGCAGGTTCCATAGTCAAAGAAGCATCTCGCAGCATATCGGACTCCGAATGGGACTCAGTAGAGTCCTGCGCATCTGAGGTAGCAAGTATCAGGGGCTGAGAAAGCGCTTCACTGAGTACCGGCGGACTGGCGACTAGTGTAATGGAAGCGTCGGCAGTTTTGGACCTATGCGGTCTCTGTCTTTATCCTTACATTTTTTTTGGAATATCGGTAGTCGGATGGCCTACCGAAGCCATTTCTGGATAGTTATACAGAGTACCAAAATAATTTGCTGCAAATTTAGCCCGACAACAAATAGTTCATGGGTTGAACAAGGCACAAAACCGACAGCGAGGGACATCGTGGTCTGGGCTTAAGCAAATAATGCAGTACGAATGAAAATCTTTATGAGGTATTTGCTTTCCACATGTAATACAACTGTTAATTTTTACTGACATCTCTTAAGAGCAAGAAAAAGGATCCCCAACGGGGTACTTAGCTTTTTTGAAAAAACAAAAATTTCAGGAGTCGGCCGTCTGGCACTTGCGAACTGCTTCTGCTTCAGGCACCGCGCGGCAAGAAAGACTGATGTAATGGCATCGGCTGCATGTTTTATACCTCTGATGGCCTGACGTAATGGAAGAAGAGACAGCATCCGATGCAGGAATCCAAGACTATGGTATTCAGGCCGGCTGAGGGCTACCTGCAGGCAGATAACCCAAATGTGCTGACTGCAACAGTGAAACACGAAGAATCATCAGACAAGAGGGGGTTGGAATTTACTGGAGAAAACTAGCAAAGGAAAAGTACTGGGAGCAAATAACTAGACAAGGAAAGATAACAGTGGGATGGAGGCCAAGAAGATATCTGGACTGCAGGCTAGAGACAGCCTTCCCTACCAGGGACTGATGTGTACAGGAAAAGAAAAAGGAGCAGGGGAATCGTAAATGAAAGACCTCCTCTGGTAGAGTTTTTAGTTGAATCTAGAACAGACACAAAAGTTAAGAGAGATAATTGGCAGGGTGCAGAAAACATTACACAATAACTCTAATAACCAGATCAGAGGTGATTAGAAAAGAAGTTTGCAAGTGAACAAGGGAAGAACATGTGTACAGCTCTCAAGTATGCAACAAAGTCCAGAAGGTTTAGGATTTTTGCTTAGAAGTGTTTGCAAAGGTATTTTCATACCCCACACTTATGTTACAGTAGGTTTACTTACCCAACTGTGCTTTCCCTGTAGAAAACCTACTGGTAGCTCTAAGACAATGTTGTTGTTTGTCTTTCGGCTTTTTCCCAGCAAGGGGTCGCCACAGCGGAACTCCGGTCTGCTAATGATTGGCAGTAGATTTTTACGAAAAGCTGAGGTGCCAGCTCGATGCCCAACCTTTAATGAAGACACGCCCATTTATGCACACATGTCTTTCGAACGCTACACAACCGCAGGGAGGACATGCAGACTCCACATAGAAGGCACTCCCAAGCCCAGCCGAGAATCGAATGGGAAAACCTCTTGCTGTGAAGTAACAATGCTACCGCTGTACCACCGCGGAAGACTTCAATCTCCTTTGTTTCACACTAAGGTGTTATTTTTGACGTTCCCACAATACAACAATGAAGTCATATGTAAAGCAGGTTTAACTGCAAGCCTGTCTTTCATTTAAAAACCTGGCAACTTCTACCAAACACTTCTGCTTACTGCTGAAGTGGTCAGTCATTGCTAAGTCTGTGTTCTCTTCTCCAGAACTCCAAAACCTCTCGCATCTAGAAGGTGTGTAATGTGTTGTTTGCTCCATTAATACCACAAAACTACTTGGAGTACTAATAGACAACAACCTTACCTTTGAGCCACATGTTAACAGCACGATAAAAACAGTAAACAAGAAACTAGGCTCCCTCTACAGGATCAAACCCTTTCTGACTCCACTAGCTAGGACCACCATTGCCCGCACCCTCTTAATCTCAACCCTACTATATGCATCCCCTACCTATACTAAACTATGTAAAAGCAATCTCAACAAGCTGGCTATTTCCTAGAATAATATTGCCAGATTTGCTACTGGGTCCACCTATAGAACACATCATTGCAATAATCTTTATCAACAGAATACATCCAATTAGGATACAAACCAGAACGAAAAAACAGCTTCGGATCCACCAACAAGTGCTTCACCACTTGCCAGCTTAAAAACAAATTTATTGTAGCAAATATAAGAACTAATGACAAAATATAACTGTGAATAAGTTGAGCGCTTTCACCCAAACCATTTGGGCTTCATCAGAACCAAGTTCTTATATTTGCTGCAATAAATTTGTTTTTAAGCTGACAAGTGGTGAAGCACTTATTAGCGGATCCGAAGCTGTATAATCTTTATCAACTCGGATGGTTAGAGTTGTCAAACCTTTTTCTATTGAACCGACTAACTATTGCCCAGAAGATTCTGTATCACCTACAAATACTCTCTAACCTAATCACCCCCTACAATAACCTAAAGACCTTGCGGTCTTCAAATAAATTATTAGTCAAGATAAGTAAAACCAACAAGCTAGCCAGAGACTCACTATTCTCTAACACAGTAGGTAAAACCTGGAACACCCTCCCTTAACGACCTAACCCTCCCTACCTACAATTACCCTATTTAAAACCAAACTCAAACCATACCTTAAATCACACTGGCTATGCCCCTGTGCAAAGCCAGACTACCTACCTCTGCCTTGTCTACAGACATTAATCCTCTCACTTCCCCAATCTCATTAATATTTTACTAACAATAATGTGTGTGTAATCCTTTTAGTTTAAAAGTGCCCTATTTCACTTACCTTTATGTATTTTCTGACGTATATCTATACTTATGTAACTAGGAATGTATTTTTTCCTTGCACATAAACTAATATGTAATGTACTGCTATAATTTGTCTAAATTTGCTATTGTACCTGTGTTTCTGTAATACTATTCTGATGTGCGGAGCTTTTCTCCCCAGACCTCCACTGAAAATGGACATATATCCAGCTGGACCAGCCCGGTCAACAAATGTAAAATAAATAAATAATTAAGATTCATATTAATGCAAGGGTTCTTAAATTTTCAGACAGCTTCAGGATGCTTGGATCTTGCAACCAATACAGTTAAAATACTTCAGTCTACTCAGACCCTCTGACTCACAGCTTCTCTTCTTTCTCTCCCTCGACTGATAATGTCACAGAAAATAAACCTTTGTTCATTTCATTCTGAAGTCCAAGATTAACAGTTAGTGCAATCTCATTTAAAATATGTATGACCCCTTAATCATGAAGCCCTTCTTCCTTGCTACTTAATATTCAGCATACATTACCAGGTCAAATATAGTACCCCTCATCAATACGATAGCTTAAGTATGTCTCTTTCCCGACCTTGAATACATGATGCCTACTTTTCTCTTCATTATACCCCTTTTCTCTTTCCCTCTGTGGTTAGCTCTCAACCTTCCATCTCCATAGTGTGGAACATATGTCTTATTACGTGGAATAAATGGACAAAATATACAACACTTAACAGCTTACTGACAACTTTAATTAAAAAGCCGATTGGATGGTTAAAACATGCTACTTTATACTTATTAAAATGTTGTTTGATGAACTAATGTGATTTAGTATTATTTACCACTGAGATCAGCCAAAAATTTCAAAACACTGGATGTGTAACAGACTTTTTTTTAATGTGGAACAATGAGGAATATGGACTTTAAGACTCAAAATAAGGAATGGTCCTCAAAATGAGGTACAATTGAGAGGTATTCTTCTCTGCTAGTTTTGGACTCTTGCTCACACAGCTGTGTTCAGTACTATGCAAGTTCATTCCTGCCCCATCTTCTTTAGTCAGCAGACTGCTTACGTTAGTCCAAATTGTTTGGCTACTAAACTAACAACCCCAACAGTACTTACACTTGTACTGCATTCCATGTTATATGCCTCAGGTTTTATAACGTATGGTTGACACTGCTGTTAATCTGAATTGCTCTACTCGGCAACATTTTGCTGTATGCATAAAGCACTCACACTGGTGTACAATACGTTACACCAACAAATAATTTCTTTGCACTACTATTCAAGTAGTGTTTATCCATGATCAATTTGCAACCAATGCACTACACATTTCTTTTCATATACTCTCTTACATGAAGACTTAAAACAAATGCCCATGCAAAACACTCTAGCAAAACACCAAATACAGAACATAAACAAGCACTTGGGCAACATATAAAAGGAAATAATGGCTAACTTACTTTTGTGTTCTGAGAATCCCACATAGCTAGTCCAAAGTAGTCACCTTCAATGAGGTTGATGTGGTCACATACCTTCTTCATTAGCTCCTGCCCCTTGGTGTGCTTCTGTAAGAGAAAAAACAACTTATTTTTATTATCTTATTTGTCAATCTGAAAATTACTTGTTATACAAGTAACTACAGTTTTAGGGTCAATAAGGGCATACTTCTGAGCTTGCTAAAATTATAGCAAAGGAAGATTACTTCACAATAGTTGAAGTGGCACATTAACATGGATGCACTGGCAGGCGAAAAATGAAGTAATATGTTGTACTCAACACATAACATTTATATATATATATATATATATATATATACATATATATATATATATATATATATATATATATATATATATATATATATACATATATATACATATACATATATACATATATATATATATATATATATATATATATATACATATATATATATAAATATATATATATATATATATGGGTCACTGATGAATTATCGAAAACACAATCCATCCACCCCCCCTACTTTATTATTTTCACTCCGAGATCGCACTACAGTGGGGAAAAGGAAATATTCCCTTATCCCCACTGTAGTACGTCAGCAATAGTTCTGTTAGCTGTAAATCAACAGCATACATTGATTTACAACCAACAATGCATGCTTTCTTTGTGTTTTCTATTTAGCGAAACTGCATTTCGACAAAATGCACTTTCGCTAAATTGTGATTGTCGAAACACAAATTCGCTAATTTGTGTTTCAACAATCTAACAAGGACTCATATATATATATATATATATATATATATATATATATATGGGTCTACTTCTATTCACCAACTCCCATTTCGTCGAACTCCCATTTCACCGAAACTTCATTACATCGACATGCATTTGCCCCCTTCCCCAATGTTGTGCGACCCTGGAGTTGATATATATAGTAGGGGGTGTGGGCACAGCCCCCACATTGGGGTGAGTAGCCCCCCACCTAAAATGCTTGTCGATGTAATGAAGTTTCGACGAAATGGGAGTTGGTGAATAGAAGTAGACCCATATATATATATATATATATATATATATATATATATATATATATATGTATATATATATATATATATATATATATATATATATATATATAAAGAAGTTATGTTCTTACCATAACGTTCCATGTGGAGTGTTCATCTCGCCTTTGTTCTTACACACGGGTTCGGAGCCAATCCTCGGCTCCGAGTCGGCCGCATAACAAAGCTCTGCATCTTAGAGAAGCTCGAGACCAGGCTATATCCCACAATCCTCCCTGCAATTACTCTGATCTAGTTTGCAGGCAAACCAGACTAACAATAAACCTGAGGTGCTAAGGCTACCTACTGCTACAAAAATTCAGGGACACCACTCACTGACAAATAAACTAAAGGGTAACGAATATACCCTATGAGGTAAGAGGTAATATATACCCGGAAGAGGTAAAGACATGTGGACCAGACTCTAGTCCTACTCGTTCTTCCAAACACGTGAGGGAGGGAAGGGGGGGAATGTAAGAACAAAGGCGAGATGAACACTCCACATGGAACGTTATGGTAAGAACATAACTTCTTTATGTGAGAGTGTTCAATCTCGCCGTTTGTTCTTACACACGGGTAACGTCCCTAGCTCCGTCACCCTGAGTGACTCATGGAAGAACGTTCCTGAGCACAGTGGAACCAAAAGATGTCCTGTCTTTGGAGGCTTTGTCAACCCTATAATGAGCGATGAAAGTATGTGGTTTAGACCACGTGTCTGCTGCACAAATCATGTCCAAAGGCAGGCGAGCTGCATGAGCCAAGGAAGTGGAAACGGATCTAGTAGAATGGCCCTTAGGTTTGGTGGGCAAGGCCTGATTTGACTTAGAATACACAAAGGCTATACAATCAGTAAGCCATTTAGAAAGCGTACGTTTTGTAACTGCCATGCCCTTTTTATTGTCTGCAAATGCAACAAAAAGTTGATCTGTTTTTCTGTAATCTTTAGTCCTGTCCAAATAAAATCTTATCTGTCTGTGGACATCTAACTTGTGCAGCATATATTCCAGCTTGCTGGTATGGTTTTTGAAGAAAGTAGGGAGTTCAATGGACTGATTAATATTTATGACAGAACATACCTTAGGAAGGAAAGACGGATTTGTTCGTAAGGAAACTCTATCTAGGTGGAAAATTAAGTAAGGTGGTTTAATTGACAGTGCTTGCAGCTCTGAAACTCTCCGAGCTGAAGTAACCGCTACAAGAAAAAAGAGTCTTCCACGACAAAAACTTCAGGAGGCAAGAAGAGGCTGGTTCGAAGGGTGGCAACATTAGTTGTGACAATAACAAATTTAAATTCCATGGGAATAAAGGGTCTTTGACGGGCGGTCGAAGATGGAAGGAACCTTTCATAAAAGCCTTACAAAGCCTGTGGGACATAATAGAAGAACCGTCCTCTCCAACATGGAAGTTGGATATGGCCGCCAACTGTACTCTTAGTGTGGAAGTAGAGGCTTCTTCTTGGAAAAGGATGGATAGAAATTCTAGAACTTTATGTAAAGGAGCAACCAGGGGATCCAAGTGTTGACTAGATGCCCAGTACACAAAGCGTTTCCATTTACTCTTGTAGAGTTTTGTAGTGGAAGCCTTATGAGAGGCAACCAAAATGCGTTGAACTGCTGGAGAAAGTAGATCAGAACTGGCTAGGCGGGGAAGTGGAGCAGCCAAGCTGCTAGTTTGAGGGATAGAAGAGATGGGTGAGGAACTCCCGACGAATGTGTCAGTAGATCTGGTACTGGGTCCAGGATCCACGGTTCCTCTGTTTGATGGGCTCGAAGAAAGGGGAACCATATCTGTCAAGGCCAGAATGGGGCTATGAGTATAATTGTCCTTTCCAGGTTCATGGCTTTCTGAAGAAATTTGGGAATCAAGGGGGTAGGTGGAAATGCATATAGGAGACCCGGGGGCCAATCGTGTATCAGTGCGTCCCTGGGGACATCCCCTGGAGGTGGTAGAAGGGCAAAATAGCTTCTGCATTTGGTATTCATCGGGGAGGTGAATAGATCACAGCAAGGCTGGCCCCATTTGCGGAAAATTCTTTCCGCCACCTGTAGTTTGAGGGACCACTCGTGAGGTAACAGGATGGCTCTGCTCAACCTGTCCGCAATGACATTGGATGACCCCGGGATGTGCGTTGCTATCAGAAAACGACCCGTGGACTCTGCCCATTGCCAAATTCTCATGGCCTCTCTGCATAATGGGTAAGATCTGGTTCCCCCTTGTTTGTTTATGTACCAGACTACAGACATGTTTGTCTGTCTGAACTGCTACTGTTCCTAGAGGTAGGAGGGTTTGAAAGTGTTGCAAACCCAAGAACACCGCCCTCATTTCCAGAACATTTATGTGCAGGTTGTACTCCATGTTGGACCATTCCCCTTGGACTGTTCTTCCCTGAAAAAGTCCCCCCCACCCTATCAGAGAAGCGTCCGTGGTTATAGTGGCCGTCGGATTCGGTAGAACAAATGGACGACCCATAGTGAGATCCTGACTGGATACCCACCATGAGAGGTCTCGCTTGCAAGAATCTGTTATCAGAATCTCGTGCATTAGGGGTAACTGCTGGAATGACCACTGCGCGAACAGCAGCCATTGGAGGAGCCTCATGTGCAATCTCCCCATGGGAACTGCAATCAGGGACGCTGCCATGAGTCCCAAAACCTTCAACACCAATTTGGCCGGGACTTTCCTGCATTGCAGTAGAAGAAGAACCTGTTCCTTGAGGGATGAAGCCCTTACTTGAGGGAGCTTTACCAATGTTAATCGCGTATTTAGGTCTGCTCCGATGAATGAAATATGCTGTGAGGGCAGTGAGGCAGATTTTTTGAAGTTTATGGAAATCCCTAGGTGGGAACAAAGGTTGACTGTATAGTCTCTGGCTTGTATGAGGCGATGCTCGGTGGTGGCGTTGAGGAGCCAGTCATCCAGATAGGGTAACACCCGGAATCCTAGACATCTCAAGTGAGACGCTACCACTGCCATGCATTTGCTGAATACCCTGGGGGCTGAGGTGAGCCCAAAGGGCAGGGCTCGAAACTGAAAATGACTGGCTCCCAGCCGGAAGCGCGGGTGATCTCTGGACGGTCTGGCCATCTTGATGTGGTAGTACGCGTCCTTGAGATCTATCGAGCACATCCAGTCGTCCTTCTGCAAAAATGGAAGGATCGATTGAAGCGTGACCCTCCGGAACTTTTCCTTCTTCACGAAGGTATTGAGATTGCTTAGATCCAAAATGGGTCTCCAGTCCCCTGTCTTTTTTGGAACTAAAAAGAACCTTGAGTAAGTTCCGGATCCTTTTTGGTCCACCGGGACTGGCTGAATGACTCTTTTTTGAGCAGCTTTGAAATTTCTATTGCTGCTGGGCCTCGCAGACGGGGTGGCACATCTGGAGACCTTCTTTGTTGGGGTGGAGTTGACATAAAGGGGATTTTGTATCCTCTGGTTACAATGTTTTTTACCCAGGAGTCTGAGGTGAGAGTTAGCCAGGCCTGTGGGTATAAAGCCAAGCGACCCCCGACTGCCTCCAGAGCAGGACAGTCGGGCCCCCATTCAGGATTGCTGGAAAGGCTTACCAGGGATAGGATCCCTGTCGCCTTGGTTCTGCGGACCCCCTCTACCGCCGGGGCGACATCTTCCATGTCTGCCCCCCCTCTGCCTCTGGGGGGGGTTCACTCTGTGTGGCCTGGAAAGATCCCCGAGTTCTACGGAACCACATTTTTCCGCCTCGTTGCCCTTTGGGGTACAGTCTAGATGGAATGGAAAAATGGACTCCGACAGCAGACAGAGTCTTTCCTTCCCGCTCACACCGAGTTAATGTCTCTTTCACTTTGGGCCCAAAAAGAGTGGCACCATCAAAGGGGGCGTTGGCGAAGGAAGACTTGAAGGCTTCCACAAATGAGTACAGCCGCATCCAGGATTGTCTTGGTAGAGCAATCGCTGAAGCTGCGGCTCTACTCGACCCTTCAGCCGCATACGAGATGAGCCTCATGGATGAGTTCACTACGGAGGTAAGGGTGTTAAGCTGTGCTGTTACCTTATCTGAAACAGAAGCATCTGTGTTACCCTGGAGGGTATCTCCCAGCTCCTTGATGAGATCCCTCTGTAGACGTGTAAAATGTGTCAAATAGTTTATGGAAAAAGTCGCTGAACTAAAAATGTGCTTCCCGTATCTGTCCATAGTCCTAGAATCCTTATTAGGAGGATGAACAGAAGAGGAAGACTCCGACATCTCCTTTTTAGTGGCTGCAGCCACCACCATAGTGTCAACCGGGACTCCTTTGGTGAGATAAGTCTTGTCCTGGGGAGCGGTAATAAATTTGCTTGGTTTTCGAGGGACCGGTTCCACTGTGTCCGGTGTCTCCCACGCCCTTCAAGCAATCAAATCCATTAACTCATCGAAGGGCGGAGTAACCCAGGAGGTAGAAGGTTGAGCACCAAATGCCTTCAGCAACAGCGACTCGTCCTCAGTGGGGGCTAGGGACTGCCAATCACCCCTCTGTTTTAATATCTCCAAGATGTCCGCAAATGAGACATCCTCTGAGGGGGATTTTGGGGACCCCTCTGACTCATTCAAGTCAGTGTCAGAAGTTAGAGATTCCTGTGGGGAATCTAAGTGCCTCCTCTTGCACAATCTTTTCCTCGGAACCTCATCGGAGGGGGATTCCGGTGAGGCCTCCGAGGAACAGGGGGCATCCTCTGGAGAAGGCTGAGACAATGGTGCTCCACGCTTTGGATGTGTCGTGGGAAAAGAAACAGAGAGCGGCTCCTTAAGGGAGGGAGAAGACGCGTCCGATGAA
This sequence comes from Protopterus annectens, assembly GCF_019279795.1. Taxonomy (NCBI): domain Eukaryota; kingdom Metazoa; phylum Chordata; order Ceratodontiformes; family Protopteridae; genus Protopterus; species Protopterus annectens. The sequence continues at coordinate 1,873,350,321 of NC_056726.1, read as the reverse complement.
GTGGTTGTGGGTGTAGACAAAACCTTCCTCATAAAGTCAAAAACCCCTGAACCTCGGGTCGAGGACTCCCCCAGTTCCGAAGAACATGGAAGAATCCGAGACACGGGGCCCATGGGTCTCGACCCCGAGGACGGAGCCGAGCCAATCAGCGCTGAGGCCCCGAGAGGGAGAGTCGGCACTGAAAGGTCGGTATGACTCTCGGTCCCGGAACCAAGGAGAGATCATCGACTCCGCGACTCACCTATAGGTTCCGATGGAATCGAGGTAAATGGTGTCGATCGTGCAATGGACGGTTTCGACACCGATGGCTCCACTATCATCGGCTCATCCTCTTCTGGCTCCGAAGACTGGATGGGTCTCGAAGGAAGACCTGTTAGAGATAAGGGAAGGCCTTCTAGTTTCGACACCAATTGGGAGGAAACTGCAATCAATTTGGAAAGGGCTGTGTTCTCCATAAGTTTCTGCACGACACGATCCACATCAGTATCGGATAATGGTCTGGAAGATCGGGTCGAAGGGGCCGAAGATGGCACCGACCGAAGAATAGAAGGTGGAGGTAGTTCCGACACTGGTTCCACGACCTGGGGCTCAGTGAGAGATAAACGTTTGATGCTCGGCCCCGAAGTCTGTGGAACCGGCGAACAAACTTTAGAAGATGTACTCGGAGCCGATGACATGGGCTCCGACATCTTCGACCCCTTTGAGGAATTAGAAGCCTGGTCAGACTTGTCCAAGGCCTCCTGGAAGGCAGGCTTAAGAAGTCCCCTGTCTATAAGTTTCCTGCGTCTATCTGTCATGACCTTCCCACTGAAGGAATGGCAAATAGAGCAATCCTCTTGCAAGTGGAGAGGGCCAAGACAGCAGACGCAGGAAGTGTGGTTGTCAGTGATGGACATTTTCTGTCCACACTGACACCTTTTAAAACCAGACTTGGCTTTTTCAGACATAACAGTAAACTCACTGTAAAAAGATAGAATTTAACACTCGCTAATACTAAGGGAAAAAAATAAAGCTATATAGAAGGATAGGCCCCAAAGGGGAAACCTATAAAAAAACTAACTACAATATACACACACACACATTATAGTATCAGAAAATAAATGATCAACTATAGAACTATAGAAGTATAAGAACTTTTGACAAAAAAGACCATCTTATCTGTCTAATAACAGTTTTCTCTGGTCCGAGCTCTCAGAACGATGTGACCCGTTGCAGCGGCAAACTAGATCCGAGTAATGGCAGGGAGGATTGTGGGATATAGCCTGGTCTCGAGCTTCTCTAAGATGCAGAGCTTTGCTATGCGGCCGACTTGGAGCCGAGGATCGGCTCCGAACCCGTGTGTAAGAACAAACGGCGAGATTGAACACTCTCACATAATACAATTATATGCATATGCCCACAAACAGCGTGGTTACAGTGGCACAGCAGATAGCATTGTCGCCTCACAGCAAGAAGTTCACTGGTTCAGTTCTCGTCTGGGATCTTTCTGTGCAGAATCTACATGTACTCCCTGTGTTCACATGGGTTTCCTCCCACATTCCAAAGACATGCTAGTTAAGTGAACTGGACACTAAACTGGCCATAGGTGTAAACATGTGCATGCGTGTGTGTTGTGGAACTACTACCATGGCAAGGCTAGCCACCTGGTGGTGTAAACCTTTGCTCTAGATGATTGGCAATCTAAAAGTGACCCCCCCCCCCCCCACAACCTTGTGCAAAAATGGGAAAAAAGGGTTGTGGATGGATGGATCCCTACAAACAAAAATAAGACTGTCAAATACATCAAACATTGTGTATACATGAACAAACAGCCATAAAACACTTTATTGCTTGGTTAACATGGCAGTACTCCCTGTCTGTATCCAAGTATTCCTGTGACTGGTAAAATAATGTCAAAGTACTGCTGGGAAACGTTCATATAGATATTACAAAGCACAATTCTTTGAAATCCCAACATAAAACCGTTTATTAAATGAGTCGCTCAAGTTCCAGCTAGTGACCAAGCTTTTGCATGCATGAATTTGATTAAAAAGCAAACGTATAAAGGAATAAAACATAGAAGCACAAAAATAGGGAATTCCTACTGTAGATCACTAAAAGGTAGACAAAGGAACCTTCCTGACAATATGCTAAACTCAGAACTCAAAAGCCAGGACAGTACGCTAGACACAGAATTCTTCAAGACAGCATTGCTTGACTTACTACTTAAACATTATTATTAGCACTCTGCAATGTCTAGAAAAATGAAATTATGTCCTTACCATAACGTTCCATCTAAGTTGTCTATCTTTATTCATTTTTGACTGATGGGCTTGGTTCTGAATCCTCGGAACAGACTCAGCTACTATACTAGCTCGCGCCAGCCAAAAACTCTCGAGCCAAGGTTCTACCATGCTGCCTCTTCCCACTACCTCAGATCCAGTTTGCCTATCAAAAAGAAAAATGGAAGCTCAGTCTGAACAACCCTATAACAACCCTAGGACTAGTTCCGAACATCTGGGAGTCTCTAGGAGGGGGACAGGAGGGTGGGATGTCAAGAATGAATGAAGATCGACAACACAGATGGAACATTATGGCAAGGCATAACTTCTTTATCTGATGTTATCAATCTTCATTCACACTTGGCTGACTGGACAGAGTCCCCAGCTACTTTAGATATTGGGTGACCTTAAGGAAGGATATTCCTGAGCACCTTAGTGCCAAAAGATGCTCTTCCCCTGGAGACCATATCTTATCTGCAATGAGTGATAAAGGCACGAGGGGTAGCCTAAGTTGCAGCTAATCATATGATGTTCTTCGTGTTTCACTGTTGCAGTCATCACATTTGGGTTATCTGCCTGCAGGTAGCCCTCAGCCAGCCTGAATACCAGAGTCTTGGGATTTTTGCGTTGGATGCTGTAGCTTCTTCCATGATGTTAGGTCATCAGGGGTATAAAACATGCAGCAGACGCCATTACATCAGTCTTTCTTGCCGTACAGTGCCCAAAGCAGAAGCAGTTCGCAAGTGCTGGTCGGCCGCCTCCTGAAATTTTAGTTTTTCGAGTTTCAGACATGAAGTCTTCTGAAAGATAAGTACCCCATTGGGGATCCTTTTTTCTTGCTCTAACCGATGTCAGAAAAAATTAATAATTGTCTTGCCTGTGAAAAGCAAATACCTCATAGAGATTTTCATTCTTACTGCGTCACTTTTAGGCCCAGACCACGATGTCCCTCGCTGTTGGTTTTGTGCCTTGTTCAATGCCTGAACTATTCATCGGCAGGCTATTTTTGTAGCTAAATTCTTTCTCTCTCAATCTCTGTACCCTGAAATGGCTTTGATAAGCCATCCAACTACCGATCTTCCGAAAAAACGTAAGAATAAAGACAGACCGCATAGGTCCAAAACTGCTGACGACGCTACCATTAAATCTAGTCGCCAGTCTGCCGGTACTCAGTGAGGGACTTTTGCAGCCCCTGATACCCGCTTCTACAGATTCGCAGGCCTCTACTGAGACCCATTCGGAGTCTGATATGCAGAGAGATGCTTCGACTATGGAACCTGTGGATGTCTCTACCTTGGATGGGTGCGGAGCTGTTGTGCAGGCACCGGCTTCTGAGGGTGTATCCAGGCCTTCCGATTTTCATATTAAACCGATGACTTCATTTCAGAACAAAAATACTGAATTTCTCAGGCCTAAAGTTTGCACTACGCCCAGGAAACTGACGACCAAAGTGCATTCTCACACCCACATGCCACAAAAATAAATGCTTCGAATGGCTGAAGACCTCATTACTTTAATTAGGGGAAGTCAGCCTTCCTCCTCAAACAGACCAATAACCAATTTACCTTCTGATTCTTCAGATGAAGAGTCTGATAACTCTGATCCTTCTGATTTCCAGGACACACCCTTATCTACCTATGAGGATTCTGATGCAGAGGATTACATTCCCTCTGCTTCCCCTCCAGATTTTTCTTTTGGTGAAACCCTGCATACCCTTAGAGAGCATTTCTGCTGGGAGAGCCAGGACTACTCTCAGTCCAAAAAGAGACTCATGGAATTTTTAAACTTGCCTCAGAAATGGCCTCTAGCTGTCCCGCCTGTTCTGGAAATTGCAGATTATGTCTTTTTGGAATCCAGCCTTACCCCTGATACTTTGCCTCCAGCTCCCAGGGAACTTGATAGGTACTAGAGAGTACCTGACTCCCACAAATTCCTCTTTAAGAATCCAACTGCGGATTCCGAGACCATTACCCAGGGATCTAAAGGCATTAAGGCTACAACTGCCAATAATCTTACACCTTCTGACAGGGATTCTAGGGCGTTAGACAGATGGGGGAAGAAGGTATACATCTCTGCTACTCATGCCATTAGGGCTTTAAATTGCCAGTTTCATATGTTAAAGTATCAGCAGCATATTATGGAGCTAATTAAACAGAAAATTATGTTGATTCCTGATTGTGCAGAACACAAAGATTTACAAGAGTTAATGCATTCTGCTAAGCAAGTTGGTAAACATACTTTGCAATGTGGATTTGATGTCTTAGAAGCATCTTGCAAGGCTGCTGTCACTGGTTCTGTTCTTAGAAGGCATGCTTAGCTTAAGGAACAAAATGTGCCCGATCATGTCAAAGCAAAATTAGTAGACGCACCATTAAACCAAGAGCGTCTATTTGGCAATAAAGCAGAAGAAGTCCTCAAAAGAATGGAAGAGAAAGCTAACTCTATGCATACTGTTAAAGATTTCTTACAAGTACAGCCACTTAGATTCAGTAGGCATTGGCCTTCTAAAAACTGGTCTTTTCCAGTCCCTTCCAGGCCTTCTCAGCCAAGCCCAGGGGCAGCAGACCACCAAGACTTCAGTCTCAGGTTATGCACAGATCTAAGCAATGGAGTGCTCCCACATCCAAAACAGGTAGTATTAAGCCACCATCCTATGGTTAAATTGGACAATGACTTATCCTCAACTCTTCCAAGCCTTACCAAAGTACTTGCCCCTTTAGGAGGGAAACTTGCCCTGCATGCCAAAAACTGGGAGTACATTACCCAGGACAGATGGGTCTTAAACATTGCTTCCCAGAGATAAAGATTCCACTTCCACTCTCTCCCAACCCTAAGCAGATGGCCAGACCTCCCCGCAAACCAGTGGGCAGAGGCCCAAAAGCAAGTGCTTTCTCTTCTCGGTATCAAGGCTATTCAACCTGTCCGAGCAGAACAAAGGGGACAAGGCTTTTTATTCCAGACTTTCTGGTACCCAGAAAAGAAAACTGTGTCCTATCCTGGATCTGTCTATTCTCAACACCTTTCTGGTGATTCCAAAATTCAAAATGGTAACTTTCCAACAGCTGCTTCCTATGCTAGCCAAGGACTCCTGGCTAGCAACCCTAGACTTAAAAGAAGCTTATCTGCACATTGCCATAAGGGGATCTTGCAGAAAATACCTATGCTTCAGAGCAGGCTCTATGTACCATCAGTTCTCTGCACTTCCCTTTGGCTTATCTACTGCGCCCAGGGTGTTCACAAAGTGCCTAACTCAAGCCATTGCATATTGCAAACAGAGATGAATTCAATTTTACCCATTCTTGGATGACAGCTTGATCCAGCCGGACAGTCAGGAATTGCTACTGCAGCATCTGGCATTTGTAAAGAGACTTCTAACTTCACTGGGGTACACCAACCAAAAGAAATCTCAGCTAGTACCCAGCCAACACATTGTACTCCTGACAGCAAGCTTGAACACAACTTCCCAGATGGCATTCCTCACTCCAGAGAAACAAATTTATTTGACAAACTACAATCTACTGGCCACCAAAACCCAGCTATCTGCAAGAAAAATACTGCAAGCCCTACGGTTCATGGCCGCTTGCATTCTACTCATTCCATATGCAAGACTGCATATGAGGAAACTTCAATGGTACCTAAAACGTCTCTGCTGTCAACATTCTCAGGATCTGGAAAAGTACAGTTGTGTACCTACCACAAATGTAGATGTTCGAGTGTATTCACTGTTGCAATCATTACAACTGGGTTATCCTGCTGGCAGGCTACCCGCAGTCGGTTCCAAAGTCTAGGTCCGGCGTTGGTTGCTGTTGCCTCCTCCCTGACGTCAGTGCACCAGGGGTATAAAAGATGCAGCCGACACCATTTTTTTCAGTTTTCCTTGCCCCAGATTTCAGGTGCCCCTAAAATGGTAGGCTCACTAATGCCAATAAGCATGCATAACCAAATAACTTTTCCTTCATCTACAAGCAAATACACCACATAAATTGTAAAGAATAAAGAAGTACAGATAAGTTCCAGCAAGGAAAAGGGGGATGGTGGGAGGGTAACCTGGACTGCAACAGTGAATACACTCTAACATCTACATTTATCGTAGGTACACAACTGTACTATGTTCGTGTTTCACTGTTGCAGTCATTACAATTTGGTTGAATCCCAAAGCTATGAATGGGAGGCTAGTGCTAAATAGGATTAGGAGAGGCTATCAGGCCCTGCAGAACAGCAGTGGCAAAGCCTGCCCTGGATTTAGAGTAGAGAGGTAAGTGATAGTGCTTTGTAAAAGTATGCACTGAACTCCCAAGTAGCAGCATCTAAGATGTCTTTGGTTGGTACTCCTCTGAGGAAGGCTGCTGAAGTGGCTGCTGCTCTGGTGGAATGTGGTCTAATGCCCTTAGGCACTGAATTGCCATGCTGTGAACAGCAGAAACTAATGCAGTGGCCTATCCACTTTGAAATAGTCTGCTTTGAGATGGGCTTTCCTTGTGATCCTGCAGCATATGCTACTAGAAGTTGCTCAGTCTTTCTGAAAGCTTTGGTTCTGTCCAAGTAGAAGCGTAGCTGTCTGTGAATGCCCAAAGAATGCAGAAGTCTCTCACCTTTATTCTGTGGGTTTGGGTAAAAGGTAGGCAAGTGAATTGTTTGGTTAAGGGCCACACTGGTCACTACCTTAGGCATAAATGTATGGTTTGTTCTCAGAGAAACCCTGTCAGGATGGAAAATGATAAAATGTTCCACTGCCATGAGTGCCTGTAACCCTGAGACCCGTCTAGCGGAGGTTATTGCTAGGAGCAGAGTTGTTTTACAGAATAAGAATTTTATATCAGCTGCAGAGGCTGGCTCAAACGGAGGCAGTGTAAGTTTTTCCAAGACATAGTTGAGGTCCCATGCAGGTATTGGTGCTCTCCTTGGGGGTCTTATGTTTTTGGCCCCTCTGAGGTACTGCCTTAGTAATGGATGAGAAAAAATAGGTGGTTCTGTATTGTAATGAGCTGAAATGGCAGAGGCATGAATTTTAATTGATGAAAAGGAAAGGTCTTTATCCAGCATCTCAGTTAAGTATTGCAAAATCTGAGGAATATTTGGAACAATCGTGTCAATACCTTGTGCCTGGTTCCAAGCACAGAATCTCTTCCATTTTTCTGCATAAGATTTTCTGGTGCTAGGCCTCCTGGCCTCTAAAATAACATCCATGACTGCTTTAGAAAGAGGTATGTCTTGAATGGCTACATTATCTGCCATGCTGCCAGGTTCAAGGTCCTGAGTTGGCTGTGCAGTATTTGACTGTCTTGTTGGGTTAATAAGTGAGGAATTTGAGGTAATGTCCAAGTTGGGCATTGAGACAAGCTCTTTAGGATTGGGTACCAGTGCTGGCGGGGCCAGTCTGGGGCAATAAGAATCATTTTTTTGGCTTCTCTTGTCTAACCTTAAGGAGTACCTTGGGGAGGAGAGGCAGAGGAGGAAAGGCATATACTGTTAGGTTTTTCAAGCTGAAAGATGGAGTATCCACTTTACATGCTTGCATGTGATAAGTCCTTATGCAGAATCTTTGTAGTTGGCAATTGTGAGGGGAGGCAAAAAGGTCTATGTCCGGGCATACCCAGGTCCTTGTTATCACGCTGAAGACTTGTGGATCCAATTTCCACTCGTGGGGATCCATTAAGTTTCTGCTTAGTTCATCTGCCAGAGTATTTATCCTTCCTGGCAGGAATTGTGCTTGCAGATATACTTGGTAAGTCAATGCTGTGTCCCAGAAGTTCATGGCTAGTCTGAAGAGGGAGTAGGAATGTGTGCACCCTTGCTTGTTTATGTACCACATGACTGTGGTATTGTCCGTCTTTATCAGTAGTTGTCCTGGATGAAGTAGATCCTTGAAGGCTGTCAGGGCATTTTGAACTGCTAGCATCTCTTTTTGATTGATATGTAGATGCATTTGACTTGCGGACCATGTGCCCTGAATACATCTTCCTGCCATATGGGGCCCCTAGGCATAATCCGATGCATCTGTTGTCAATGTCTGCCTGGCTGTGGGTAAAGTGAATGGCTGTCCCGTGTTATGGTGACAGGCTTTTGCCCACCATCGAAACTCCTGTTGCAGGCAGGGAATGAGGGTAATTATTGTTTCCAGGCTGTGGCAATGTTGAGTCCATACACTTTTTAGATACCACTGAAGTTTCCTCATATGCAGTCTTGCATATGGAATTAGCAGAATGCAGGATGCCATGAAGCACAAAGCCTGCAGAATTTTTCTTGCAGGTAACTGGGTCTTTGTTGCCAACACTTTGAAATAAGTAGTCAGTTGTCTGTGTTTGTCTGGCGTGAGATAAGCCATCTGGGCAGTTGTATTTAAGCTTGCACCCAGGAATATTATCTCTTGAGAGGGTACGATTTTTGATTTCTTTTCGTTTACTGTGTACCCAAGGCCTGTTAGTAATGTTTTTACAAATGCCAGATGCTGCAGTAGAGTGTCCTTGTTCTCTGCTTGAATAAGGCAGTCGTCCAAGTAAGGATATATTTGAATTCCTCTGTCTGCAAAAAGCAGTTACTAGAGCCAAGCATTTTGTGAAGACCCTGGGTGCAGTAGATAAGCCAAAGGGCAGTACAGAGAATTGGTAATGCATTGAGTCAGCTATAAATCTGAGGTATCTTCTGCATGAGTGTCTGACTGGGACATGCAGGTATGCCTCTTCTAGGTCTAAAGTCACAAGCCAAGCCTTCTTGCCCAGCATGGGCAGAAGCTGCTGTAGAGTTAACATTTTGAATTTTGGAATATTCGGGAATGTGTTCAGGACAGACAGGTTCAGTATTGGTCTCCAGGTTTTGTCCTTTCTGGGCACCAAAAATAGTCTCGAGTAAAATCCTAGTTCCCTGCTCTTGGTGTGGTACTTGCTGAATGGCTCTCATGTCCATGAGGGATGTAACTTGTTTTTGTGCCTCTGCCCATTGATTGTGTGGCAGGTCTGGCGTACCATTTGGCCTTGGCAGGGTGTGAAAATGGAACCTGTAGCCCTGGGATACGATATTTAAGACCCATTTGTCCTGGGTGATCATGTGCCAATTTTGTGAAAAAAGTGCTAGCCTTCCCCCCAGAGGAGCTGCCAGAAGGTAAGTGCTTGGTGCTGGCAGGGGAAAGTCATTGAGACTTGTTTCCTGTATGGCTGTGATTTTTCTTCTCCGCTTTTGGATGTAGAAGCACCCCATTGTTTAGGCCTGTATGAGCCTTGGGGTTGTGATCTGCCTCTTTGTGGCCTGTCTGACACTGGAAAGGACCAATTCTTTTCAGGCCAGTTTCTGCTAAATCTGGGAGGCTGTACCTGTAAGAAATCCTTGATTGTTTGCATAGATTTAGCTTTGTCCTCCATTTTCTTCAACACCTCTTCTGCTTTAACACCAAACAAGGTATCATGTTGTAGTGGTGCATCTAATAATTTTGTTTTAACATGATCGGGCAGATTCTGTTCTTTTAACCAAGCATGTCTCCTAATGACAGAACCTGTAACAGCGGCCCTGCAAGAGGCCTCTAGAGAATCGAAACTACATTGCAAAGTATGCTTTCCTACTTGTTCAGCTGCATGCAATAAATCCTGCATGTCTTTGTTTTCTGCACATTCTGAATTTGTCAACATTTTCTGTTTAAGCAGTGACATCAAATATTGTTGATATTTAAGCATATGAAATTGACAACTTAAAGCTCTTACAGCCAGGGTAGCAGAAGTATAAATCTTTTTCCCCATCTGTCCATGGCCCTAGAATCCCTATCAGGGGGTATAGGGTTTTTTGCAGTGGAAGCCTTGACCCCTCTGGGACCCTGAGAGATAGTTTCTGGGTCTGCAGCTGGGTTTTTATAAAGAAATTTATGTGAATCAGGAACCCTGTAGTACCTGTCTGGTTTAACAGGAGCTGGTGGCAAAGAGCCAGGAGACAGTCTGAAAATACATCATCTGCAATGACTAAAACAGGTGGAATAGCAAGGGGCCTGTGCTGAGGTAATAAAAGGAAGTCTCTGAGCCTTTTCTTGGATTCTGAGTAATCCTGGCTCTCCCAGTGGAAATGCTCCCTCATAGTATACAGCATTTCCCCAAAAGAATAATCCTCAGGAGGAGAGGCTGAAGGAATAGATTCTTCAGCATCAGAATCCTCATAGGGAGGAAGAGAATATTCCTGTTCAGAAGAGGAATCAGAGGAAATGGAAACCTGATCTGAAGATGCATATTCTATCTCTTGCCTGGGCCTCTTATCAGGAGGGGGATGGGAACCCCTGATCAAAGTAATTAGGTCTTCGGCCATTTTAATCATCGTTTTTTTAAGCATGGAGGCCTGTCCAGGAGAATGCTGTACTTGCTTCTTTGTCTTTAGAGTTGCTTTAGTCTTTGCCTTTGAAGCTGAAGATGGTTTTACATATAACTGAGTAGGCCTGAAAACACCCTCAGAAACCAATGCCTGCTCAGCGACTCCAGACCCATTTGAGGGAATAGCTTCTGAGTGTCCAATACCTTAGTTTACAGCGGTCTAGTCGGCTCCATGTGGGAGTCTGAAACGGCCTGTGGCTCTGAGGTAGCGGGCGTCAGGGGCTGCGAAAGCGCCTCACTGAGAACCGGTGACAGGCCTAGCGGAAGCCTCGTTGTCGGTTTTGGACCTCGGGTGCCTGTCCTTTTCTTTGCACTTTTTATAAACTCCGGTTGTTGGTTGCTCCGACGGCATTATTTAGTTAAATCTTCTGCCAAAACAATGAAATGCAAAATCGTACCGATGCTTAATAGGGAGTTGGTTAAATCTAGCACAAAACCGACAACTAGCAACGTTGTGGTCAGGGCCTAGGCAAGGAATACAGTAAGAATGAAAACCCTTATGAGGTATTTGCTTCTCAAAAGAAATACAATTATTAACTTTTTCTGATATCGGTCTGGAGCAAGAAAAGTTTCTCCAATGGGGTACTTAGCTTTAATGAAGACTTCGGATGTGAAATTTGAATTTGAAAATCTCAGGAGTCGGCCGACCGGCACTCGTGAACTGCTTTTGCTTCGGGCACCGCGCGGCAAGAAAGACGGGAGAAAATGGCATCAGCTTCATCTTTTATACCCCTGGCGCACTGACGTCAGGGAGGAGTTGACAGCAACTGATGCCGGACCTAGACTTTGGAACTCGGGCCGACTGTGGGTAGCCTGCCAGCAGGATAACCCAATTGTAATGACTGCAACAGTGAAACATGACGAACATCAATGATTCCTTCACTTCTTTGCCTAAGGACAGAGTTCCTTTGGCGGGAAGAGGCCTGCAACCACAAGGGACTCCCTTTCACTCTACCCCCTGCCGCCCAAACCATAACAGACACATCAGACTATGCATGGGGGGCTCACATGGCAGGGCAGGGCAGTGCATTCAGGGCAAATGGAGCCCAAAGCAAATGCACCTGCATACCAATCAAAAAGAAATTTTAGCTGTACAGAATGCTCTGACAGCCTTCACAGGCCTTATTCTTCCAGGACAACTATTGGGAAAGAGACAATGCCACAGTTATGTGGTACATAAACAAGCAGAGGGGGGACCCATTCCTACCCACTCTGCATATTAGCCATGGCTCTGTGGAACACAGCCTTGAGCAGCCAAGTGGACCTGCAAGCTCAATTCCTGCCAGGCAAACTAAATTCACTGGCAGACGACTTAAGCAGAAATCTCATGGACCCATATTAGTGGAAACTGGAACCCAAAATATTAAGCTTTTGAGGAACAGGTGGGGGGGCACCAGAGGTGGACCACTTTACTTCCCCTCAGAACTATCAATTGAGCAAATATTGCAACAGAACCCCCCACAGCCAAGCTTGGAAAGTGGATGTCCTGTCCTTTACCTGGGAAAGCCTCTCAATCTATGTCTTTCCCTCTCTGCCCCTCCTCTTGATGGTTCTACTAAAGATCAAACAGGACAAGCCAAGGACAATCCTGATTGCACCAGACTGCCCATGCCAGCACTGGTACCCTCTTTTGCACAGTGACAGTACTGCCACCATTGCTCCTCTGCCTTAGACTCCTTCCCTGCTGTCAAGCAGGTGGACCAGATTCTGCACACTCCACTACAGACCCTGAACCTTGCAGCCTGGCTCATCCCCTAAACTCATCACCAGCAAACCTCACTAAGCAGGTGCTGGATGTCATGCTTGAGGCAAGGAGGCCTACTACTAGAAAATCCTGTTCGCAAAGTGGAAAAGATACTGTTCCTGGAGCCAGTCTCAGGGAAGGGACAAGACTGTGTCCAGCTTACCTCATATACTAGATTACTTAACAGAAATGCTCCACAAGGGCTCATCCTTCTCTTCAATTAAGATTCATGCCTCTGCCATCTCAGCTCATTATAATACTGAGCCACCCCTCTTCTCTCATCCTCTGGTAAAACAGTTCCTAAGAGGAGCCAAAAATTTAAGAACCCCCCCCCCCACAGGAGAGCTCACACTTCTGCCTGCGACCTTAACTTTGTATGGGAAAAGCTCACGCTTCTGCCCTTTGCACCTGCTGCTACAGCAGATTTAAAATTCCTCTCATGGAAAACAGCTTTACTTCTAGCCATCACATCAGCAAGAAGAGTGTCTGAATTACAGGACCTTATGGCAGTGGAACCCTTCATTATCTTCCATGCGGACAGGGGTTCCCTCAGGGCTAACCCAAGATAGTGTCTAGTGTGGCTTTAAACCAGTCCATTCATTTGGATACTTTTTTCCCTAATCGCAGAATAAAGGGGAAAGGATCCTGCACTACCTGGACGTGTACAGGCAGCTTAGATTCTATCTGGAGAGGACTAGGCCTCTCAGAAAATCTGACCAGTTGCTAGTTACATTTGCTGCCGGGGCAGAGAACAAACCAATTTCAAAGCAAACCATTTCTAAATGGATCACACACTGCATCCATTTCTGCTACAAACACCATGGGGAACCTACCCCACAGGGGATCAGAACACATTCCACTAGGGCTACATCTACCTCTACAGCATTCCTCAAGGCAGTCCCTACCAGGGACATCCTGGAAGCTGCAACCTGGAGCTCTGTACACACTTTCTTCAAGCATTACCACTTACCTATCTTTTCTAAATCCAGAGCTGGATTTGCCACAGCAGTCTTACAGGGCCTGATTGCCAGCCCTAATGCTTCTTAACTACCTGCACCCTTCCTTAGCTTTGGGAATCAACCAAGATGTGATGACTGCAACAGTGAAACATGAAGAAAATACATGTAGATGTTCGAGTGTATTCACTGTTGCAGTCATTACACTTGGGTTATCCTGCTGGCAGGCTACCCTCAGTTGGCCTGAATTCCAAAGTACTGGTCCAGCGTCAGTTGCTGTCGCCTCTTCCCTGACGTCAGTGCGCCAGGGATATACAAGATACAGCCGACGCCATTTTCTTCAGTGTTTCTTGCCCCAGATGTCAGGTGCCCCCAATAGGGTAGGCAATACATATTGCTTATAAAAACATACAGTAAAATAAAAACAATACCTTCATCTACAAGCAAATACACCACATAGGTTGTACAGGACAGAGAAGTATAGATAAGTCCCACCAAAGGAAGGGGGATGGAGTGTGGGTAACCTGGACTGCAATAGTGAATACACTCGAACATCTACATTTATGGTAGGTACACAACTGTACTATGTTCATCGTGTTTCACTGTTGCAGTCATTACACTTGGGTTGAATCCCAAAGCTGATGTAGGGTGACTGGGTCTAAATAGGAATAGGAGTGGCTATGAGGCCCTGCAGAACTGCAGTGGCAAAGCCTACTCTGGATTTAGAGTAAAGAGGCAAGTGATAATGGTTGGTAAAAGTGTGCACTGAACTCCAAGTTGCAGCCTCCAAAATTTCCTTGGTTGGTACACCTCTGAGAAAGGCTACTGAAGTGGCTGCTGCCCTGGTAGAATGTGGCCTAATATTCTTAGGTACTGACTTGCCATGCTGTGCATAGCAGAAACGAATACAGTGTCTTATCCATTTTGTAACAGTCTGCTTTGAGATGGCCTTTCCTTGTGAACCTGCAGCATATGCTACAAACAGTTGCTCAGTTTTTCTGAAAGCTTTTGTTTTGTCCAAGTAGAAATGCAGCTGTCTGTGTATGTCCAAAGAGTGCAGAAGTCTCTCCCCTTTATTCTGGGGATTTGGATAAAATGTTGGCAAATGAATGGTTTGGTTAAGAGCCACACTGGATACTACCTTTGGCATAAATGTTGGGTTTGTCCTTAGAGGAAACCCTGTCCGGATGAAAAATGATAAAAGGTTCCACTGCCATTAATGCCTGTAACTCTGAGAGTCTTCTTGCTGAAGTTATTGCTAGGAGCAGAGCAGTTTTCCATGATAATAATTTTATGTCTGCTGTATTGGCTGGCTCAAAAGGAGGTAGTGTGAGCTTTTCTAAGACAAAGTTGAGGTCCCATGTAGGTATCGGTGCTCTCCTTGGGGGTCTTATGTTTTTTGCCCCTATGAGGTACTGTCTTAACAGTGGATGAGAGAAAATAGGAGGTTCCGTATTGTAATGAGCTGAAATGGCAGAGGCATGGATCTTAATTGATGAGAAGGATAGGCCTTTGTCCAGCATCTCAGTTAGGTATTGTAAAATCTGAGGAATATTTGGAACACGTGGTTCAAGTCCTTGTGCCTGGTTCCAAGCACAGAATCTCTTCCATTTTCTGCATAAGATTTCCTGGTGCTGGGCCTCCTGGCTTCCAAAATAACACCCATAACAGCTTTAGAGAGAAGTGTGTTCTGATTGGCTATATTATCTGCCATGCAGCCAGATTTAAGGTTCTGAGTTGGCTGTGCAGGATCGGATTGTTTTGTTGAGTCAGAAGAGAGGAATTAGAGGTAAAGTCCAGGCTGGGCCTTGAGACAAGCTCTTTAGGATTGGGTACCAGTGCTGGCATGGCCAGTCTGGGGCAATCAAAAAACTTTTTGGCTTCTTTTGTCTGACTTTTAGGAGTACCTTGGGAAGGAGAGGCACTGGTGGAAAGGCATAAACTGTTAGGGTTTTCCAGCTGAAAGATGGAGCATCCACTTTCCATGCTTGTGAGTGATCGGACCTTGTGCAGAATCTCTGTAGTTGATAGTTGTGAGGGGAGGCAAAGAGATACATGTCTGGGCATCCCCATTTCCTTGTTATGCTGAAGACCTGTGGATTTAGTTGCCACTCGTGAGGGTCCATGAAGTTTCTGTTTAGTTCGTCTGCCAGAGTATTTTTCTTTCCTGGCAGGAATTGTGTCTGCAGATGTACGTGTACAGTGCTGTGTTCCACAAAGTCATGGCTTGCCTGCAGAGGGGGTAGGAATGTGTGCCCCCTTGTTTATGTACCACATAAAGTACAGTTTTGTACCTACCATAAATGTAGATGTCCGAACTGGATAGCATCTGCAGTCATAACAAATGGGTTGTCCTGTCGTCAGGCAGCCCTTCGGTCGGCCGGATTCCAAAGTCTGGGTCCGGCTTCGGCTGATGTCGCACTTCACCCGACGTCATCACTGCTGGTCTTCGGGTATAAAGGCATCAGCCGACGCCATTTTCTTCAGTGTTTCTTGCCCCAGATGCCAGTTGTCCTCTTGGAAGGCTAAATTTGGATAAAATAAGCATGTATGTACAAATATACAAACAAATACACCATAAGAGACTCCCCCCAGCTAGCTATTAGGAGTGTAAATACCCTAGGAGTACCACAGAGGGGAAGGAGGGTGGGTAATCCTGACTGCAGATGCTATCCAGTTCGGACATCTACATTTATGGTAGGTACAAAACTGTACTATGTCCTTCATGGATGCATCTGCAGTCATAACAAATGGGTAGAATACCATAGCTAAACTAGGGGTGGAGGAAGAAAAAGAATTATGGTGTAGTTAGGATCCCTTGCAGTACAGCAGTGGCAAACCCTGCTCGGGATCTAGAATATAGAGGTAAATTGTAATGCTTGGCAAATGTATGCACGGAGGTCCAAGTAGCCGCCTCAATAATGTCCTTGGTTGCCACTCCTCGTAAGAAAGCTGTGGTAGTGGCTGTAGCCCTTGTAGAGTGAGGTCTTATGTTCTGTGGCATTGGTTTTCCATGGTAGGAGTAACAGAATCTTATGCAATTTCCTATCCATTTGGAGATTGTTTGTTTGGAAATTGCTTTTCCTTCCCTTCCTGGTGCATAGGCCACTAACAGCTGGTCAGTTTTTCTGTTACCTTTGGTTCTGTCCAGGTAGTAGCGTAACTGTCTATGTACATCCAAAGTATGCAGTAGCCTTTCCCCCCTGTTCTGTGGGTTTGGAAAGAAGGTAGGCAGGTGGATTGCCTGGTTTAAGGACACTCTGGATACCACCTTTGGCATAAATGTAGGATTAGTTCTCATGGAGACTCTATCTTGATGGAAGATCAGGAAGGGTTGTACTGCCATTAAGGCCTGGAGTTCTGAAACCCTTCTTGCTGAAGTAATTGCCAGAAGGAAAGCAGTTTTCCATGATAGGTGTTGCAGATCTGCTGTTCCTGCTGGTTCAAATGGTGGGAGTGTCAATTTTTCTAGTACAAAATTTAAGTCCCATGCTGGTAGTGGTGGTTTCCTAGGAGGTTTTACATTCTTGATACCTCTGAGGAATTGCCTGAGTAGAGGGTGCGAGAAGACAGGTGGATCAAAGCTGTATTCTGCAGAAATAGCTGAAGCATGTATCTCGATGGAGGAATAGGACAGACCTGTATGTAGAAGCTCTGCCAAGTACTCCAGGATGTTAGCAATGTCTATTTTTGACACATCTTTTCCTCTTTCAGCAGTCCAAGTGGCAAACCTTTTCCATTTTCCTGCATAGTTCCTTCTTGTTGAAGGTCTGCGGGCTTCAAGTATAATGTCTTTAACCCTTTGGGATAAGTCTGGGTTAGTTGCTCTTAAGTGATGTTCCAGGCAGTTAGTTGTAAGGTTTTTAGGTTTGGATGCAGGATGTTGTAGTTGTTCTGAGTTAACATCAAAGGCATCAGGGGTATTGACCACATTCTCCCCTGAGACATGCTCCTCAGCAAGGGATACCAGTGTTGTCTTGGCCAATTCGGAGCTATCAGAATTATCCTTGGTTGTTCCTCTTTGATTTTCAGAAGTACCTTGTGCATCAGAGGAAGAGGTGGGAATGCATATGCTGTCAGGCCTTTCCAACTGAAGGAAAGGGAGTCCACCTTCCATGCAAGAGGGTGACACGTCCTTGTGCAGAATTTCCTGAGCTGATGGTTGAGTGGGGATGCGAACAGGTCTATTTGTGGCATTCCCCATTTTCTTGTGATGGCCTTGAAGATGTCGGTGCAGCATCCATTCGTGAGCATCCGAGGTGGTTCTGCTTAACATATCTGCTAGGGTATTTTCTTTTCCTGGCACAAAAGTTGCCTGTAACTGGATGTTGTAGCTCAGAGCCATGTTCCAAAGGTCCAGAGTCATTCTGCATAGGGGGTAAGAGTGAGTGCCCCCTTGCTTGTTGATGTACCACATGACTGTGGTGTTGTCTGTCCTTATCAATAAATGGCCTTCCTTGAGGAAAGGCTTGAATTTCTGGATTGCTAGTTGTACTGCCAGCATTTCTTTTTGGTTTATGTGCAGGTGCAGTTGGTCTGGAGTCCACAATCCTTGTATGCATTTGTCCAACATGTGTGCCCCCCAGCCTAGGTCTGAGGCGTCCGTTGTGATGGTCTGGGTCGCTTGACCTTTGCGGAAGGGCAAGCCTAGGTTTGCCTGGCATGCTTGAGCCCACCATAGGAATTCTTGTTTCAGGCATGGGATTAGTGGGATTTCGGTTTCTAAGCTGTGTCTGTGTTGAGACCATAAGTTTTTTAGGTACCACTGTAGCTTTCTCATATGCAGTCTGGCATGAGGAATGAGGATTATGCATGATGCCATGAATCCCAAGGCCTGCAGTACTTTCCTTGCTGTTAATTTGTTCTGCTTTGTTAATGCCAAGAAGTAAAGAGGAAGTTGTTCTTGTTTTTCTGCAGTCAGGAATGCCATTTGTTTTACTGTGTCCAATTCTGCACCCAAGAATGTTCTTGTCTGGGATGGGATTAGCCTTGACTTTTTTAAATTGACTGTGTATCCCAGAGCTTGTAGCAAGCAAATGACCCTTTGTAAATCTGTTGTCAGCTTGTCTTTGTTGTCCGCTTGTAACAGGCAGTCGTCCAGGTATGGATAGATTTGGATTCCTTGGAGCCTGCAATGAGCGATTACTGATGCCAGGCATTTTGTGAATACTCTGGGCGCAGTAGATAAGCCAAAGGGCAATGCTGAGAATTGATAATGCTCTGATCCTGCAAGGAATCTGAGGTATCTTCTGCAAATCGGTCGTATGGGGACGTGCGGGTATGCCTCCTTGAGATCTAGAGTCACCAGCCAACACTCCTTGCCCAGCATGGGAAGAAGTTGCTGTAAGGTCAGCATTTTGAATCTTGGAACGATGATGTATGTGTTTAAGACGGACAGATCGAGAATGGGTCTCCAAGTTTTTTCTTTTCTTGGGACTAGGAAGAGTCTGGAGTAAAATCCTTTGCCTTGTTGATGTACTGGTACTCTCTCCACAGCTCTCATGTTGGTTAGCTGAGTTACCTGGTTTAGAGCTTCTGTTTTTTGAGATGGAGGTAAGTTTGGCATTCCTCTTTTTACTGGTAAGGTGTGGAAGTGGAACCTGTAGCCTTGGTCTATGGTTTTTAAAATCCACTTGTCTTTTGTGATATAGTGCCAGTTTTGTGAAAATAAGGCTAACTTTCCGCCTAAAGGTGCTGCTATTTGCTCTGTGGTAGGCGGAGTCAGGGCCAAGTCACTGTGATTGTCCTGTTGCAGTGGCAGTGGTTGTGTCAGAGCCTCGCTGGTTATTATCTTGCCACTGTCGTCCTCTGTAGGCACTTCCTCTGGATTGGTTTCTGCCTCTAGAGCGTCTATACCTGCCTCTTTGGGTCTTTGAGGAGTTTGGAAAGGACCAATTTTTGGCAGGCCAATTTCTGCTAAACTGAGGGGGCTGAACCTGTAAGAAATCTTTAACTGTTTATACAGATTTTGCCTTTTCTTCCATTTTCTTCATTACTTGTTGAGCAGAGGTACCAAATAGACTGTCCTTATCCATAGGAGCATCTAACAGCTTTGCTTTTACATGATCCGGCAGGACCTGCTCTTTCAACCATGCATGCCTTCTTATCACTGTGCCAGTCATGGCTGATCTAAATGAAGCCTCCAGTGCATCATAGCCACATTTCAAAGAATGGTTACTAACCTGCTGTATGTTATTCACCATTTCTAAAACATATTTCTTATCTAAGGGTTCTTCCGAAGAAAGTTTCTTAGTCAACTGATCAAGCATAAACTCTTGGTATTGGATCATGTGAAACTGACAGTTTAAAGCTCTAGCTGAGAGAGTGGCAGATGTGTAAACTTTTTTGCCCCATCTGTCTAATGACCTGGCTTCCCTTTCAGAAGGGAGGGGTTTTTTAGTAGAGGTAGAATTTACTGCCTTAGGGCCCTGGGCTATAGTCTCAGGATCTGCAAGTGGGGCCCTGAAAAGGTGGTGATGAGTGTTAGGCACCCTGTAAAATCTGTCAGGTTTGGCAGGGGCTGGTGGTAAGGTATCAGGAGCAGTGCAAACATCATTAAAAGCATCATCCACAACAGGCAAAACTGGAGGAATAGCTAAGGGCCTATGTTGTGGAAGGTGCAGAAAGGTTCTAAGCCTTTTTCTTGAGTCTGAGAAATCTTGTTCTTGCCATTGGAATTGCTCTCTCATGGCATGTAAGATTTCCCCAAAAGAGAATTCCTCTGGAGGAGAGGCCGATGGAATGGATTCGTCAGCATCGGAGTCTTCATAAGTGGACAAAGGAGCCTCTGGCTGGTCTGTAGTGTCTGAGTCCTCCGAAGGATCATCAGAGCACTCCTGCTGGGGTGGCTTTGTCCTAGGTCTCTTTTCTGGAGGCTGAGAGGCCCTGTCTGTGTGTGATTGGGATCCCCTAATTAAGGAAATCAAATCCTCTGCCAGAGTAAGCATTTGAGAGCTTGAAGGGTGTCTGTGTGAGGGGGCCTTAGCAGGAACTGTTTTAACAGTTTTGGCTGCTTTGGCCCTGGCAAAGGCCTTGATAGACATGGCTGCAGGAGGCCTAGCAGCACCACGTGCTGGGGTAGAAACATCCAAAGGGATGGTGTCTGATAAATCACTAGAGGCCACAGTAGTAGGTAAAGTTTCAGAGGCCGATTCAACTAAAGTTGCAGGAGCCTCGGTAGTAGTCATGGATTCGGCTGAGGTTTGACCGGTTTTCTCGGTTTCGACCGAAACCGAGACACTCGTGGTTTGCTTATCCGTGGTTTCGGCCGAAACCGCGGACCGCGAGTGTCGGTCTTTTTCTTTGCGTTTTTTAATTATTTGTGTTGTCGGATGATCCGACGGCATAATGTACGCAAAATCTGAGCCGAAAAACTGTTCAGCAAACTCCGACCGGCGCCTAAGCGTTCGTCGGTTGAAGGAAGAACAGGCTAAACAGGCAGCTACGTCGTGGTCTGGGCCTAAACAAGGTAGGCAGTAAGAGTGGAAATCTTTATGAGGTATTTGTTTCCCACAAGTTAAGCAATTATTTACTTTTTCTGACATCAGATGAGGCAAGAAAGAGTCCCCAACGGGGTACTTAGCTTTTTAGAAGTCTTCGAAGTAGTATTCGGTAGTAGGAATCTCTGGATCTGACCGACCGGCACTTGCAAATAGCTTCTGCTTCGGGCGCCACGCGGCAAGAAAGACTGAAGAAAATGGCGTCGGCTGATGCCTTTATACCCGAAGACCAGCAGTGATGACGTCGGGTGAAGTGCGACATCAGCCGAAGCCGGACCCAGACTTTGGAATCCGGCCGACCGAAGGGCTGCCTGACGACAGGACAACCCATTTGTTATGACTGCAGATGCATCCATGAAGGACATCTGTAGTATTGTCCGCTTTTAGTAATAGTTGTCCTGGATGTAGTAGATCCTTGAAGGCTGTCAGAGCATTCTGTACAGCTAGCATATATTTTTGATTGATGTGAAGATGCATTTGGTCCGTGGGCCACATGCCCTGAATACATTTTCCTGCCATGTGTGCCCCCCACGCATAATCCAATGCATCTGTTGTTAGCGTCTGCCTGGCTGTGGGTAAAGTGAAAGGCTGTCCCTTGTTGTGGTGACAGGCCAGTGCCCACCATCGAAACTCCTGTTGCAGGCAGGGAATAAGAGTTATTATTGTTTGCAGGATGTGGCAATGTTGAGTCCAAACACTTTTTAGGTACCATTGTAGCTTCCTCATATGCAGTCTTGCATATGGAATTAGCAGGATGCAAGATGCCATGAAGCCCAAAGCCTGCAGGATTTTTCTTGCAGGTAGGTGGGTCTTTGTTGCCATCATTTGAAAGTAATGAGTCAGTTGCCTTTGCTTGTCTGGCATGAGATAAGCCATCTGGGCAGTTGTATTTAAGCTTGCACCCAGGAATATTATCTCTTGAGAGGGCACTAGTTTTGATTTATTTTCGTTTACTGTGTACCCTAGGCAAATTAGTAATTTTTTTACAAATGCCAGATGCTTTAGTAGAATGTCTTTGCCCTCTGCTTGAATAAGGCAGTCGTCCAAGTAGGGATATATTTGAATTCCTTTTTGTCTGCAAAAAGCAATTACTGGTGCCAGGCATTTTGTGAAGACCCTGGGCACAGCAGATAAGCCAAAGGGCAGTGCAGAGAATTGGTAATGCATTGAGCCAGCTATGAATCTGAGGTATCTTCTGCAAGATTGTCTGACTGGGACATGCAAGTATGCCTCTGAGGTCCAAAGTAACTAGCCAAGCCTTCTTGCCCAGCATGGGTAGAAGCTGCTGCAGTGTCAACATTTTGAATTTTGGAACATACAGGAAAGTATTTAGAACTGACAGGTCCAGTATTGGTCTCCAGGCTTTGTCCTTTCTGGGTACCAAGAAAAGTCTTGAGTAAAATCCTTGCTCCTGTTCTTGCTGTGGTACTTTTTGAATAGCTCTCATGTCCATGAGAGCAGAAATTTGTTTTTGTGCCTCAGCCCATTGGTTTTGTGGCAGGCCTGACATACCTTTTGACCTTGGTAGGGTGTGAAAGTGGAACCTGTAACCCTGAGAAAAGTACAATTTTGTACCTACCATAAATGTAGATGTCCGACAGATATGCAACTGCAGTCATAACATATGGGTTGTCCTGCCTCAGGCAGCCCTTGGTCGGCCGGATTCCAAAGTCTGGGTCCGACGTCGGCTGATGTCGCATTTCTCTCCGACGTCAGAGCGGCTGGAGTACATAAGCATCAGCCGACACCATTTTCTTCAGTGTTTCTTGCCCCAGATACCAGGCGCCCTCCAAGGAAGGCTGTAATCAAATTGGAAGACAAAAACAGGATTCCAGACAAATAAATGAGCAATAAACAGATACACCATAACAGATATCCCCAGCTAAGAGAAACAGGGATAGGAGTGGACCCTAGGCATAGAGGGGTATGGAGGGAGGGAAAATCTGACTGCAGTTGCATATCTATCGGACATCTACATTTATGGTAGGTACAAAACTGTACTATGTCCTTCAAGAATGCAACTGCAGTCATAACATATGGGTAGAATACCATAGCTTAGCTGGGGGAGGAGGAATGCTCTAGGAAAAAGATGGTGTGGCAATCAAACCCTGCAGGACTGCCGAAGCAAAGCCTGCTCTGGATCTGGAGTATAGAGGGAGATTGTAGTGTTTGGAGAATGTATGCACGGAGCTCCATGTAGCAGCTTCTAGAATGTCCTTAGTAGGCACCCCTCTTAAGAATGCTGTAGAGGCGGCTGTAGCTCTGGTGGAATGTGGTCTGACATTGGCTGGAACAGACTTTCCATGAAAGGAATAACAGAATCTGATGCAATGTCCAATCCATTTTGAAATAGTCTGTTTTGAAATTGCTTTTCCTTGGACTGCAGGGCGTAAGCTACAAAAGTTGTTCAGACTTCCTACTGGTCTTGGTTCTGTCCAGGTAGTATCAAAGTTGTCTGTGAATGTCCAAGGTATGTAACAGTCTTTCCCCTTTATTCTCAGGATTGGGGAAGAAAGCAGGCAGATGAATAGCTTGATTTAAAGAAACCCTAGATACCACCTTTGGCATAAAAGTAGGGTTGGTCCTTAATGAAACCCTGTCTCTGTGGAAAATTATGAACGGTGGTATTGCCATTAGGGCCTGTAGTTCCGAAACCCTTCTTGCTGAGGTAATTGCCAACAGGAAAGCTGTCTTCCATGAGAGAAATTGCAAGTCAACTGAAGCTGCTAGCTCAAATGGAGGTAGAGTCAGTTTTTCTAGGACAAAATTGAGGTCCCAGGCTGGCACTGGAGCCTTTCTTGGTGGCTTAATGTTCTTGATTCCCCTGAGGAATTGCCTTAGCAAAGGATGTGAAAAGACAGGCGGATCAGTGTTATATCTAGCTGAAATAGCTGATGCATGTATCTTTATGGAAGAATATGAGAGTCCATTCTTTAGCATACCTGCCAAATATTCCAGGATGAGTGGGATGTTCAATAATGATGCATCATGTCCCTTGCTGGTATTCCAAATGCTGAATCTCTTCCATTTTGCTAAGTAAACCTTTCTGGTGGATGGTCTTGAGCCTCTGTTAGTATCCGCTGAACTTCCTTGGAGAGATAGGTTGAGGTTATTCATGGGATCTCCCAGGCTGTTAGCTGCAGTGTCTGAAGGTTTGGATGCACTGTTTTGAAGTTCTGTTGAGTCAAAAGTAGAGGCCATTGGGGAAGGGCCCACTTCTTGGTGTGACATATGCTCCGTAGTAGTGGATACCAGTGTTGTCTTTGCCAGTCCGGAGCTATTAGGATCCCCTTGGGTCTCTCTGCTTTGATCTTTAGTAATACTGAGGTCATCAGTGGCAGAGGTGGGAATGCATAGATTTTTAGGAAGTTCCAGTTGAATGAGAGAGCATCTATTTTCCAAGCTTGTGGATGGTATGTCCTTGAGCAGAATTTTTGTAGATGATGGTTGAGGTGAGAGGCAAATAGGTCTACTTCTGGCCTGCCCCATGTCGAAGTGAGCTGTGTGAAGATCTTCGGATGTAACCTCCACTCGTGTGGATCTGTGAAATTCCTGCTTAGGCTGTCCGCCAGCACATTGTCTTTGCCTGGAACAAACTGGGATTGTAACTGAATGTTTAGGCTCAGTGATTTTTCCCAAAGATGCAATGTCAGTCTGCAAAGGGGGTAAGAATGGGTGCCCCCTTGCTTGTTTATGTACCACATCACAGTGGTGTTGTCTGTCCGTATCAGTAAATGGCCTTGCTGAAGTTGGTGTTGAAAGGCCTCGATGGCATGCATTACTGCCAGCATTTCCTTTTGGTTTATATGCAGATGTGTTTCCTTTGGAGACCATTGTCCTTGTATACACCTGCCTTCCATGTGCGCCCCCCCATCCAAGGTCTGAGGCGTCTGTGGTCATGGTCTGTGTTATCTGTGGTTTTTTGAATGACATACCTGTGTTTGCCTGGCTTACCGAGGCCCACCATAGGAATTCCTTTTGTAGGCATGGAATGAGCGGTATGGTTGTCTCTAAGTTGTTGCTGTGCTGAGACCATAGGCTTTTTAGGTACCATTGAAGCTTTCTCATGTGTAGTCTTGCTAATGGAACCAGGAGAATGCAGGATGCCATGTAACCCAGGGCCTGTAGGAATCTCCTTGCAGTCATCTGGGTAAGTTTTGCCAAACCTTTGAAATAATGAGTTAACTTCTCTTGCTTGTCTTCTGTTAGGTAAGCCATTTGAGAGGCTGTGTCTAATTTGGCTCCTAAGAAGATTATTTGCTGGGATGGCTGAAGTCTTGACTTTTGGAAGTTGACTGTGTATCCCAGAGCTTGAAGTAATCGTATGACATAGTCCAAGTTTTTTGTCAACATCAATTTGTTGTCCGCTTGTATGAGGCAGTCATCCAGGTACGGGTAAATTTGGATCCCCTGGAGCCTGCAATGAGCAATTACTGAAGCCAGGCATTTTGTGAATACTCTGGGCGCAGTAGATAAGCCAAATGGCAATGCTGAGAATTGATAATGCTCTGGCCCTGCAAGAAATCTGAGGTATCTTCTGCAGCCGTGTCTGATAGGGACATGCAGGTATGCCTCCTTGAGGTCCAGAGTAATCAGCCAAGACCCCTTGCCCAGCATGGGAAGGAGTTGCTGTAGAGTCAGCATTTTGAACTTTGGTACTATGAGAAAGGTGTTTAATGCGGACAAATCCAGTATTGGTCTCCATTGAGATTCTTTTCTTGGAACAAGGAAAGAGTCTTGAGTAAAACCCCTGGCCTTGTTCTTGTTGTGGAACTCTTTCTATTGCTTTCATCCGAGTCAGCAGAGAGATTTGCTTGATAGCCTCTACCCTCTGGTTTTGTGGTAGGTTTGGCATGCCTTGTTTTCTTGGTAAGGTATGAAAATGGAACCTGTAACCTCGGTCTATAATGTCCAAAATCCATTTGTCCTTTGTCAATCTGTGCCAATTGTCTGCAAACAGAGATAATTTCCCACCCAAGGGAGCTTCTATTTGTTCCCTGGTAGGCGGCAGTAGAGGAAAGTCATTGAGATTGTGGCTGTGGGGCAGGTGAAACCCCTGTGTCACTTCTTTGGTTTGCTGGCTGCCATTGTCGTCCCCTGTAAGGACCTCTGTATTGTCCTCTTCCTCGCCACGTCTGTTTTACCCCTTTGAAATTTTTCAGGATTAGGAAAGGACCAGTTTTTTGAAGGCCAATTCCTACTGAATCTGGGGGGTTGAACCTGGAGGAAATCTTTCACCGTCTGAACTGATTTTGCTTTTTCCTCGATGGACTTTAACACATCCTTAGCATTAGCACCAAAATCTTGTTCTTTTCCAAAGGTGCATCCAGAAGTTTTGCCTTTACATGATCTGGTAGAGGTTGATCTTTTAACCATGCATGTCTGAATGACTGCCCCTGTCATAGCTGCCCTACATGAAGCTTCCAGTGCATCATATCCACACTGCAGGAAGTGATTGCTTACTTGCTGAGAGTTATGTACAGCTTCCTGCAAAGACTTCCTGTCTAAAGGATCAGGAGAGGCCAATGTTTTCTGTAAATCTTCTAACAGGAAATCCTGATATTGTAACATATGAAAAAGGCAATTCAAAGCTCTCATAGATAAAGTAGTGGAGGTGTAAACCTTTTTACCCCATCTCTCTAATGACCTAGCTTCCCTGTTGGAGGGCAAAGGATTTTTAGAGGTGGAAGCTGAAACACCTTTAGGTCCCTGAGAAATAGTTTCCAAATCAGCAGTATGGGCCCTGAATAAATGGGAATGTGTTTCTGGGACCCTGTAATACCTGTCTGGCTTGGCTGGAGCAGGAGGAAGAGAATCAGGGGTAACGCTAGTCAGAATATAAATCATCCAAAACATCAAGCACAGGAGGAATAGCTAAGGGCCTGTGCTGGAGCTTTTTAAGGAAAGTTCGAAGGTGCTTTCTGGAATCAGAATATTCCTGGCCTTGCCACTTGAAATGTTCCCTCATGGTATGCAGAACTTACCCAAAAGAAATATCCTCAGGAGGGGAGGCCGAGGGGATGGAATCCTCTGCATCCGAGTCCTCATAGGTCTGGAAGAACTCTTCCTGGCCATCTGAGTGGACAGAGTCCTCAGAATCTTCATCTGAAGGAATAGGGGGTTCAACCCGGGGCCTTTTATCAGAAGGAGGCTGGGATCCTCTCTCAGGATGGGCCTGTGAACCTCTAATCATAGAAATTAAGTCAGCAGCCATAGTCATGATTTGTGTCTCTGGAGTAGGCTGAGGTAAGGCTTTAGCAGTAAGATGCTTGGTCTTGCTGGCTGCCTTATCCCTAGTGTAGGCCTTAATAGACATGGCCATAGGAGGCCTGGCAGCTCCACGTGCAGGAGTGACCTTATCTACAGCAATGGTCTCGGGCATTTCCTCGGTTTCAGTATCCGGAGGAAAATCAATAACTGGCGTCGGGGTGATATCCGGAATCGGTGTCTTCGGTTCGGAGCGGTGGAATAACCGTCTCAGAGGGAACCGGAGCACTCGTGGTAGGTTTTGGCATGGAGTCGGTGGTAGACGCGGGCCGAGGATGTCGGTCCCGGTCTTTTTGTTTCTTGGGAGTTTGCGATGTCGGAAGTTCCGACGGCATTGTATAAGCAAATTTTTCGCCGAAAAAATCTTCAGCGAACTCCGCCCGGCGCCTGAGAGTGCGGTTGTTGAAGCGAGCACAGGCTACACAGGCCGAGACATCGTGGTCTGGGCAAAGGCAAGGAAGACAGTAAGAATGGAAATCCTTATGAGGTATTTGTTTACCACAATAAAGACAATTGTTAACTTTTTCAGTAATTTCTGACATCGGCTGAGGCAAGAAAAGGTCCCCAACGGGGTACTTAGCTTTTTTGATGACTTCAGAATCGAAGAATACAGGAGCTGACCGACCGGCACTTGCGAACTGCTTCTGCTTCGGGCACCGCGCGGCAAGAAAGACTGAAGAAAATGGCGTCAGCTGATGCTTATGTACTCCAGCCACTCTGACGTCGGAGAGAAATGTGACATCAGCCGACGTCGGACCCAGACTTTGGAATCCGGCCGACCGAGGGCTGCCTGAGGCAGGACAACCCATATGTTATGACTGCAGTTGGATTCTTGAAGGACATCAATATTCAGTACCCATTTGTCCTGGGTGATCATGTGCCAATTTTGTGAGAGAAGTGCTAGTTTTCCCTCTAAGGGTGCTGTCAAAAGGTAAGTGCTTGGCTTTTGTAGAGGGAAGTCATTGGGACTGTTTCCTATAAGGTTGTGATTTGTCTTCTCCGCCTTTGGGGACTGAAGCGCCCCAGTGTTTAGGTCTGTATGAGCCTTGGGGCTGAGATCTGCCTCTTGGGCGTCTGTATCTGCCTCTTTGTGGCCTGTCTGACACTGGAAAGGACCAATTTTTAGAAGGCTAGTTCCTGCTAAATCTAGGTGGCTGAACCTGTAAGAAATACTTTACTGTCTGCATTGATTTTGCTTTATCCTCTATTTTCTTTAACACCTCTTCTGCCTTAACACCAAACAAAGTATCATGCTGTACTGGAGCATCCAATAATTTTGCTTTAACATGATCAGGTACACTTTGTTCTTTTAACCAAGCATGCCTTCGAATGACAGAGCCAGTAACTGCGGCTCTGCAAGAAGCCTCTAATGAATCAAAACCACATTGCAGAGTATGCTTTCCCACTTGTTCAGCTGCATGCAATAAATCCTGCATTTCCTTATTGTCAGGACATTCTGAGCTTGTAGACATTTTCTGTTTTAGCAAAGACATTAGCTACTGTTGATATTTAAGCATGTGAAACTGGCAGTTTAAAGCCCTTACAGCTAAAGCAGCAGATGTGTAAACTTTTTCCCCCCCATCTATCCAGTGCTCTAGAATCCCTATCAGAGGGAACAGGTTTTTTTTGCAGTGGAAGTCTTGACCCCTTTGGGACCCTGAGAAATTGTTTCTGGGTCAGCAGCAGGGTTTTTATAAAGAAATTTATGAGAGCTTGGGATCCTGTAGTACCTATCTGGCTTGACTGGTGCAGGGGGTAAAGAATCAGGAGACAAACTGGATTCAGAAAAAACATCATCAACAATATCTAGTACAGGGGGGATAGCAAGGGGCCTGTGCTAAGGCAGTAAAACAAAGTTTCTGAGCCTTTGCTTGGATTCTGAATAATCCTGGCTCTCCCAATGGAAATGCTCCCTCATGGTGTGCATGGTTTCCCCAAAAGAGTAATCCTCACGAGGAGAGGCTGAAGGGATAGCTTCTTCAGCATCAGAGTCCTCATAGGGAGGAAGAGAATATCCCTGTTCTGAAGAGGAATCAGACGAAATAGATACATGCTCAGAGAAGTCATAGTCAGTGTCTTGCCTAGGCCTTTTATCAGGAGGGGGATGGGAACCCCTGATCAAAGAAATTAGGTCCTCGGCCATTTTAAGCATCTGTTTCTTTCGCATGGATGACTGTCCAGGAGAATGCTGTACTTGCTTCTTTGTCTTTAATGGTGTTTTAGACTTTGCCTTGACTGCTGAAGTGGACTTGATGGTACGCTGTGAAGGTCTGAAAACACCCTCAGAAGCCGATGCCTGCTCAGCGGCTCCGGACCCATCTGAGGGAATAGTTTCCGTAGGCCCAATACCTTGAGTTTCCAGAGGCCTAGTTGTCTCCATGTGGGAGTCGGAGGCGGCTTGTGGCTCTGAGGTAGTGGATGTCAGGGGCTGTGAAAGCGCCTCACTGAGAACCGGCGACTGGCCTAGAAGAGGCTTCGTCATCTGTTTTGGACCTCGGATGCCTGTCCTTTTCTTTGTCTTTGCGTTTTTTATGAATTCCGGTCGTCGGTTGTTCCGACGGCATTATGTAGTTAAACCTTCAGCCAAAGTAATGTAAAGCAAAATCAAATCGACGCTTAATAGTGCGTTGGTTGAATCTAGCACAAAACCGACAACTAGCAACGTCGTGGTCAGAGCCTTGGGTAAGGAATACAGTAAGAGTGAAAATCCTTATGAGGTATTTGCTTCCCACAAGAAATAAAATTGTTAACTTTTACTGACATCGGTCTGGAGCAAGAAAAAGTTTCCCCAACGGGGTACTTAGATTTATTGAAGACTTCGGTTCTGAAATTCAATTTCGAAAATCTCAGGAGTCTGCCGACCGTCACTTGCGAACTGCTTTAGCTTCGGGCCCCGTGCGGCAAGAAAGACTGAAGAAAATGGCTTTGGCTGCATCTTATATACCCCTGGCGCACTGACGTCAGAGAAGAGGCGACAGCAACCAACGCCGGACCATGACTTTGGAATTCAGGCAGACTCAGGGTAGCCTGCCAGCAGGATAACCCAAGTGCAATGACTGCAACAGTGAAACACAATGAACATCATAGTACAGTTGTGTACACTTGCCATAAATGTAGATGTTCCGAGTGTATTCACTGTTGCAGTCCTGGTTACCCTCCCTTCAGCCCCCTGATCTCTCTTTACTTTTACCCATCTTTTTTGTTTGGCATATCTTATATCATGTGTATTTTCTTTTTGCTGGCGGTGTTCCATACCAAGTAATTGCTTCCTATTTTGGGGGCACCTGACATCTGGGGCAAGAAAACCTGATGTAATGGCATCCGCTGCATGTTTTATACCCCTGACAACCTGATGTCATGGAAGTGACAGCATCCGAAGCAGAAATCCCAAGACTCTGGTATTCAGGCCGGCTGAGGGCTACCTGCAGGCAGATAACCCAAATGTGATGACTGCAACAGTGAATAAACTCGAACATCTACATTTACGGTAAGTGTAACACAACTGTACTTTCTCCATAGAAGATCTGGAATGGAAGACTACTGAAGTAGAAACAGATCTTGTTGAATGAGCTCTAATTTTTGCTGGTAGATAGTCTCTATTCTGATTATATATAAATGTAATGCAGTCTCTCAATCATTTTGACAAAGTGACCTTTCAAACTGGCTTGCCTAAGCAGGTACCTGAAAAGGATAGAAACAGCTGGTCTGATTTTCTAAAAGATGTTGTTCTATCCAAATAAAAATGTTAATTGCCTGTGAACGTCCAGCATATGCAAGCAGTACTCTCCTTTGTTTGAGAAATTTGGAAAGACTGATACGTCTATGGTCTGGTTGATATTGAAGTCTGACACCACCTTTGGAAGGAGGGATTTAGTTCTGAGTGATACTCTCTCTTTGTGGAAAATGACCTATGGATACTTGACACACACACACACACACACACACACACACACACACACACACACACAGCCTGTAACTCTGAAATTCTCCTGGTGGATGTGATAGCTACTAGAAAGAGGGTCTTCCAGGATAAAATTTGAGGTCACAGGTAGCTGCTGGCTCAAAGGGCTGACAAACTAAGTATAAAGTACAGTTTTGTACCTACCATAAATGTAGATGTCCGATAGGTAAGCATCTGCAGTCATAACATATGGGTTGTCCTACCTCAGGCAGCCCTTCGGTCGGCCGGATTCCAAAGTCTGGGTCTGGCCTCGGCTGATGTCGCACTTTCCCCGATGTCAGAGCGTCTGGGGTATAAAAGCATCAGCCGACGCCATTTTCCTCAGTGTTTCTTGCCCCAGATGCCAGGTGCCCTCTAGGAAGGCCAAATCTGGAAAAATGCAATAAATTCCAAACATTTTCCAAAATATATACATATATATACAAACAAATACACCATAATAGATCCCCCAGCTAGCTAATGGAGGGGTAAGCACCCTAGGAATACCACAGAGGGGAAGGAGGGAGGGTAAACCTGACTGCAGATGCATACCTATCGGACATCTACATTTATGGTAGGTACAAAACTGTACTATGTCCTTCAAGGATGCATCTGCAGTCAAAACATATGGGTAGAATACCATAGCCAATCTGGGGGAGGAGGTACTAAGAAAAGGATGGTGTAGTTACCTGCAGGACTGCTGTAGCAAAACCTGCTCTGGATCTGGAGTATAAAGGTAAATTGTAATGTTTCGCAAATGTATGCACGGAGCTCCATGTAGCAGCTTCTAAAATGTCCTTGGTAGCCACCCCTCTTAGGAAGGCTGTAGTGGTGGCTGTGGCCCTCGTGGAATGAGGCCTAATGTTTGCAGGAACTGTCTTTCCATGAAAGGAGTAACAAAATCGAATGCAATTTCCTATCCACTTTGAAATTGTCTGTTTGGAAATTGCTTTTCCTTGTACCCCAGCAGCATATGCTACAAGGAGTTGGTCAGTCTTTCTGTAACTTTTAGTTCTGTCCAAGTAGTAGCGTAGTTGTCTGTGTATATCCAGAGTGTGTAGAAGTTTTTCCCTTTATTTTGTGGATTTGGGAAGAATGTAGGCAAGTGAATAGCTTGGTTCAGGGATACCCTAGATACCACCTTTGGCATAAAAGTAGGATTGGTTCTCAATGAAACTCTGTCCTGATGGAAGATAAGAAATGGCTGTACTGCCATTAAAGCTTGTAACTCAGATACTCTTCTTGCTGAAGTTATGGCCAGAAGGAATGCAGTTTTCCAAGACAGAAACTGTAGATCCGCCGATGCTGCTGGTTCAAAGGGAGGAAGTGTTAGTTTCTCCAGCACAAAGTTGAGATCCCAAGTAGGTAAAGGGGGTTTCCTTGGAGGATTGATGTTTTTGATTCCTCTCAGAAATTGCCTGAGGAGAGGGTGTGAGAAGATAGGTGGATCAATATTGTATTCTGCTGAAATTGCTGAGGCATGAATCTTAATGGAAGAATAGGACAGGCCATTGTGGAACAATTCTGCTAAGTATTCCAGAATATGTGCCATGCTCGCCACTGTCACATCTAAGCCTTTTGTTGTGTTCCAAATGAGAAATATTTTCCATTTTGCTGAGTATGTCTTCCTTGTGGAAGGCCGGTGAGCTTCCATAATAATGTCCTTTACTCTCTGTGATAAGTTATTTTGAGGGGGGTTTATGGAATTTTCCAGGCAGTTAGCTGCAATGTTTTCAAATTGGGATGCATGATCTTGAAATTGTTCTGCGTCAGAAGAAGAGGCCATAGGGGGAGAGGCCATGGTTTCGTCTGTGACATGCTCCTCAATAGTGGGTACCAGTGCTGCCTTGGCCAGTCTGGAGCTATCAGAATCACTCTTGGCTGTTCTGCCCTGATCTTCAGTAAAACCTTGGACATTAATGGGAGAGGTGGGAAGGCATATACTTTTAGAGCTTTCCAGCTGAAAGAGAGAGAGTCCACCCTCCAAGCTTGTGGGTGGTATGTCCTTGAGCAGAATGTCTTCAGCTGATGATTGTGGGGCGAGGCGAACAGATCTATCTCCGGCTTTCCCCATGCTTGTGTTACGAGTAGAAAGATGTCTGGGTGAAGCATCCATTCGTGTGCATCCATGGTAGTTCTGCTTAAGCTGTCTGCCAGTGCATTTTCTTTCCCTGGCACGAACTGGGACTGTAGTTGGATATTGAGTTTCAAGCATAGTTCCCATAGATTCATGGCCAGCCTGCATAGAGGGTAGGAATGCGTGCCTCCTTGCTTGTTTATGTACCACATGACTGTGGTGTTGTCTGTCCTTATTAACAGGTGGCCTTGATGGAGGAAAGGTTTGAAGGCCTCGACTGCGTGTATCACTGCCTGCATTTCCTTTTGGTTTATGTGCATGCACAGCTGCCCTTGAGACCATAGGCCTTGGATACATTTGCTCTCCATGTGTGCTCCCCCATCCTCGGTCTGAAGCGTCTGTGGTGATGGTTTGTTTTGTTTTTGGTTTGTTGAAAGGCAACCGTCTGTTGGACTGGCAGGCTTGAGCCCACCACAGGAATTCCTTTTGAAGGCAAGGAATGATTGGTATCAAAGTTTCCAAACTGTGACTGTACTGAGACCATACACTCCTTAGGTACCATTGTAATTTTCTCATATGCAGCCTGGCTTGTGGAATCAGAATTATGCAGGATGCCATGTAACCCAGGGCCTGCAGGATTTTCCTTGCAGTTAGCTGAGTTTGTCTTGTCAGATTCATTAAGTAATCCGGAAGTTGTTTTTGTTTTTCTTCTGTGAGAAAGGCCATTCGGGTGGTTGTGTCTAGATCAGCACCCAAAAAGGTTATCCTTTGGGATGGAACAAGTCTTGATTTTTGGATGTTGACTGTGTATCCCAAGGCCTGTAATAGGTGGATGGCATAGGCCAAGTCCTTTATCAAATTTTTCTTGTTGTCCGCTTGTATAAGGCAGTCGTCCAGATATGGGTAGATTTGAATCCCCTGAAGTCTGCAGTGTGCAATTACTGATGCCAGGCATTTCGTGAATACTCTGGGCGCAGTAGATAAGCCAAAGGGCAATGCTGAGAATTGATAATGCTCTGATCCTGCAAGAAATCTGAGGTGTCTTCTGCAACTTTGTCGAATAGGGACATGCAGGTATGCCTCCTTGAGATCTAGAGTCACCAGCCAAGACTCCTTGCCCAGCATGGGAAGAAGTTGCTGTAGGGTCAGCATCTTGAATTTTGGCACAATGAGGTAAGTATTCAGTGCGGACAGGTCGAGAATCGGCCTCCATTGATTTTCTTTTCTTGGAACAAGGAATAATCTGGAGTAAATTCCTTGGCCTTGTTCTGAAAGAGGTACCTTTTCTATGGCTTTCATTTGTATTAAGTTGTTGATCTGCTTTAAAGCCTCTGCCCTCTGATTTGGTGGCAGGTTTGGCATTCCGTTTCTTCTTGACAAAGTGTGGAAGTGGAACCTGTATCCTTTGTCTATTATTTGCAGTGTCTATGTGTCCCTTGTAATATAATGCCAGTTTTTTGAGAATAAAGAAAGCTTTCCGCCCAGTGGTGCTTCCAATTGAGCCCTGGTCGGCGGAATCAAAGGAAAGTCATTGAGTCTGTCCAGGTGTAGTAGTTGTTGTTGCTGTTCCTGCACTACCTCTCTGGTTGGTAGGCTGCCACTGACGGCCTCTGTAGGAGCCTCCAGCTTGCCCTCTACCTCTGGGACGCCTGTTCCTGCCCCTCTGGGATCTGTCCGAGTCTGGAAAGGACCAATTCTTAGTAGGCCAGTTTCTGCTGAATCTCGTGGTTGTACTTGCAGAAAGTCCTTAACTGTTTGCACAGATTTTGCCTTTTCTTCAAACTTCTTTAAGACCTCCTGAGCCGAGGAACCAAATAATTTTTGTTTTTCCATTGGAGCATCCAGGAGTTTAGCTTTAACATGGTCTGGTAAAGATTGTTCCTTCAGCCAGGCATGCCTACGAATAACTGCCCCAGTCATAGCTGACCTACATGAAGCTTCCAGTGCATCATAGCCACACTGCAAAAAATGATTACTAACCTGCTGTGAGTTATGTACCAGATCCTGAAGGGATTTAAGGTCAAGGGGTTCAGAAGAGAAAAGCTTCTTATGCAATTCATCTAACAAATACTCTTGGTACTGTATCATATGAAATTGACAATTTAATGCCCTCATGGAAAGAGTTGCAGAAGTATATACCTTCTTTCCCCATCTCTCTAAAGCTCTAGACTCCCTTTCAGAAGGTAGAGGATTTTTGGGAGTGGCAGCTGCAACCCCTTTAGGGCCCTGAGAAATAGTATCTGGGTCTGCAGAATGGGCCTTGTACAGATGTAGATGAGAATCCGGGACCCTGTAGTATCTATCAGGTTTGGCAGGTGCCGGAGGGAGAGAATCAGGGGCTGTACTAACATCATTGTACACATCATCAATAACATTCAGAACAGGAGGTATAGCTAAGGGCCTATGCTGAGGTAAATGTAAAAAGGTCCTTAATCTCTTTCTAGAATCAGAAAATTCCTGACCCTGCCATTGAAAATGTTCTCTCATAGAGTGTAGTGTCTCACCAAAGGAAAACTCTTCAGGAGGGGAGGCCGAAGGGATAGATTCTTCAGCATCAGAATCCTCGTAGGCTGAATAAGTCTCCTCCTGGTGATCTGACAACTCAAATCCATCCGTAGACTCATCTGAAGAGTGTTGGTCAGAGGACTCAGTCCTGGGCCTTTTGTCTGGTTGTGGTTGAGAGCCCCTGTCCGGGTGAGGCTGAGAACCTCTAATTAAAGAGAGAAGATCCTCTGCAAGGCTGAGGATCTGAGAACTAGAAGAAGGTCTCTGAGAGGTAGTCTTGGGAGGCAAAGCTTTAGCAAGTTTAGCAGCTTTAGCCCTGGAAAAAGCCTTAATGGACATGGAAGCAGGGGGTCTGGCTGCACCACGTGCAGGAGCAGACTTGTCCAAAGGAATGGTGTCGGACATTTCCTGGACACTGGTTTCAGTAGGTAGCTCAGTAGCCGACTCAGCCGGGGCCTCCAGGGCCGCGGTGGTCGGTTGAGTGGATTCGGTTAAAGGAAGTACCGAAGACTCGGTTTCGGCTGAAACCGAGACACTCGCGGTAGGCCTAACCGTGGTTTCAGCCGAAACCGCGGGTGGCGAGTGTCGGTCCTTGTCCTTCCGTTTTTTCACCAAATGCGATGTCGGAGTCTCCGACGGCATCTTATATGCAAAATTAGCCCCAAAGAATTCCTCTGCAAACTCCGACCAATGTCTAAGAGTTCGTCGGTTGAAGGAAGCACAGGCTGAACAGGCCAAGACGTTGTGGTCTGGGCCTAAGCAAGGGAGGCAGTAAGAGTGGAAATCCTTATGAGGTATTTGTTTCCCACAAGTTAAACAATTATTTACTTTATCTGACATCGGCTGAGACAAGAAAGAGTCCCCAACGGGGTACTTAGCTTTTTCGAAGTCTTCGGTAGCTGAATCACAGGATCTGACCGACCGGCACTTGCGAACTTGCTTCTGCTTCGGGCACCGCGCGGCAAGAAAGACTGAGGAAAATGGCGTCGGCTGATGCTTTTATACCCCAGACGCTCTGACGTCGGGGAAAGTGCGACATCAGCCGAGGCCAGACCCAGACTTTGGAATCTGGCCGACCGAAGGGCTGCCTGAGGCAGGACAACCCATATGTTATGACTGCAGATGCATCCTTGAAGGACATCAAGACCAATGTTAAATCCTGCAGGATCTCTGAAAAGTGGCTTCAAATGCAGAGCGCCCTTAAGAAAAAAGTTTTGCAAAGGCAGTGAGACATCAAAAAATGATAATTAAATCTGTTATGGAAATTCAAAATGGCAGCTAAATGAACTCTAATGATAGAAGTTGAGGCTCCCAATTGAAATAAGGTGGCTAAATATTCCAGGACCTTATCCACCAGAGCCGGGAAAGGATCAAAACCATTTGTGTTCGATAAAATAGAAAATCTTCCATTTGCTAAGGTAAATTTTTCTGGTGGAAGGTTTGTGAGACACCAAAAGTATGTTTTGCACTGGGGAGGACAAACTGTTTCACTGGAGTAAGGTCTCTGAGGAGTGGAAAAAAGTACACCACGACAGATAAAGTTTTCCCATCATTCTCATAACTGGACAAGGTCTCTTAATTTAAGGCTGAACAGGGAACAGCCATCAAAAGGAGCACTGACAAACGAAGAATTGAAAGGGTCCGAGAAGTCAGATAAGTACATCAAGGCATGTCTCCTTATGGATATGCCTGAACCCACAGCTCTAATCGTTCCTTTGGCTACATGAAAAATGAGTCTCATGGAGGAGTTGGATATGGACTGTACGGTGGCCAGCTAAGAAGCAACTGAGTCTTGTACTTCTTCAGACTTGGCTCTTGAATGGGTATTTGATAACGCATTGATCAAATCCTTTTGCAATCTCAAAATGTGAAAGAGAGTTCAGGGACCTTAGCGAGACGGTCGCTGACAAACACGCTTCCTAAATCTATCCATCATCCTAGACTCTTTGTTAGGAGGATGGACAGAAGAACTTTCCTTGGCAAGTTCTTTTTAGGTGGCTGCTACCACAATCATGGCATCTACCAGTACACCTTTTGTCCAGAATTGTCTGTCCTCTGGGGCTGTAATAAATTTGTCTGGTTTCTGGGAAGCTAGTTTGATGGAGTCTGGAGTGTTTCATGTCTGCCAAGAGATCAACTCAAACAGCTCATCGGCGGGCAGGGTCACCCAGGAGGTAGATGGACAGGCACCAAACGCCGCCAGACAGTCAGGCAAAGGACTGCTGGACTCCCACCACCTCTCTAAGGATTTCTAGGATACCTCTAAAGGAGACTGTGATGACCCCACTTAAACCCGGGGCAGTAACTAAGGAGTCTCAAGTCTTCAGTAAAGGAGAGTCACTGAAAGCAGAGATAGAAATACACAATTTCCCCTAACAGTATACCGGGAACAAACTCCAAACCTGGGACTGGACTACACGCTTCAGTCCAGGTCCCCAAATGAGTCTTTACACTAACCACTGCAAAGCACTGTGTCTCAGTTCTAGGTATTTGATACATACACAGAAATATTTGATATTCACACACACAAATACTCTTGGGAAAGATTAGCACAGACTTACCTGCTATGCCCTCTTTCCCAAATTACAAGGCAACGGCTGCCACCAGTCAAATACCACAATACCCTTCAAAAGGGGTGTTCAATTATATTGGGTAAACTAAATATTGATATAAATGGTAGCATGTAAGGCTTTTCGGAGTGGCTCTGGTGTTATCACAATAAGCACACAAACTCTCCGATACTAATAGTACTTTCTAAATAACCCAGTCACAATAAAAGGTAGCAAAATATTTAATAATAAATAAAATAATTTAAAATATGTATACACTGAATAATTGATTCTAATAAACCACAAAGTTTCACACACAGGAATTATGAAGATAACACTGTAGGAAAGACTTCACACTGATTGCAGAAAAACTAACTATAGTTCATTAACTATCTAAAGATCAGCTGTCCCTGTCTAATCTAATTACCTCAGCAAGCCAAGATGATACTCTTACTTCTGCCAAGCAAGATAAGAATTCATGCCCACTCTTTCAGGCTATTGTCTGGCCCTCAGCAACTGGAATAATACCTACTATTACTGCTGAACAGTTCTGGAAAACAAACTGAGTGATAACTACTGACCTGGAAAAATACAACTGAACAACTGAGCAACTGCAACGACTACTGAACTTTAACTGACTCAGAACCTGCATTTATAGCAATTTTTTTTTTAAGTCACAGAAAGCTGTTATGAGAATTCTACTCTCTCATATCAGCTTTAAACAGTACACAAAACAGCTGCTGTGGAGATTCTATTCCTTTCAGCTATGGCAAACGATGACACCACATCTTGGTCATCTGACTGGCATAATCTACATTCAGAATTCTTTTTAAAAAAACATGAACATTTGGTCAGGCAGAATAACACTGATTCAAACATCTTACATAAATCAAAGTAATAATCAATAAAACAAACTTATTTACAAAAGTATAGCTAGTCATGCTGGCATATATAACACAGAGTAATTTACAATTACTTACAAATATTTACAAAACTTTAGCCAGTCATGCTAGCGCAGAAAACAATAATCAATATCCTCAGAGAGACATCATCAGGAGGTGACCTTGGGGATCCTTTGCCTTCATCAAAGTCCATGTCTTTGCTGATGGATTCCTCAGTGGAGTATAGGTGTTACCTCTTACATGTTCTCTTCTTAGGGACCTCCTCTGTGGAATGTTCCGGAGTGTTATTAGAAGAGGTGGGGGAACCCTATTGGGAAATCTGTGGTTTTGGTGCCTGCTGTCCCTGAGGGAGATCCAAGTGAGAAGCCATCCGCAGAGTTGTCAGAGGGAAAGGTTGATGATCCAAGGGGGGTAAGGCAGCATCTGAGCTGCAGAGGCAGACACAGCCCTCTCCAGAGCCTCAAAGGCTAAATGTCCCAGAGAAGGAAAGAATCCCAGATCTGAGGGGGCATGCCTATCGGTCGGAGACACCTCCTGCTCAGAAAACAATCTCCCACGAGACCGGAGCCAAGCTGGTCTGAGCCATGGCTCCAAGGAATAGTGGCAGATCCGAACATCTCGATGCTGAATCAGTCACCTTGGAGCCAAAAAGGTTGCTTTGGCTCTGAGAGGTCTCCAGCTCCAACTTGACTGAAGAACTCAGAGCAAACGATGGATCAGAAGAAAGAGAAATCTTCTGGTCCAACACACATGCTGCCGGGTGGGTTGGATCCAATAGCTCTGATGCTTCAAAGAAAGTCAGAGCAGGAAGAAGTGGAAGGCAGATGATGCACGGAACTCCTGACCCAAAGGAACCCCGACATATCCTGCGCCCAGAAATTTTTTTCAAGTCTCTCCACATCTGCTTCAGTGAGACAAATGGAAGAGCGAGTGGACATAACTGATGTAGATTTAGGTCTGTCCAGGAAAGGGGATGAACCTTGTAGAAGGGACCGGGTCAAAGGATGGTGAATACAGAGCCTAGGAAGATGCATCTGATCCAGAGTCTCTTTTTTTGCCTGGTCGATCAGAAATAGTCAGGTCTACAGATTCCAGCATTGCCTTCAATCCAGCAAAGGTTTTGGATCCAAAGTCTTGATCCTTTTTGCAGTTGGATCCGAGGGAGTAACAGTCTCCAAAATAGGTCTTTCTTCCCTTGTCCAAGACTCAGGACGATGAGAAAGAAGGACTGATTTTGCCTGGACTCTTCTTTTCCTTTTACTTTGTCTTTTATTTATTTATTTATTATTTATTTGCAGTTGGTTTACCAGGATAGTCCATTGGGCCTAAAAGAACCCGTTTTCAATGGAGTCCTGGGGAGAAAAGCTCCAAAAAACAGACACACAAAATAGGTACAAACAATTTAAAAAGCCCTTAAAGCAAACCAGAGGGCAGGAATAAACAATAGATAGCTTAGATACTTATACAAATGTAAAATAGGATACAGTCATTGATTTTGCATTTGAGGTAACATTCATATAATACAGTGTAATAGAAATAGGTAAAATAGATGTGAGTTGTGTATGACTTTTTTGGCAGAAATTGCCTCACCAAAGGAGGAAGGCAAAAGACCTTTCAATACAAGTTTATTTTTGTGTTCAACCAAAGCCCTGTGGTTGAACGAGTGACAGATCTCAGTCCTCCTGAAGGTGAAGGGGACTAAGGCAGTACACACACAATGTATGCAAGTCACTAAAAGGTATTTTGGGATCACATTTCTCACACTTTTTAAAGCCACTTATCTTTACCCGTCATAATTACAGCCAAAAACAGAAAAGAAAATATTCTCTCTATAATACAGTAAACCTTTTTTTTTTTTTTTTGAAAAGGAGAAAAAAATATAGCAAATAAAGAGAAAACTTTACCAACCATGGTAAAGAAGATTACACAAAGAGTAGAAGAAAAGAAGATACTATTGATAGTATCGTAGAGATATTTACATACAAAAAAAGGTTATAAGGGAAAAAAGTATTAACTATAGAAAAAAGAAAACCATCACTAAAGTAAGGTGATAGAATATAGTTTAAATCTATTTAAAAAATAGAGTTTATGAAAATCAATAACAGAAAAATGAATGAAAATTCATTTAGCTGCCCAACAGCAAATTGGAGAGCCATGTCTTCACAAAGCAGCAAATAAGATCTGAGGCAACTTAGAATGGTGCACTATGGGTAAGGAAAGAACTTGAGAGCTTTCTGGTTGCCATAAGCTATTGTAACGGCAGTCTCAAATCCTCAGATCAGAACCCACAGGTTTGAGGAAAGAATGAAAACTGACATAAGATCAAATGATGCCCTGCCTCTGGAAACCAGATCCAACATCTAATGAGTGACAAATGTATGGTGAGTAGTGCAAGTTGCTACTGCACAAATATCATCCAGGGACATTCTTCACTGAAAAACTGTGGAGTCGCCATGGATCTAGTGGAGTGTGCTTTCAAGGAATGTGTAAGAGTAACGCAAAGTAGTATAAACAAAGGAAATGTAATTTGTCGACCACTTTGATAATCTTAGAAAAGTGCAGTTGTGTACACTTACCATAAATGCAGATGTTATAGAGTGTATTCACTGTTGCAGTTATCTGGGTTATCTGCTTGCAGTAGCCCTCAGTCAGCCTGATTAACTAAGTCTTGGGTCCTACATCAGTTCCTGTCTCTTCTTCCATGACGTCAGGTCATCAGGGGGTATAAAACATGCAACCAACGTCATTACATCAGTTTTTCTTGCCCCAGATGTCAGGTGCCCCCCCCTAATGGGAAGCAATTAAATCTATAAATATACAAGGTTATACCGCCAACAAAAAAGCAAATACACCAAAAAGCTTATAAGCATTGTAAAGAAGAGAAGAGGTATAGCCAAAAGTCAGAGGGCTGGAGGGAGGGTAACCAGGACTGCAAAAGTGAATACACTAGAACATCTACATTTATGGTAAGTGTACACAACTGTACTATGCTCTTCGTGTTTCACTACTGCAGTCATCACATTTGGGTAGATTCCCAAAGCTAAGGATGGGAGGAGGAATTCAGATAGCATTAGGGCCAGCTATAAGGCACTGCAAGACTGCAGTGGCAAAACCAGCTCTGGATTTAGAGAAAATTGGCAAATGGTAATGTTTGGTGAAAGTATGTACAGAAGTCCAGGTAGCAGCTTCTAGGATGTCCTTGGTAGGTATGCCTCTGAGAAAGGCTGTAGAGGTAGATGCAGCCCTGGTTGAGTAGGGTCTAATCCCCTGTGGGATAGGTTTTCCATGGTACTTATAGCGGAAACGAATGCAATGGCCTATCCATTTGGAGATGGTTTGCTTTGAAATAGCCTTCCCCTCTGTCCCTGCAGCAAATGCCACCAGCAGTTGTTCAGATTTCCTTTGAGGTTTAGTCCTGTCCAAGTAGAATCTACGTTGTCTGTGCACATCTAAGTAGTGCAGTATCCATTCCCCTTTGTTCTGTGGATTAGGAAAGAAGGTTGACAAATGAATGGATTGATTAAGGGCCACACTGGATACCACCTTTGGCATGAAAGAGGGAGTGGTCCTGAGGGACACCCTGTTCTCATGAAAGATGATGAAAGGCTCCACTGCCATAAGGGCCTGTAATTCAGAAACCCTTCATGCTAAAGTGATTGTTAAAAGGAAAGCTGTTTTCCAAGAAAGGAATTTTGAATCTGTAGTAGCAGCTGGCTCAAAAGGAGGAATGGTGAGTTTCTCCAATACAAAGTTAAGGTCCCAGGCTGGAGTTGGAGCTCTCCTGGGTGGTCTTAAATTTTTGGCCCCTCTGAGGAACTGCTTGAGCAGTGGATGAGAGAAAAGGGGAGGTTCTGTGCTAAAATGAGCTGAAATGGCTGAGGCGTGAATTTTTATTGAGGAAAAAGACAGGCCCTTGTAAAGCATCTCAGTTAAGTATTGTAAAATCTGAGGTAAATTGGGCGCTGCTGTGCTCATCCCTTGAGACTGGTTCGAGGTACAGAATCTTTTCCATTTTTCAGCATAAGATTTTCTAGTACAAGGCCTCCTTGCCTCTAAAATGATATCCATCACTGGTTTACTGAGTGATGGTAAAGGAGAGCTTAGGTAATTAGCCAGGCTGCTAGGTTCAGTGTTTGAAGCTAAGGGTGCAGAATCTGGTTCTCTTGCTGAGACAGCAGGGTAGGAGTCTGAGGCAGGTGTCATGGGGCCAACAGTGACACACTGCGCAGGAGGAGATACCAGTGTTAGCGTGGCCAGTCCGGTGCAATTAAAATCATCCTTGGTTTGTCCTGTTTGATCTTAAGTAGTACTTTGGAAAGCAGAGTCAGAGGAGGAAATGCATAAACTGATAGTTTTTTCCAGCTGAAGGACAGAGCATCCACTATCCAAGCTTGTCTGTGGGGAGTCCTTGCACAAAATTTTTCCAATTTATAGTTCTGGGGGGAGGCAAACAGGTCTATATCTGGGCTCCCCCATTTGCTTGTCAAAATGTTGAAAATCCTTGGTTCCAGTTTCCACTCGTGTGGGTCCATGAGGTTTCTGCTTAGTCTGTCTGCCAGTGTATTTAGTTTTCCTGGCAGTAAATGAGCTTGTAGATGCACTTGGTAGCTCAAGGCTGTATTCCACAATGCCATGGCAAGTCTGCAGAGGGGGCAAGAATGTGTACTCCCCTGCTTGTTTATGT
The DNA here is from genome assembly GCF_019279795.1 of Protopterus annectens. NCBI lineage: Eukaryota > Metazoa > Chordata > Ceratodontiformes > Protopteridae > Protopterus > Protopterus annectens. The sequence goes on along the minus strand of NC_056726.1, from coordinate 1,873,306,595 downwards.
ACCAGATAACAGTGGTGGTGTCAGTCTTTACCATTAATTGTCCTGGAAGAATGTGGTCCTTGAAGGCTGTCAGAGCATTCTGTACAGCTAACATTTCTTTTTGATTGATGTGGAGGTGCATTTGACTTGGGTTCCATTTGCCCTGAATGTACGTTCCTGCCAGGTACGCCCCCCATACATAGTCTGATGTGCCTGTTAGGGTTTGGGAAGCAGGGGGTAGTGTGAATGGTAGTCCCTTGTTTTGGTGGCAGGCCTCTGCCCACCAAAGGAACTCTAGGTGTAGGCAAGGTATGACAAGAATCATTGCTTCTAGATCCTGAGAATGTTGACACCATAGGCTTTTTAGATACCATTGTAGTTTCCTCATATGCAGTCTTGCATACAGAATAAGAAGAATGCAGGAGGCCACGAACTCCAAGGCTTGTAGTATTTGCCTTGCAGATAGCAGGGTTTTTGTGGCCACTTGTTTGAAGTAGGTTGTCAAGTGAATTTGTTTCTCTGGTGTGAGGAAAGCCATCTGGGAAATTGTATTCAAGCTTGCTCCTAGGAATATAATTTGTTGTCAGGGTACCAGGTGTGATTTCTTTTCGTTTATGGTGTACCCAAAACAAGTTAGCACCCTTTGTACAAAAGCCAGATGATTCAAAAGTATGTCTTGGTTTCCTGCTTGAATTAGACAATCATCCAGGTATGGGTATATTTGAGAATTTCTTTGCCTGCAAAATGCAATGACCAGAGCTAGGCACTTTGTGAATACCCTGGGTGCAGTACATAAGCCAAAGGGCTGTGCAGAGAACTGATAGTCCGTATACCCTGCTTTGAAGTGTAGGTATCTTCTGCAAGATTCCCAGATTGGGATGTGCAGATATGCTTCCCTTAAATCTAGTGTTGCCAACCAGGCATCTTTGCCTGGCATAGGAAGCAACTGGTGAAGAGTCAGCATCTTGAATTTTGGAATCACCAAAAGAGTAGACAGATCCAGGATAGGACGCCATGAATTGTCTTTTCTGGGGACCAGAAAAAGTCTCGAGTAGAAACCTTGTCCCCTTTCCTCTTCTGGTACCAACTGAATAGCCCCAAGCTTAAGAGAGAGTACTTGCTTTTGAACCTCTGCCCACTGATCTGGAGGTAGATTCGGCCAACTGCTTGGAGTTGGTAATGTGTGGAAGTGAAATCTGTATCCTTGAGACACTATATTTAAAACCCATTTGTCCTGCGTAATGAGCCCCCAGTTCTTTGCATAAAGTGCAATCTTTCCCCCCAAAGGGCCAGTCAGTTGAAAAGTGCTTGGAAGTTTTAAAAAGAAGTCACTGAGGCAGTTTACCATAGGGGGGAGTTGTATTACTCCCAGATTTGGAAGTGGAGGCCTTCCACTGCTTAGTCCTGTGCGTCCCCTGGACTGAAGCTGGGTGCTCTGCTGGGTCTGGATTTGGACTGAGAAGGTCTGGAAGAGGCAGGAAAGGACCAGTTCTTAGAAGGCCAATGCCTACTAAATCTTGGAGGTTGTACTTGTAAAAAACCTTTTAACAGGTTGTAGAGATTTAGTTTTTTCCTCCATCGTTTTAAGAACTTCTGCCTTGTTGCCAAACAGGTGGTCCAGATTTAAGGAAGCATCCAGTAATTTCGTTTTAACATGATCTGGCAAGGTTTGCTCCTTAAGCCAAGCATGACTTCTAAGTACAGACCCACTTACAGCAGCCCTGCAAGATGCCTCTAGTGAATCAAAACCACATTGCAATGTATGTTTACCAACTTGTTCAGCAGAATGCATCATTCCCTCCACTACAACTCTTTTGAGTGTGTACCTTTAACTCCTAGTGGGTGTGGCCTGAGCCTTTAAAAATTAAGTTATCACCTTACAATTCTAACAAATACTCATTGACAGAGGTAAAATATCAATACAGTTGTGTCTGCCATCATGTATGCTTCAAGATAAAATATGCTGATACCCTGGATGTAGCATGGTTTTGGAATTATTAATGCAAGTATGAGCGAGTAATATTTGACGCCTAGAGGAGCAGTAGGAGGTAACTGCAGATGCACCTGGAGGAGTCACCCGGATGTAATAAGTTAAATCCTGTAAATCCTTATTTTCAGCACAATCGGGAATCAACATAATTTTCTGTTTAAGCAATCCTATAATATGCTGCTGATACTTTAACATATGAAACTGGCAATTCAAGGCCCTAATGGCCAAAGTTGCATAAGTGTATATCTTCTTACCCCATCTATCCAGCACCCTGGAGTCTCTATCAGAGGGGGTAGTATTTTGGCAGTAGTACTCTAATGCCCTTGGGTCCCTGTGAAATGGTTTCAGGATCCGCAGTAGGATTTTTGAAAAGGAACTTGTGAGAGAGTCAGGAAAGTACAGTTTTGTACCTACCATAAATGTAGATGTCCGATAGGTATGCAACTGCAGTCCTGATATATGGCTTGTCCTGCCTCAGGCAGCCCTTCGGTCGGCCGGATTCCAAAGTCTGGGTCCGGCGTCGGCTGATGTCGCCCTTTCCCCGACGTCAGTGCGCCTGGGGTATAAAAACGTCAGCCGACGCCATCTTCTTCAGTGTTTCTTGCCCCAGATGCCAGGTGCCCTCTAAGGAAGGCTAAATTTTGAAAAATAGAGAAAAAATTCCAGACAAGTACAACAGCATAAAAACAAATACACCATAAAAGATTACCCCAGGTAGCTAAAATGAGGGGTAGAAACCCAAAAGTATACCACAGAGGGGTAGGTGGGAGGGAAAATCTGACTGCAGTTGCATACCTATCGGACATCTACATTTATGGTAGGTACAAAACTGTACTATGTCCTTCAAGGATGCAACTGCAGTCCTGACATATGGGTTGAATACCATAGCCAACCTGGGGGTGGTAGGCACTAAGACAAAGATGGTGTAGCTAAAATGCCCTGCAGGACTGCAGAGGCTAATCCTGCTCTGGACCTGAAGTATAAAGGCAGGTTGTAATGTTTGGAAAATGTATGCACGGAGCTCCATGTAGCAGCTTCTAAAATGTCCTTTGTTGCCACTCCTCTTAAGGCTGTGGAGGTGGCTGTAGCTCTGGTGGAATGTGGCCTGATGTCAGCTGGCACAGTTTTTCCATGAAAAGAGTAGCAGAATCGAATGCAATTTCCAATCAATTTAGAAATTGTCTGTTTGGAAATTGCTTTTCCCTGCAATCCAGCAGCGAAAGCTACAAAAAGCTGGTCAGATTTTCTGAAAGACTTTGTTCTGTCCAAGTAGTAGCACAACTGTCTGTGTATGTCCAAGATGTGCAGAAGTCTCTCTCCTTTATTTTGAGGATTGGGTAGGCAGGTGAATAGCTTGATTCAGGGACACCCTGGATACCACCTTTGGCATGAATGACGGATTAGTTCTCAAAGAAACTCTGTCCTGGTGAAAAATGAGAAATGGCTGTTTTGCCATAAGGGCCTGTAGCTCAGAGACTCTTCTTGCTGAGGTTACTGCCAGAAGGAAGGCTGTCTTCCAAGACAGAAACTGCAACTCTGAAGATGCTGCTGGTTCAAAGGGAGGAAGAGTTAATTTTTCCAGCATGAAGTTGAGGTCCCATGCAGGCACTGGTGGTTTCCTTGGAGGGTTGATGTTCTTTATACCTCTTAGAAACTGTCTTAGCAATGGGTGAGAAAATACAGGCGGATCAGTGTTATATTTGGCAGATATTGCTGAAGCGTGTATTTTTATGGAAGAATATGAAAGGCCATTGTGGAGCATTTCAGCCAAGTATTCCAGGATCTGTGGAATGCTCATCACTGATGGGTCTTGACCCTTTTTGCTGTTCCAGATGAGAAATCTCTTCCATTTTGCTGAGTATGTTTTTCTAGTGGAAGGTCTGCGCGCCTCCAGGATGATATCTTTTACCCTTTTGGAAAGTGTATCCTGAGTAATAGTCATGGAATCTTCCAAGCTGTCAGCTTCAATGTTTTCAAGCTGGGGTGTAGTGTCCTGTAATTGTGCTGTGTCAGAAGAAGTGGCCATTGAGGAAGGAGCCATGGATTGGTGTGTATCAAGCTCCATAGCAGTGGGTACCAGTGTTGTCTTGGCCAGTCTGGAGCTATCAGTATGACTTTCGGTTGCTCTGTCTTGATCTTTAGTAACACCTTGGTCATCAAAGGAAGAGGTGGGAAGGCATATAGTGTTAGAGAGTTCCAACTGAAAGAGAGAGCGTCCACCTTCCATGCTTGAGGATGGTATGACCTTGTGCAAAACTTTTTCAGATGGTGGAGGCAAAAAGATCTATATCCGGCCTTCCCCATGCTTGAGCTATTTGTAAGAAAATGTCTGGATGCAACATCCATTCGTGTGGATCCATGATGTTTCTGCTTAGGCTGTCCGCCAGAACATTGTCCTTCCCTGGTACAAACTGGGATTGTAGCTCTATTTTCAATTGTAGGGAAATATCCCAGAGATTCATTGCCAGTCTGCAAAGAGGGTAGGAATGGGTACCTCCTTGCTTGTTTATGTACCACATAATTGTGGTATTGTCTGTCTTTATTAGTAGATGGCCCTGATGCATGAACTTTTCGAAGGCCTTGATTGCATGCATCACTGCCAGCATTTCTTTTTGGTTGATATGCAGGTGCTTTTCTTTTTGTGTCCATTGTCCTTGAATGCATCTGCCCTCCATGTGCGCCCCCCATCCATGGTCTGAGGCGTCTGTTGTTATGGTTTGACTTGTATGAGGCTTGCTGAAAGGCAGACCTTTGTTTATCTGGCTTGCTTGAGCCCACCACAGAAATTCCTTTTGAAGGCATGGAATGAGTGGGCTCAATGTTTCCAGGCTGTGGCTGTGCTGAGACCATAGACTTTTTAGATACCATTGTGGTTTCCTCATATGCAGCCTTGCATGTGGAATCAGAAGAATGCAAGATGCCATGAAACCCAGGGCCTGCAGGATTTTCCTTGCAGTCATCTGGGTGTGTGTTGCCAATCTTCTGAAGTATTCTGGTAATTGTTTTTGTTTTGTCAGAAACGCCATCTGGGTGTTTGTGCCCAGTGTGGCACCCAGGAAAGGTATTTGTTGGGATGGTACGAGACTTGATTTCTGAATATTGACTGTGTATCCCAAGGCCTGCAGTAGGTGAATGACATAGTCCAAGTTTTTTAACAAGGCTTGTTGGCTGTCCGCTTGTATAAGGCAGTCGTCCAGGTAAGGGTATATTTGTATCCCCTGAAGTCTGCAATGTGCAATTACTGATGCCAGGCATTTCGTGAACACTCTGGGCGCAGTAGATAAGCCAAAGGGCAATGCTGAGAATTGATAATGCTCTGAGCCTGCAAGAAATCTGAGGTATCTTCTGCAACTTTGTCTGACTGGGACATGCAGGTTATGCCTCCTTGAGGTCCAGAGTTACCAGCCAAGACCCCTTGCCCAGCATGGGAAGGAGTTGCTGTAAAGTCAGCATTTTGAATTTTGGCACAATAAGGTAAGTATTCAGTGCGGACAAGTCCAGAATGGGTCTCCATTGGTTTTCTTTTCTTGGAACAAGGAACAGTCTTGAATAAAATCCTTGTCCTTATTCTGCAGAAGGAACCCTTTCTATTGCTCTTATTTGAAGTAGGTTTGTTATTTGTTTGAGTGCCTCTGCCCTTTGATTTGGTGGCAGGTTTGGCCTGCCATGTCTTGTTGGCAGTGTATGAAAATGGAATCTGTATCCTTCGTCTATTATCTCCAGTATCCATTTGTCCTTTGTAATATTGTGCCAATTTTGTGAGAATAAAGATAATTTTCCGCCCAAAGGTGCTTCTAATTGAGCCCTGGATGGCAGAGTCAAAGTCAAGTCATTGAGATTGTCCTGGCGGAGCAGTGGAAGGTCCTGCCCCACCTCTCTGGTTCGGAGGCTGCCATCAACGTCCTCTGTAGGAGCCTCGAGTTTGCCCTCTACCTCTGCCACGTCTGTTTTTGCCTCTTTGAAATTTGTCTGTGTCAGGAAAGGACCAATGCTTAGAAGGCCAATTCCTGCTGAATCTTGGAGGCTGTACCTGGAGGAAATCTTTGACTGTTTGCACTGATTTTGCCTTTTCCTCTATTTTCTTTAAAACCTCTTGTGCAGTAGCACCAAATAGCTTATGTTTCTCTAGTGGTGCGTCCAAAAGCTTAATTTTCACATGGTCTGTCAATGTTTGTTCCTTTAACCAAGCATGTCTGCGTATGACCGCACTTGTCATTGCTGCTCTACATGAAGCTTCCAATGCATCATATCCACACTGAAGGAAATGGCTGCTAACCTGCTTAGTATTGTGAACCAATTCCTGTAACCCCTTTCTATCTAATGATTCAGGGGAAGCCAGATTCTTTTGCAAGCCATCCAACATGTATTCCCGATACTGAATCATATGAAATTGACAATTTAATGCTCGCATAGAAAGGGTGGAAGATGTATATACTTTCTTGCCCCACCTTTCTAAAGCCCTAGAATCTCTTTCCGAAGGGAGTGGGTTCTTAGCAGTAGTGGAGGAAACCCCTTTAGGCCCCTGAAAAATAGTTTCAGGGTCAGCAGTATGGCCCTTGTACAGAAATTGATGCGTGTCTGGGACCCTGTAGTACCTGTCTGGCTTGACAGGAGCAGGGGGGAGGGAGTCAGGGGAAACACTAGATTCCAAGTACACATCATCTAAAACATTTAAAACTGGAGGAATAGCTAAGGGTCTATGCTGAGGTAGCTTTAAAAATTCCCTTAACCTTTTCCTAGAATCTGAGTATTCTTGGCCTTGCCATTTGAAGTGTTCCCTCATGGAATGAAGCGTTTCCCCAAAGGAAAACTCCTCAGGAGGAGAAGCAGAGGGAATAGATTCCTCCACATCAGAATCCTCGTAGGCCGGGAAGGCCTCCTCCTGGTAGTCTGAAAGTGCAGAATCACCTGAGGCCTCATCGGAGGACTGGGAGTCTACCTGCTCAACCCTAGGCCTCTTATCAGAAGGCGGCTGAGAGCCTCTATCTGGATGAGGCTGTGAACCCCTAATTAAAGAAATAAGGTCCTCAGCTAAACTTAAAATTTGAGAACCAGAAGTGGATCCCAGAGAAACAGATCTTGGAGGGAGAGACTTAGCCTGTTTGGCAGCCTTAGCACGTGTGTAGGCCTTAATGGACATAGATACTGGAGGCCTGGCAGCCCCACGTGCTGCAGTAGTCTTATCCACTGAAATGGTGTCAGAAATATCCTGGGCTATGGTCTCAGAGGGGAGAACAGGAACCGGCACCGAGCTGGCCTCCAGTACCGAAGTAACCGGTGGAGCGGTGTCGTCGGTCTGTAGTGGTTGCGAAACCGGCTCAGAAGAGACCGAGACACTCGTGGTAGGCCTAAGCGTGGTGTCGGCCGAGACCGCGGGTGTCGGTCCTTATCCTTCCGTTTTTAGGTAAATGTGCTGTCGGAAGCTCCGACGGCATGATATAACAGAAATCTTCCCCAAAATAATCCTGTGCAAACTCTGACCGATGCCTAAGAGTGCGTTTATTGAAAGAGGCACAAGCTGCACAGGCCGAGACGTTGTGTTCTGGGCCTAGGCAGGGTAAGCAGTAAGAGTGGAAATCCTTATGAGGTATTTGTTTCCCACAAGTTAAACAATTAACTTTTTCACTTTTATCTGACATCGGCTGAGGCAAGAAAAGGTCCCCAACGGGGTACTTAGCTTTTTTGAAGACTTCAGTAGCTGAAAGCACAGGAGCTGGTTGACCGGCACTTGCGAACTGCTTCTGTTTCGGGCGCCACGCGGCAAGAAAGACTGAAGAAGATGGCGTCGGCTGACGTTTTTATACCCCAGGCGCTCTGACGTCGGGGAAAGGGCGACATCAGCCGACGCCGGACCCAGACTTTGGAATCTGGCCGACCGAAGGGCTGCCTGAGGCAGGACAACCCATATGTCAGGACTGCAGTTGCATCCTGGGAGCAGGAGGTAGAGAGTCAGGGGCCATGCTGGATTCCGAAAAGGCATCATCAACAATGTCCAGTACAGGAGGTATAGCTAACGGCCTGTGCTGGGGCAGGAGTAAGAAATCTCTAAGCCTCTTTTTAGAATCAGAGAAATCTTGACTTTCCCAACGAAAATGCTCCCTGAGAGTACGCAAAGTTTCACCAAAAGAGAAATCCTCTGGGGGTGGGGGTGGGGGGGGAGCAGAGGGAATAGAGTCCTCAGCATCAGAATCCTCATTAGGTAGATAAAGGTAAATCCTGGTTATCACAGGAAACAGAAATTTCAGAATCCTGGTCAGAAGTATCATAAGCAAACTCAGTGATGGGTCTCAGAGGGGTCTTCAGCCATTCTTATTTGTTTTTTAGGCACAGAGGCCTGACCATGCAGTCTGGGCATCAGTTTTCTAGGCATGGTTCGAGTTTTAGGCCTTGAAGAAGAAGATGGCATCGGTTTAATATGCAAGTCAGTAAGCCTGAATACACCCTCAGAAGCCGGTGCCTGCACAGCGGTTCCGTACCCATCCAAGGTAGAGACGTCCGCAAGTTTCACAGCTGAAGCATCTCACGGCATACCGGACTCTGAATGGGTCTCAGTAGAGGCCTGCGAATCTGAAGTAGCGGGTATCAGGGGCTGCGAAAGCGCCTCACTGAGTACCGGTGAACTGGCGACGGGCTTAGGAGAAGCGCAGTCGGCAGCTTTGGACCTATGCTGTCTGTCTGTCTTGATCTTTGCATTTTTTCGGAATGTCGGTAGTTGGATGGCTTACTGAAAAAATATCAGGATAATTGAACCAAGCACCAAAATATTTAGAAGCGCAAATATACCGACGGATAGTTTGTGGTTTAAATACGGCACAAAAATGAGAGCGAGGTACGTCATGGTCAGGGCCTAGGCAAGGAATACAGTACGAATGAAAATCGTTGAGGTATTTGTTTTCCACAAGAAATGCAATTATTTACTTTTACTGACATCGGTTTAGAGCAAGAAAAAGTTTTCCCAATGGGGTACTTCGCTTTTAGTTGAAGACATCGGTTCTGAAACTCGAAAACGAAAATTTCAGGAGTCAGCCGACTGGCACTTGCGAACTGCTTATGCTTCGGGCACCGCACGGCAAGAAAGACTGATGTAATGACGTCGGCTGCATGTTTTATACCCCTGATGACCTGACGTCATGGAAGAGACAGCAACCGACGTAGGAGCCAAGACTTTGTTAATCAGGCCGACTGATAGCTACTGCAAGCAGATAACCCAAATGTGATGACTGCAACAGTGAAACACGAAGAACATCTGTTTTTCCCAAAGTTGGTTCAGAAAAGGAAATGAATAATTGGTCAGTTTTTCTAAATTTCCTGGTCCTATGGAATAAAAAAGTAACTGTCTATGAACATCTAGTAAATGCAAAATATATTCTCCTTTGTTGGTAAACTTAGGAAAGGCTAAATTAATATTGGATTCTGCACCACCTTTGGTAGAAAGGACGGATTAGTATGAAAGGTCACTCTATCTTTGTGGAAAATTAAGTATGGAGATTTACAGGATAATGCTTGGATCTCAGAAATTCTTCTTGCAGAAATAATGTCAAGCAAGAAAATTGTCTTCCATGTAAGATACTTCAGGTAACATTTAGGTGCTAGTTCAAAAGGGGATTGTGTGAGGGACTGCAGCATCAGATTTAAATCCCATGGAGTGGTAGGATCCTTAAAAGGAGGTATTAGGAGGAGAATACCATTTAAGAAGGCCTTGCTCATCCTGTGAGAAGCTATAAAGGAGCCATTAAATCCAATGTAGTAATTGGAAATTGCTGCCAGTTGCCCTTTAACTGTTGAAGAACCAGCACTGTTTAGAAATAAGTGCACTAGAAAGTCCAAAATGTAATTGATAGGGGCTGAAAAAGGGTCAAGGTTGTGCTGTTGTGCCCAAATAAACCTTTTCCATTTACTGGAATATATTTTTCTTGTTGAGGGTTTTATTTATTTATTTTGTTAGTTTTTATTTAACATTTACTAACCAGGAATGTCAGACTGAGCAAGAGCCCATTTTCAGTGGAAGCCTGGGGGGTCTCATACAGAAAAATTGCAAATAAGGTTACAAAAACAGTTGCAAACAAAGAGTAACAATGAATATAGAAAAATTATTAAATACATTGTATACACCTTAGAAGTTACATTACATACAAAATAATACAAGTCAGTAGAGACATTAAGTTTAATATAAGGTGAATCTCAGTAAGGCTGAAGTCCAAGGCAGTAGATGGGGTTACAAGGCAGACATAGGAGGAATAATAATTAGGCCTAGGGGAGTGAGGAAGTAGCCAGGGGAAAAAGAGAGGAAAAGTGCAGTTTTGTACCTACCATAAATGTAGATGTCCGCTAGATATGCAACTGCAGTCATAACATATGGGTTGTCCTGCCTCAGGCAGCCCTCGGTCGGCCGGATTCCAAAGTCTGGGTCCGACGTCGGCTGATGTCGCATTTCTCTCCGACGTCACAGCGGCAGGAGTACATAAGCATCAGCCGACGCCATCTTCTCCAGTGTTTCTTGCCCCAGATGCCAGGTGCCCTCCAAGGAAGGCTGTAATCAATTTGGAAGACAAAACAGGTTCCAAGACAAATAAATAAGCAATAAACAGATACACCATAACAGATATCTCCAGCTAGGATAACAGGGAGAGGAGTGGACCCAAGGAATAGAGGGGAAGGAGGGAGGGAAAACCCGACTGCAGTTGCATATCTATCGGACATCTACATTTATGGTAGGTACAAAACTGTACTATGTCCTTCAAGAATGCAACTGCAGTCATAACATATGGGTTGAATACCATAGCTTAGCTGGGGGAGGTGGAAGCACTAAGAAAAGGATGGTGTAGCTATCAATCCCTGCAGGACTGCTGAAGCAAAGCCTGCTCTGGATCTGGAATATAAAGGGAGGTTGTAGTGTTTGGAGAATGTATGCACGGAGCTCCATGTAGCAGCTTCTAGAATGTCTTTTGTAGGTACCCCTCTTAAGAATGCTGTAGAGGTGGCTGTAGCTCTGGTAGAGTGTGATCTGATATTGGCTGGTACACCCTTTCCATGGAAGGAATAACATAATCTGATGCAATGTCCAATCCATTTTGAGATAGTCTGTTTGGAAATTGCTTTCCCTTGTACTCCAGGGGCGTATGATACAAAAAGCTGATCAGACTTCCTATTGGCCTTGGTTCTGTCCAGGTAGTAGCGAAGTTGTCTGTGAATGTCCAAGGTATGCAACAGTCTTTCCCCTTTGTTCTCAGGATTGGGAAATAAAGTAGGCAGGTGAATTGCTTGACTCAAAGAAACCCTAGATACCACTTTTGGCAGAAAGCTAAGGTTGGTTCGTAAGGAGACCCTGTCTCTATGAAAGGTAATGAACGGTGGTATTGCCATTAGGGCCTGTAATTCCGAAACCCTTCTTGCTGAGGTGATTGCCAACAGGAAAGCTGTCTTCCATGAGAGGATTTGTAAGTTCACAGAAGCTGCTGGCTCAAAGGGGGGTAGAGTCAGTTTTTCTAGGACAAAGTTGAGGTCCCAAGCTGGAACTGGGGCCATTCTTGGTGGCTTGATATTCTTGATTCCTCTAAGAAATTGCCTTAACAAAGGATGTGAGAACACAGGTGGATCAGTGTTGTATCTAGCTAAAATAGCTGAAGCATGTATTTTTACAGAAGAATATGAGAGTCCATTCTGTAGCATATCTGCCAAGTATTCCAGGATGAGTGGGATGTTCAATAATGATGCATCATGACCCTTGCTGGTATTCCAAATGCAGAATCTCTTCCATTTTGCTAAATAAACCTTTCTGGTGGATGGTCTGCAGGCTTCTGTTAATATCCGCTGAACTTCCTTGGAGAGAGATAGATTGAGGTTATTCATAGAATCTCCCAAGCTGTTGCGTCTGAATGTTGGGATGTACTGTCTTGAAGTTTTTTGAGTCAAAAGATGGGGCCATTGGGGAAGGGCCCAATTTTTGTTGTGGCATATGCTCCGTAGTAGTGGGTACCAGTGTTGTCTTGGCCAGTCTGGAGCTATTAAGATCCCTTTTGGCTTCTCTGCTTTGATCTTTAGTAGTACTGTGGTCATCAGTGGCAGAGGTGGGAATGCATAAATCTTTAGGAAGTTCCAGTTGAATGAGAGAACATCTGTTTTCCATGCTTGTGGATGATATGTCCTTGAACAGAACTTTTGTAGCTGATGATTGAGGTGGGAGGCAAATAGGTCTACTTCTGGCCTGTCCCACGTCGAGGTGAGCCTTATGAAGATTTCTGGATGTAACCTCCACTCGTGGGGGTCTAGGAAATTCCTGCTTAGGCTGTCCGCCAGCACATTGTCTTTGCCTGGAACAAACTGGGATTGCAACTGTATGTTTAAGCTCAGTGATTTTTCCCAAAGATTCATTGTCAGTCTGCAAAGGGGGTAAGAATGGGTGCCCCCCTGCTTGTTTATGTACCACATGACAGTGGTGTTGTCTGTCCGTATTAGCAGGTGGCCTTACTGGAGTTGTTGTCGAAAGGCCTCGATGGCATGCATGACTGCCAGCATTTCTTTTTGGTTGATATGCAGATGTGTTTCCTTTGGAGACCATTGTCCTTGAATACATCTGCCCTCCATGTGCGCCCCATCCAAGGTCTGAGGCGTCTGTGGTCATTGTTTGTGTTATTTGTGGTTTTGAATGACATACCTGTGTTTGCCTGGCTTACGAGGCCCACCATAGGAATTCCTTTTGTAGGCATGGAATAAGCGGTATGGTTGTCTCTAAGTTGTTGCTGTGTTGAGACCATAAACTTTTTAGGTACCACTGAAGCTTTCTCATGTGTAGTCTTGCTAATGGAACCAGGAGAATGCATGATGCCATGTAACCCAGGGCCTGTAGGAATCTCCTTGCAGTCATCTGGGTGAGCTTTGCCAAACCTTTGAAATAATGAGTTAACTTCTTTTGCTTGTCTTCTGTCAGGTAAGCCATTTGAGAGGTTGTGTCTAGATTGGCTCCTAAGAAAGTAATCTGCTGGGATGGCTGCAGTCTTGACTTTTGGAAGTTGACTGTGTATCCCAGAGCTTGCAGCAATTGAATGACATAATCCAAGTTTTTTGTCAAAATCAGTTTGTCGTCCGCTTGAATGAGGCAGTCGTCCAGGTACGGGTAAATTTGAATCCCCTGGAGCCTGCAATGAGCAATTACTGAAGCCAGGCATTTTGTAAACACTCTGGGCGCAGTAGATAAGCCAAATGGCAAATGCTGAGAATTGATAATGCTCTGGCCCTGCAATAAATCTGAGGTATCTTCTGCAGCTGTGTCTGATAGGGACATGCAGGTATGCCTCCTTGAGGTCCAGAGTAATCAGCCAAGACCCCTTGCCCAGCATGGGAAGGAGTTGCTGTAAGGTCAGCATTTTGAATTTTGGTACTATGCGAAAGGTGTTTAATGCGGACAAATCCAGTATTGGTCTCCATTGTGTTTCTTTTCTTGGAACACGGAACAGTCTTGAGTAAAACCCCTGACCTTGTTCTTGTTGTGGAACTTTTTCTATTGCATTGATCTGAGCAAGCAGAGAAATTTGCTTGAAAGCCTCTGGTTTTGCGGTAGGTCTGGCATGCCTTGTTTCCTTGGTAAGGTATGAAAGCGGAACCTGTAGCCTTGGTGTATAATGTCCAAAATCCATTTGTCCTTTGTCAATCTGTGCCAATTGTCTGAAAACAGAGATAATTTTCCGCCCAAGGGAGCTTCTGTTTGCTCTTTGGTAAGCGGAAGTAGAGGAAAGTCATTGGGATTGTCCCTGTGGGGCAGGAGAAGCCCGTGTCACTTCTTTAGTTTCCTGGTTGCCACTGTCGTCCCCTGTAGGAACCTCTGTATGGTCCTCTTCCTCGGCCACGCCTGCTTTTGACCCTTTGAAATCTTTCAGTATTAGGAAAGGACCAGTTTTTGGAAGGCCAATTCCTGCTGAATCTGGGTGGCTGAACCTGGAGGAAATCTTTGACTGTCTGAACTGACTTGACTTTTTCCTCAATGGTCTTTAATACATCTTTAGCATTAGCACCAAAAAGCTTGTTCTTTTCCAAGGGTGCATCAAGAAGTTTTGCCTTAACATGATCTGGTAGAGGTTGTTCTTTTAACCATGCATGTCTGCGAATGACCGCCCCTGTCATAGCTGCCCGACATGAAGCTTCCAATGCATCATATCCACACTGAAGGAAGTGATTGCTAACTTGCTGAGAGTTGTGTACAGCCTCCTGCAAAGACTTCCTATCTAAAGGATCAGGAGAGGCCAAAGTTTTCTGTAAATCATCTAACAGGAAATCCTGGTATTGAAACATATGAAAGAGACAATTGAGAGCTCTCATAGATAAAGTAGTGGAGGTGTAAACCTTCTTCCCCCATCTCTCTAATGACCTAGCTTCCCTGTTGGAAGGCAAAGGATTTTTGGAGGTGGTAGCTGAAACCCCTTTCGGCCCCTGTGAAATAGTTTCTAAATCAACAGCATGGGCCCTAAAGAAATGAGAATGTGTTTCAGGAACTCTATAGTATCTGTCCGGCTTGGCAGGAGCAGGAGGGAGAGTATCAGGGGTAACACTGGAGTCAGAGTATAAATCATCCAAAACATCAAGCACAGGAGGAATAGCTAAGGGCCTGTGCTGGGGCTTTTTAAGGAAGGTACAAAGGCGTTTTCTGGAATCAGAAAATTCCTGGCCTTGCCACTTAAAATGTTCCCTCATGGAATGCAGAACTTCCCCAAAAGAAATATCCTCAGGAGGGGAGGCCGAGGGGATGGAGTCCTCTGCATCTGAGTCCTCGTAGGCCTGGAAAGGCTCGTCCTGGCTATCGGAGTGGCCAGAGGCCTCAGAATCTTCATCTGAAGGCAGAGGGTCAGTGGGCTCAACCCTGGGCCTCTTATCAGGAGGAGGCTGAGATCCCCTCTCAGGATGGGCCTGGGAACCTCTGATCATGGAGATTAAGTCTGCTGCCATAGTCATGATTTGTGTCTCAGGAGTAGGCTGAGGTAAGGCTTTGGCAGAAAGGTGCTTAGTCTTGCTAGCTGCCTTAGCACGTGTGTAGGCCTTGATAGACATGGACATGGGAGGCCTAGCAGCTCCACGTGCAGGAGTGACCTTATCCACAGCAATGGTCTCGGGCATTTCCTCGGTAACAGTATCCGGAGGAAAATCAATAACTGGTGTCGGTGTGGTCTCCGGTATCGGAGGTATAGGTAATGCGGTGTCTTCGGTTCGGAGCGGTGGAATAACCGCCTCGGAGGGAACCGGGGCACTCACGGTAGGTTTTGTCGTGGTGTTGGTGGAAGACGCGGGCCGAGGATGGCGGTCCCGGTCTTTACGTTTTTTAGGAGTCTGCGATGTCGGTAACTCCGACGGCATCTTGTAATCGTATTTTTCACCGAAAAAGTCTTCAGCGAACTCCGCCCGGCGCCTGAGAGTGCGCTTATTGAAGCGAACACAGGCGGCACAGGCCGAGACGTCGTGGTCTGGGCCAAGGCAAGGAAGGCAGTAAGAATGGAAATCCTTATGAGGTATTTGTTTACCACAAGACAAACAATTATTAACTTTTTCAGTAATTTCTGACATCGGCTGAGGCAAGAAAAGGTCCCCAACGGGGTACTTAGCTTTTTTGATGACTTTGGATCGAAGAATACAGGAGCTGACCGACCGGCACTTGCGAACTGCTTCTGCTTCGGTCACCGCGCGGCAAGAAAGACTGGAGAAGATGGCGTCGGCTGATGCTTATGTACTCCTGCCGCTGTGACGTCGGAGAGAAATGCGACATCAGCCGACGTCGGACCCAGACTTTGGAATCCGGCCGACCGAGGGCTGCCTGAGGCAGGACAACCCATATGTTATGACTGCAGTTGCATTCTTGAAGGACATCAACAGGAGTAAAGATTGGTAGAATTAGAAGGGAAAGCAAGCAGAAGGTTGATAGAAGGAAGTTAAGCAAGGCTCTTGACAAGTACAAATCCAGGAATTTTGTATGGTTTCCTTTAATAGTTTTTTTGAAGCTATGGTTATGGGACAAATTTCTCATGTTCAGTGGAAGTTTGTTCCAAGCTAGTGCAACTGAGTAACTGTATAAATGTTGTCCTATTGCTGTTTCTGGCTTACTGATAGATGAGAGACTGGTCACAGCTCCGAAAAGCACGGGAGGGAGAGTAAAGGAATACAAAGGAAGAGATGGTGGGACAGGAGGAGGGATTGTTAAAGATGAAGTGAAAAGTGGACAGTTGAGGGATTAAGAGTAAATGGGGGAGTTCTAGTCAGTGCAGATTATGTACAGAAAGGCAGTGGTGAGAGTTATAGGGTTGGTTAGCAGTGAAGCAGGCAACTTTGCTGCATGTAAGCTCATGCTTGGCCTTTAAAGAGGACTGCAAGCTGGTCAATACAGGGGAGGCATAGAGAAGGGTGGGGGAAAGTCTTGAGTCAACTATGAGGTATTTTTTTAATTCTGTAAAGCAGTCCAAGTTTTTGATGCATCTTTAGTTTAAAACATGCAAATCATATTTAAGTTGGTCGTCTATGATTACACCCAGTAGCTTAATGTACGTTTCAACATTAAATGACAGTGTAGTTAAGTTATGTGATGGTAAATGATGTTTTACAATAGAAAATAAAATTATACAGCGAACAGGTGAATAGAGCATGGATTGTCTGGCTATTAATGAAATTGGTGAAGCCAAACAGAGTCAGCTTGAGGTTTGGTACATCTGGATGCGTACCTGTCGGGTAAGACAGGAGGTCTGGAATCTGATCTAGGTTCCACAACAATTGAACCAGGTGAGGCCAGAGGAAGGGATACTAAATTTGTTGAGGCCAATAGGGTGTAATGAGGATTAATGTGCTCTTCGACCTGGCAGCTTTCTTTGGAATCAATGGAATTGGTAGATAAGCAAACAGAAGGCTGGGGGTCCAATTGTGTAGTAGGGCATCCCTCAGTGACTTCCTCTGTGGAGGAATTAGGGCAAAGTAGTTGCTACACTTGTTGTTTGGGGATAAGCACGGAGGTTGCAGTAATGCTGGCCCCACTGAAGGAAAATCTTGTCTTCCACCATTTTGTTGAGGGATCATTCGTGAGGAAGAATGCACCTGCTCAGTTTGTCTGCTATCACTTTGGATTTTCCTGGAATATGCATTGCTAACAGAAAGAGGTCAGACAAGATCGCCCACTGCCAGACCCTGAGAGCTTCTCAACATAATGAATAGGATTTGGTTCCCCCTTGTTTATTGCTGTACTATACAACAGACATGTTTGTCTGTTTGAATTGCAATCATCCCACAGGGGAGAGCATCTTGAAAAACCTGCAGTGCTAACAGTACCACTCATCTCCAGGACATTTATGTGCAGATCGGCCTCCTCATGGGACCAAGTGTCTTGGACGGTCTATCCCAGATAATGCCCCACCCCCATACCTGGGAAGCATCCGTGGTCATTATGGCCTAGGGCTGTTGGGAAATTAAGGGATGGCCTTGAAGTATTTGGTCACACTGAATCCACCAACTCAGATCTCTTGCATGTCTGGGTAATTCTTATCTAGTAAGACACTGAAAGGACTGACCTCTGAGCAGTTACCATCCACTGTAGAATCCTCATGTAAAAACCTGGCTAGAGGAACTGAAGTTATTGCCGCAACTATCAAGCCTACAGTGCAAAGAACTAGAAGGGCTGAAATTGAAGTACTCATCATAACCTTCCTGACATGTGACCTTATTGTTTGAAATCTGTGTGGTGGAACAGAAGTGATGGCAGACTTTGTATTGAGAAGTCATCCTATAAATTCCAATGTCTGAGTTGACTGTAGTTGTGATTTGTTGTAGTTTATGGTTACCTCCAGAAGAGTGCAAGTCTGGAGAACCTGATCTCTTGCGTATATGAGCTGATGCCCTGGTCAGAACAGAAATGAGCAAGCTGTCCAGGAAGGGAAACACCTGGAATCTCTGCAGTATGAGGTGAGGTACTACTTCTTCCATGCATTTGGTGAACACCCTGGGGGCTTTGGTGAGTCCAAAGGGCAGCACTCTGAATAAGTAATGACTGGCTCCCAGCTGGAAGCATAGGTACTTTCTGGATCATATGTTCATTTTTATACAACAGGCATCCTGAAGATCTCTACAGCATATACAGTCATCCTTGCCCAGAAGAGGAGAATAAAGTAAATTGTGACTATCCGGAAACTGATTCCCCAAAATGATTTAACTTCGTGAGATCCAAAATTGGTCTCCATTCCCGTTTTCTTTGGCATTAAAAAGAACTTTGAGTAAGTTTTGGATCCTATTTATTCTGGTGGGCCCTCTTGGATGACTCTCGCTTCTAGCATCTTTTGAATTCAAACTGCTGCTTGATCTTTCTGAATGGGTGGAACATTGGAGATTGTTCTTGGAATTGGAGGTGAAAGGAAAAATTATATTATGTAGCCTCTGGAAATAATCCTCTGCACCAGAGTATCTTTTGTTAAGTCTAGCCAGGTTCTCCGCTCCAGGGATAAACACCCTGTCGCCACAGGTGGACCGTTGGGTCTCCATTCAGGAATGCTGATAGGGATAGTCAAAGAAAGATTCTCGCAAACCCTGGTTTTGCAGGCCAAGTGGGCATAGTCATCCATTAGAATTCCCTCCTCTGCCTTTGGGGGAACCTTTTCCACATGCATCTTGGAAAGGACCTTGAGACTTTTTGAACCACATAGTACAGTTTTGTACCTACCATAAATGTAGATGTCCGATAGATATGCAACTGCAGTCCTGACATATGGGTTGTCCTGCCTCAAGCAGCCCTTCGGTCGGCCAGATTCCAAAGTCTGGGTCCGGCGTCGGCCGATGTCACCCTCTCCCCGACGTCAGAGCAGCTGGAGTATAAAGGCATCAGCCAACGCCATCTTCTTCAGTGTTTCTTGTCCCAGATGCCAGGTGCCCTCCAATAAAGGCTAAATTTGGTGAATGGATAAACAGATGAAATCAGACATGCACAACAGTAATAAACAGATACACCATAACAGAGGGATAGGAGGGAGGGTAAACCTGACTGCAGTTGCATATCTATCGGACATCTACATTTATGGTAGGTACAAAACTGTACTATGTCCTTCAAGAATGCAACTGCAGTCCTGACATATGGGTTGAATACCATAGCCAAGCTGGGGGTGGTAGGACTAAGCAAGAGATGGTGTAGCTAGAAGGCCCTGCAGGACTGCCGAAGCAAAGCCTGCTCGGGATCTGGAGTATAATGGCAGGTTGTAGTGTTTGGTAAATGTATGCACGGAGCTCCATGTAGCAGCCTCTAGAATATCTTTTGTAGCCACTCCTCTTAGAAAGGCTGTGGATGTGGCCATAGCTCTGGTGGAGTGTGGTCTAATATTAGCTGGCACACTTTTTCCATGAAAAGAATAACCAAATCTAATGCAGTGTCCAATCCATTTTGAGATAGTTTGTTTGGTGACTGCTTTCCCTTGCACTCCAGCAGCATAGGCTACAAACAGTTGGTCAGACTTCCTGGTGGACTTAGTTCTGTCCAAGTAATAGCGTAGTTGTCTGTGAATGTCTAAAGTATGCAGCAAACTTTCCCCTTTGTTTTGAGGATTAGGAAAGAAAGTAGGCAGGTGAATTTCTTGGTTTAGAGACACTCTGGATATCACCTTAGGCATGAATGAAGGATTGGTCCTAAGGGAAACTCTGTCCTGATGAAAGATGATAAAGGGAGGAACTGCCATGAGGGCCTGTATCTCCGAGACTCTTCTTGCTGAAGTGACTGCCAACAGGAAAACCGTTTTCCAAGATAGAAATTGCATTTCCGAAGATGCTGCTGGTTCAAAAGTAGGAAGAGTTCATTTTTCCAAAACATAATTGAGGTCCCATGCAGGAATTGGTAGCTTCCTTGGAGGTTTAATATTCTTTATGCCTCTTAGAAGCTGTCTTAGCAAAGGATGCGAGAACACAGGTGGATCACAGTTGTAATGTGCTGAGATAGCTGAAGCGTGGATTTTGATGGAAGAGTATGAGAGGCCACTGTGAAACATTTCTGTCAAGTATTCCAATATCTGAGGTATGTTCACCAATGATGCATCCTGGCCCTTGTTGACATTCCAGATGGTGAATCTCTTCCATTTGGCCGAATAGGTTTTTCTGGTGGAAGGTCTGCGCGCCTCCAGCAAAATTTCCTGAACTTTTTCAGAGAGTGAGTCATGTGTCTGAGTCATGGAACTCTCCAAGCTGTTAGCTTTAGGGTTTGCAGGTTCTGATGAACAGTCTTGTAACTGTGTTGAGTCAGGAGCAGAGGTCATTGAGTCAAGGGCCACGGTTTGGAGTGGGTTATGCTCAATAGTAGTGGATACCAGTGTTGCCTTGGCCAGTCTGGAGCTATTAAGATTCCTCTTGGTTGTTCTGCCTTGATCTTCAGTAACACCTTGGTGAGCAAAGGTAGAGGAGGGAATGCATAAATTGTTAGAGCATTCCAGCTGAAGGAAAGAGCATCCGTTCTCCAAGCTAGAGGATGGTGTATCCTTGTGCAGAATCTTTCCAGGTGGTGACTGAGATGAGATGCGAAGAGGTCTATGTCTGGTCTTCCCCATGCAGATGTTATTTGTGCGAAAATGCGTGGGTGTAGCATCCATTCGTGTGGATCCAAGAAATTTCTGCTCAATCTGTCTGCCAGAACATTGTCCTTGCCTGGAACAAACTGGGATTGCAAGTAGATGTTCAGTTTCAGGGACTTTTCCCAAAGAATCATTGTTAGTCTGCAGAGGGGGTAGGAATGAGCGCCCCCTTGTTTGTTTATGTACCACATGACAGTGGTGTTGTCTGTTCTTATTAGCAGATGACCTTGTTGAAGAGATTTTCCAAAGGCTTCTATTGCATGTATCACTGCCAACATCTCTTTTTGATTTATGTGCTGATGCATCTCCATGGGAGCCCATTGCCCCTGAATGCATCTGCCGTCCATGTGCGCCCCCCATCCTGGGTCTGAGGCGTCTGTGGTAATAGTTTGGCTTGTTGGAGGTTTGTTGAAAAGCACGCCTTCGTTTAAGTGACTTGCTTGAGCCCACCACAAAAATTCCCTTTGTAGGCATGGTATGAGTGGTATTATGTCTTCTAGGTTGTGGCTGTGTTGTGACCACAAGCTTTTTAGGTACCATTGCATCTTTCTCATGTGTAGTCTTGCCAGAGGGATTAGAAGAATGCAAGATGCCATGAACCCCAGGGCCTGCAAGGTCTTCCTTGTGGCCAGGTGGGTTAATTTTGCTAGGCCTTTGAAGTATGCTGTTAAATGTTCTTGTTTCTCCTCTGTGAGGTAAGCCATTTGTAGCTGTGTGTCCAGTTTTGCTCCTAGAAATATAATCTCTTGGGATGGCAGTAATCTTGATTTTTGAATGTTGACTGTGTATCCCAAAGCCTGCAGCAATTGAATGACGTAATCCAAGTGTCTTATCAAGGTCTGTTTGTTGTCTGCTTGTATTAGGCAGTCGTCCAGGTAAGGGTATATTTGAATCCCCTGGAGTCTGCAATGTGCCACTACTGATGCCAGGCATTTCGTGAATACTCTGGGCGCAGTAGATAAGCCAAACGGCAATGCTGAGAATTGATAGTGCTCTGTTCCTGCAAGAAATCTGAGGTATCTTCTGCAACTGTGACTGATAGGGACATGCAGGTATGCCTCCTTGAGGTCCAGAGTAACCAGCCAAGACCCCTTGCCCAGCATGGGAAGAAGTTGCTGTAACGTCAGCATCTTGAATTTTGGCACCATGAGAAAAGTATTTAGAACGGACAAGTCCAATATAGATCTCCATTGTTTTTCTTTTCTTGGGACAAGGAACAGTCTTGAATAAAATCCCTGGCCTTGTTCCTGAGGAGGAACCTTCTCTATTGCTTTTATTTGTAACAGCTTTGAGACTTCGAGTGCCTCTGCCCTTTGATTTTGTGGCAGGTTTGGCATGCCTTGTCCTGTTGGTAAGGTATGGAAGTGGAACCTGTAACCTCTGTCTATTATGTCCAGAATCCAATTGTCTTTTGTTATAACGTGACAGTTTTTTGAGAATAGAGATAATTTTCCGCCTATAGGTGCTTCTCTTTGAGCCTTGGTAGGCGGAGTGAAAGGTAAGTCATTGTGATTGTCCCTGTGGTGCAGGTGTACTACCTGTGCCATTTCTTTGATTTTGTGGTTGCCATTGGCGTCCCCTGTAGGAGCCTCTGTATTGCCCTCTACCTCGTGCATGCCTGCTCTTTCCCCTTTGAAACTTGTCAGAGTCTGGAAAGGACCAATTCTTTGAAGGCCAATTCCGGCTGAACCTGGAGGAAATCCTTTACTGTTTGAACTGATTTTGCCTTCTCTTCAACAGATTTCAACACATCCTGAGCATTAGCTCCAAAAAAGCTTCTGTTTATCCAGAGGTGCATCCAAGAGCTTTACTTTAACATGATCTGGCAACGGCTGATCTTTCAACCAAGCATGTCTACGGATAACAGCCCCTGTCATAGCTGCCCTACATGAAGCCTCCAATGCATCATAACCACACTGTAGAAAATGATTACTAACCTGCTGGGTATTATGTACCAAATCCTGCAATGCCTTTCTATCTATAGGCTCAGGAGAGGCTATCTTTTTCTGCAAATCATCCAGTAAGTAATCCTGGTACTGAAACATATGAAAAAGGCAGTTAAGAGACCTCATGGCAAGGGTGGTAGAGGTATAGACTTTTTTACCCCATCTCTCCAGGGACCTTGCTTCCCTGTCAGCTGGCAGCGGATTCTTGGCTGAGGAGGTAGCCACTCCTTTGGGGCCCTGTGAAATAGTTTCCAGATCCACAGAGTGGGCCTTAAAGAGATGCTTGTGAGTGTGAGGGACCCTATAATATCAGTCTGGCTTGACAGGAGCAGGAGGGAGAGAATCAGGGGAAGCACTGGAGTCGGAGAAAACATCATCCAGGACATCCAAAACTGGCGGAATAGCTAAAGGTCTGTGCTGGGGTAACTTAAGGAAGGTACGTAGCCTTTTCCTGGAATCAGAAAATTCCTGACCCTGCCACTTAAAATGCTCCCTCATAGAGTGGAGGACTTCACCGAAAGAAAAATTCTCTGGAGGGGAGGCAGAGGGAATAGATTCCTCAGCATCAGAGTCCTCATAGGCCTGGAAGGATTCTTCTTGGATTTCTGAATGCTCTGATTCCCCAGAGGCTTCATCTGAAGAGAGGTTGTCTGCCTGCTCAGTTCTAGGCCTTTTTTCTGCAGGCGGCTGAGAACCTCTGTCTGGGTGAGGCTGAGACCCCCTAATAAGAGAAATAAGATCTGCAGCCAGAGACATGATTTGTTTGTCAGAAGAAGGAGCCTGAGAAGCAGGCTTGGGATGGGCCTTGGCCTGGCTGGCGGCCTTAGCACGTGCAAAGGCCTTGATTGACATGGATACAGGAGGCCTAGCTGCCCCACGTGCAGAGGTAACTTTGTCCACTGGAATGGTGTCGGGTAGATCCAGAACTTCGGTTTCCGGAGGAAAATCAACAACCGGCACCGGAGTAGCCTCCGAGACCAAGGGATGAGTTAACGCGGTATCGTCGGCCTGGAGCGGTTGAATTACTACTTCTGAAGGGACCGAAGCACTCGCGGAGGGCTTAGGTGTTATATCGGTGGAAGATGCGGGCCAAGGATGTCGGTCCCGGTCCTTTCGTTTTTTGGTAGTTTGTGCTGTCGGTTGTTCCGACGGCATGTTGTAAGCATAAGATTCGCCAAAAAAGTCTTTGGCAAATTCTGCCCGGCGCCTGAGAGTGCGCTTATTAAAGCAAGCACAGGCGGCACAGGCTGATACGTCGTGGTCTGGGCCCAGGCAAGGGAGGCAGTAAGAATGAAAGTCCTTATGAGTTATTTGTTTACCACAAGACAAACAATTATTAACTTTCTCAATTTGTTCTGACATCAGCAGAGGCAAGAAAAAATGTTCCCCAACAGGGTACTTAGCTTTTAGATGACTTCGGTAACTGAAAACACAGGAGCTGACCGACCAGCACTTGTGAACTGCTTCTGCTTCGGGCACCGCGCGGCAAGAAAGACTGAAGAAGATGGCGTCGGCTGATGCCTTTATACTCCAGCCGCTCTGACGTCGGGGAGAGGGTGACATCGGCCGATGCCGGACCCAGACTTTGGAATCTGGCCGACCGAAGGGCTGCCTGAGGCAGGACAACCCATATGTCAGGACTGCAGTTGCATTCTTGAAGGACATCTTCCAGCTACTGTGCTGATTCTTTGAATAGGATCTTCGGACAGCCGAAAAATGTATGCCCATAGCAGACAAGGTCTTTCCATCTTTCTCACACCTGGACAGTATTTCCTTTACTTTAAGGCCAAATAGTGTAGTTCAGTCAAAAGGAGCACTGGCGAAAGTGGACTTGAATGGCTCCGCAAAATCGCACAAGCACATTCAGGCATGTCTCCTCCTGGAGATGCCTGAACCCGCTTGCTCTTGAGGTTCTTTCTGCTATGTTGGAAACTAACCACATAGAAGAATTGGATATAGACTGTAGGGTTGCTAACTGAGAAGTTACAGAATCTTGAACCTCTTCAGAAATGGCTCCTGAGACAGTATTTGACAATTCCTTAGTCAAATAAACCTGAAGTCTAATAAAGTGTGCCAAATAGTTCAGTGACTTTAGAGCAAAGGTTGCTGAAGCAAAGACACACTTCCTTAATCTGTCCATCGCTCATGATTCCATGTTGCGGCGGTGGGCAGTGAAACATTCATCAGCAAGTTCCTTCCTTGTGGCTGCCGCTACGACCATGGCATCAACTGGAACCCCTAGAACTGTCTGTCTGCAGGTGGTGCCATTATCCTGTCTGGTCTCCGAGGTATGGGTTCTACAGAGTCGGGTTCCTTCCACACCCATCGAGAAATCATATCAACGAGTTCATCAGTGGTTGGAGTCACCCAGGAGATAGAGGGTCCAATACAGACGGCCTCCAGGAGAATAGATTCCTCCAACGTAGAGTTGGAGGGGGTCCAGCCACCTCTATGTTTAAGAATTGCTAGGATATCTTCAAACGAGACATCTTCAGGAGGTGACCATAGGGACCCTTCGCCTTCATTGAAATCTGTGTTTTCAGTTATGGACTCCTGTGGGGAGTCTAAGTGGTCCCTCTCACACTTCCCTCTTCCCGGGCACCTCCTCGGTGGGATGCTCTGGGGAAGTATTGTAAGAGGAAATCAAAATTCCCCAAGAGGGAACCTGGGTCTTTCGTACTGGATGCCTCTGTGGGGAATGGTTGTGAGGCTCTTGACTTTGTGACATCATAGTAAAATATCTAGGATCCGAGGGGGGAGGCTCAGTCAGATCTGCTAAGGCAGAAAAAACTTCTTCTCCGCCTCGAAGGCAGAGCTCGAAGGATCGGATGAGGAGCTCGAATCCAAGAAGACAAGCTTCTGAATCATCACCCCTCTCCCCTCTGATGGCAATTCCCCGAGGTGCAAGTCAGAGCCGAACTGTCAAGTGCTTAGGCTCAGAGGAGCAGAGATGTCACTAAAAACTTTGGAGTCAAACGCTGCACCCCAGATCTGACAGGCAGACTTTTGCTCTCAGAGCTCTCCGGATCAGAGTGGACCGGAGGTCTCAAAGAAGATCTCAGACCCAAGGATACAGAAATCCTCAGCTCTGAGACTGACAGATCCAGATGGCTAGGATCCTTGGACTCCAAAGCAAAAGAAGCTGTCAGAGGAGGAATTTGCAAGGGAGGTGTTGTGGAAGGATAGCTAACCTGACCCAGGAGGTGTAGGCGCAGAAGGAAAAACAAAAACAATCTGTTCCTGCTCCAAGAGTATCCTCCTCACCACTCATTCCACATCTTCTTTTGTAAGGCTTCTGGAAGAACAAGTGGAGTGTACGGATGGAGGCGGTGGTCTTTGTAAGAAGGGTGACGGGAGTCTATATGGAATAGGATTCCAAGGACAGAGTATCTGATGCAAGGAAGTAAAGGCTTCTCCATGACTTCTGTTGGAGTCAGATCCAATAAGGTAGAGTCTGACGGTTTTAGTTTCTCCTCATCCAACTTAGCCAGGGTCAGATCCGGTAGTGTTGAGATGGTCTGCTTAGATTTTGAAGAATGTTT
This sequence comes from Protopterus annectens, assembly GCF_019279795.1. Lineage (NCBI taxonomy): Eukaryota > Metazoa > Chordata > Ceratodontiformes > Protopteridae > Protopterus > Protopterus annectens. The sequence continues at coordinate 1,873,280,581 of NC_056726.1, read as the reverse complement.
TATAGAATCTGATGAAGCAGTATGCTCCTGCACTCTCAATATTTTAAGATCCGGGGTAGAGACCGGGTCCTTTTGACTTCTCTTTTTGAAGTCAGAAGAAGATTTTGATGAAGATCTTGGCTTAGGCGACTCAGACATGCTTCCTCTAAGGGATGAAGGAATGAGACCTTTCAAAATCAACTTGTTCTTGCGCTCCCATAAGAGAGTGTGAGGATTGAAGCCATGGCATATTGAGCAATCGGTTCCCTATTAGAAGACCGAAGACGGAGTCTTTCAAATGTGTATTGGTCGAACTCAAAAGCCTGAAACAGCAAAATATCAAAGCGGCTTTTAAGCGAATTCTTTCCCTGGGAAAGAATTTGCTTGGCCGCTTCATTACTTTGCCGTTCTCGGCACTGTAGTGCAGTCTCGGAGTTGGTATATTTAAGTAGGGAGTGTGTGGGGGGCAACCCCCCCCCCCCACTTAATGTACTGTTTAAAGTATTTTTTTTTTTTGTTGGAACAGCGACTTTTTTCCTTAGGAAAACAATTGCTGTTCTGACAGTTCGAAATTGTAAGCTTTCACTTACATAGGGTTGATTAATTACCATTTGCTTTTTTAAGTGCTCGGTGATCTAATATAGACCAGAGCAATCCTCTTGTAAATGAAGATGGCCTAGACAAACAGAGTGTGGGCATCCGAAATTGACAATTTATGCCCACACTTAGTACATTTTTTAAAACCTACAGGTTTGTCAGCCATAATGAACAATGAAGAAAGTACAGTTGTGTACACTTACCATAAATGTAGATGTTCGAGTGTATTCAGTGTTGCAGTCATTACATTTGGGTTATCCTGCTGGCAGGTTGCCCTCAGTCGGCCAGAATTCCAAAGTCTTGGGTCCTGCGTCAGTTGCTGTCGCCTCTTCCCTGACGTCAGGTCGTCAGGGGTATAAAAGATGCAGCAGACGCCATTGTATTTAGTTTTTCTTGCCCCAGATGTCAGGTGCCCCCAAAAGGGTTGGCTAAAATTAGGAAAATAAAACATACATGCACCAAAATAAGTTTTACCTTCCTCTGTAAGCAAATACACCATCTAGGTTGTATAGATTAGAGAAGTAAAGATAAGTTCCAGCAAAAATAAGGGGGATGGCGGGTGGGTAACCTGGACTGCAACAGTGAATACACTCGAACATCTACATTTATGGTAAGTGTACACAACTGTACTATGTTCTTAGTGTTTCACTGTTGCAGTCATTACATTTGGGTTGAGTCCCAAAGCTATGGTTGGGGGGCTGGAGCTAAACAGCATTAGGAGCGGCTATGAGGCCCTGCAGAACTGCAGTGGCAAAGCCTACCCTGGATTTAGACTAAAGAGACAGACTGTAATGCTTTGTAAAGGTACGCACTGAACTCCAAGTAGCAGCCTCCAAAATTTCTTTGGTTGGTACTCCCCTGAGAAAGGCTGCAGAAGTGGCTGCATCTCTGGTTGAATGTGGCCTAATGCCCTTAGGCACTGGTTTGCCATGTTGTGAGTAGCAGTAACGAATGCAATAACCTATCCACTTTAAAATAGTCTGCTTGGAGATAGCCTTTCCTTGTGATGCTGTGGCATATCCCACTAGTAATTGCTCTGTCTTTCTGAAAACTTTAGTTTTGTCCAAGTAGAATCTAAGTTGTCTGTGTAGGTCCAAAGAATGCAGGATTTTCTCCCCCTTGTTCTGTGGATATGGATAAAAGGTTGGCAAATGAATTGTTTGGTTAAGGGCTACACTGGATACCACCTTAAGCATAAATGTAGGGTTTGTTCTCAGAGACCCTGTCTGGATAGAAAATGATAAAGGGTTCCACAGCCATGAGAGCCTGTAGCTCTGAAACTCGTCTTGCAGAAGTTATTGCTAGGAGCAGAGCTGTTTTCCAAGATAAGAATTTTATGTCCGCAGTAGCAGCTGGCTCAAAAGGAGGTAAGGTGGGGTTTTCCAAGACATAACTGAGGTCCCATGCAGGTGTTGGCGTTCTCCTTGGAGGTCTTAGGTTTTTGGCTCCTCTGAGGTACTGCCTTAATAAAGGATGAAAAAAGAGTGGCGGCTCTATATTGTAATGAGCCGAAATGGCAGAGGCATGGATTTTAATTGATGAAAAAGATAGGCCTTTGTCCAGCATCTCAGTTAAATATTGCAAAATCTGAGGAATATTTGGGACAGCTGTATCCGTTCCTTGAGCTTGGCTCCAAGCGCAAAATCTTTTCCATTTCCCAGCATAGGATTTTCTAGTACTAGGCCTTCTGGCTTCTAAAATGACATCCATCACAGCTTTACTGAGTGGTGTGGGTTGTATGGCTACATTATCTGCCATGCTGCCAGGTTTAGGGTCCTGAGTTGGCTGTGCAGAATCCGATTTTTTTATTGAGACAGTAGATTAGGTATTTGAGGTAAGGTCTAGGCTGGGCATTGGGACAAGTTCCTTAAGATCGGATACCAGAACTGGCGTGGCCAGTCTGGGGCAATCAGAATCATTTTTGGTTTCTCCTGCCCGACCTTTAGGAGTACTTTGGGGAGGAGAGGCAGTGGAAGAAAGGCATATACTGATAGGTTTGTCCAGTTGAAAGATAAGGCGTCCACTTTCCAAGCTTGTCTGTGATAAGTCCTTGTACAGAATTTTCTTAGTTGATTGTTTTGATGGGAGGCAAATAGATTTATGTCCAGGCATCCCCATTCCATTGTTATCATGCTGAAGACTTGTGGATCCAGGTGCCACTCGTGGGGATCCATGAGGTTTCTGCTTAGTTCGTCTGCCAGAGTATTTTCCTTTCCTGGCAGGAATTGTGCTTGCAGATGAACTTGGTAAGTTAATGCTGTGTCCCATAAAGCCATGGCCAGTCTGCATAGGGGGTAAGAATGAGTTCCCCCCTGCTTATGTACCACATGACAGTGGTGTTGTCTGTCTATCAGTAGTTGTCCCGGATGAAGTAGGTCCTTGAAGGCTGACAGGGCATTTTGAACAGCTAGCATCTCTTTTTGATTGATATGTACATGCTTTTGGTTTGTGGACCAGGTGCACTGAACACCTATTCCTGCCATGTGTGCCCAACAGGTATAATCTGATGCATCTGTCGTTAGGCTCTGCCTGGCTGGGGGTAGTGAGAATGGCTGTCCCTTGTTTTGGTGACAAGCCTTTGCCCACCATCAAAATTCCTGTTGCAGGCAGGGTATTAGAATAATCATTGTTTCCAGACTGTGGCAATGCTGTGTCCAGACACTTTTTAGGTACAACTGAATTTTCCGCATATGCAGTCTTGCATATGGAATTAGTAAGATGCAGGATGCCATGAAGCCCAAAGCCTGCAGAATTTTTCTTGCAGATAACTGGGCTTTTGTTGCCATTTCCTTGAAAATAGGTAGTCAGTTGCCTTTGTTTGTCTGGAGTGAGATAAGCCATCTGGGCAGTTGTATTTAAGCTTGCACCCAGGAATATTATCTTCAGAGGGTACTAGTTTTGATTTCTTTTTGTTCACTGTGTACCCTTGGCATGTTAAAAGTCTTATTACAAAAGTCAGATGCTGTAGTAGAATGTCCTTGTTCTCTGCTTGTATGAGGCAGTCGTCCAAGTAAGGACATATTTGTATTCCTCTTTGTCTGCAGTAAGCAATTACTGGTGCCAGGCACTTTGTGAAGACCCTGGGCGCAGTAGATAAGCCAAAGGGCAGTGCAGAGAATTGGCAATGCTTTGAGCAAGCCTTGAATCTGAGGTATCTTCTGCATGGTTGTCTGATTGCGACATGCAGGTATGCCTCTTTTAGGTCTAAAGTCACGAGCCAAGCCTTGCTGCCCAGCAGGGGCAGAAGTTGCTGCAAAGTCAACATCTTGAATTTTGGTATATCCAGGAAAGTGTTTAGAATAAATAGGTCCAGTATTGGTCTCCATGCTTTGTCCTTTCTGGGTACTAAGAACAGTCTTGAGTAAAATCCTTGTCCCTGCTCTTGCTGTGGCACTTGTTGAATTGCCCTCATGTCCATGAGAGCTGCGACTTGTTTTTGAGCCTCTGCCCATTGATTTTTTGGCAGATCTGGCCAACCGTTTGCTCTTGGCAGGGTATGGAAATGAAACTTGTAGCTTTGTGACACTGTCTAGAACCCATTTGTCCTGGGTTGTAATGTGCCAATTTTGAGAAAAAAGTGCTAGTTTTCCCCCTAAGGGTGCTGCCAGAAGATAAGTGCTTGGTGCAGGCAAGGGGAAGTCATTGGGACTGTTTCCTGTATGGTTGTGATGGGTCTTCTCCACCTTTGGAGGTAGAGGCACTCCACTGCTTAGACCTGTAGGAACCATGCGGCTGTGATCTGCCTCTAGGGCGTCTGGATCTGCCCCTTTGAGGTCTGTCTGAGACTGGAAAGGAGCAATTCTTTGTAGGCCAGTGTCTGCTAAATCTAGGTGGCTGTACCTGTAAGAAATCCTTGACCGTTTGCATAGATTTAGCTTTGTCCTCCATTTTCTTTAACACCTCTTCTGCCTTAACAGCAAACAATGTATCATGTTGTAAAGGAGCACCAAATAATTTTGCTTTAACATGGTCAGGCAGAGTTTGTTCCTTTAACCAAGCATGCCTCAATGACAGAACCCGTAAAAGCGGCCCTGCAGGAGGCCTCCAGAGAATCAAACCCACATTGCAAAGTATGCTTTCCAACTTGTTCAGCTGCATGCAATAAATCCTGCATTTCTTTGTTTTCTGCACAGTCAGAATTTGACATCATTTTCTGTTTAAGCAGTGTCATGATATATTGCTGATATTTGAGCATATGAAACTGACAATTTAAAGCCCTTATAGCCAAAGTAGCAGATGTGTAAATCTTTTTTTCCCCATCTATCCAGTGCCCTAGAATCCCTGTCAGAGGAGGTAGGGTTTTTTCAGTAGAAGCCTTGACCCCTTTCGGACCCTTTGAAATAGTTTCTGGGTCTGCAAAAGGGTTTTTGAAAAGGAATGCATGAGAGTCAGGGACCCTGTAGTATCTGTCCGGCTTAACAGGAGCTGGAGGTAGAGAGTCAGGGGTCAGACTAGACTCCGAGAACACACCATCTACAATATCTAACACAGGTGGAATAGCTAGAGGCCTGTGTTTAGGTAATAATAGGAAGTCTCTGAGCCTTTTCTTATATTCTGAAAAATCTTGGCTCTCCCAGTGGAAATGTTCCCTCATGGTATGCAAGGTTTCCCCAAAAGAGTAGTCCTCAGGAGGAGAAGCTGAAGGAATTGACTCTTCAGCATCAGAATCCTCATGGGGGGGGAAGAGAATATTTCTGATCAGAAGAGGAATCAGAAGAAATGGAAACCTGATCTGATGATTCATAGTCTGTCTCTTGCCTAGGCCTCTTATCAGGAGGGGGATGGGAACCCCTGATCAAGGTAATTAAGTCTTCGGCCATTTTGAGCATCTGTTTTTTTGGGCATGGAGGCCTGTCCTTGTGGCTGGTGAACTTGTTTCTTTGTCTTTAAAGGTGTTTTAGCCTTTGTCTTTGAATTTGGTTTAATATATAATTGTTTGGGTCTGAATATACCCTTAGAAGCCGAAGTAGCGGGCATCAGGGGCTGCGAAAGCGCCTCACTGAGGACCGGCGAATCGGCGACCTGCTTAGGAGAAGCGTCGTCGGTTTTGGGCCTCTGTTTTGGGCCTCGGTTACCAGTCTTTTTCTTTTCGTTTTTTGTGAACTCCGGTAGTCGGATGGCTATCTGACGACATTGTATAATTAAATCTTCGCCCAAAATAGCTTAATGCAAAATCGTACCTACGCTTAATAGTGCGTTGGTTAAATCTAGCACAAAACCGACAACTAGCAACATCGTGGTCAGGGCCTAGGCAAGGAATACAATAAGAATGAAAGTCCTTATGAGGTATTTGCTTCCCACAAGAAATACAATTAACTTTTTCTGACATCGGTCTGGAGCAAGAAAAAAGTTTCCCCAACGGGGTACTTAGCTTTTAATGAAGACTTCGGATTTGAAACTCAAACATGAAAATATCAGGAGTCGGTCGACCGGTACTTGAGAACTGCTTCTGCTTTGGGCACCGCGCGGCAATAAAGACCGAAGAAAATGGCGTTGGCTGCATCTTTTATACCCCTGACGACCTGACATCAGGGAAGAGGCGACAGCAACCGACACAGGATCTAAGACTTTGGAATTCAGGCGGACTGAGGGCAACCTGCAAGCAGGATAACCCAAATGTAATGACTGCAACAGTGAAACATGAAGAACATCAAGAATGACAACAACAATGTCAGACGGTATCACAGAGAAAAATAAGTCTGACAAAGTTTTTTTTTTTTTTTTTTTTTTTTTAAGTAGCAAGAAGACAGGGTAAGGGAATACCAACAATGGTAAGGAAAGGGCGATGACAGGGAAAAAGAGAGATGATAGTATCTAAAAAGCACCAAGTACGAAAGGAAATTAGAAAAAATAGCAATACAAAAGGAGGAATTGAAAATAAAAAGAATATTAATTAGCGACTCATAAGAAAAAACACAGAAATACAAAAAAGTTTCTTATCTAAGTTGCACATCTTGATAGAAAGATGGTAGACCACATCTGTTAGCTGGAAGCGGTAAACGAGATCTTGGATATTTAGTGGAGGTGCACTGTGGTTAAGGGAGAAGCTCGAAAGATTTGGTTACCGTGAGCTTTAGCAACAGTTGAGTCAGATCACATGGTTCAGATCTGAATCCAATAATTGAGGATAGAATGAAAACTGACATCGGATCTAGTGTTATCGCTGCTGACATTGATCCTAAGCTTGAAGGACCAAGTGGGCTGAAATCTTGGTACTGCAGCGTATCTTCCTGACATACAATCATATAGTTTGAACCCCTTGAGGGAGGCAGTAAAGCCATTATTGACTGTGTTGTAAACTGCTCCTATGAATTCCAAATTTTGAGTTGGTTCCAAATGAGACCGTCATAGTTTATGTTTATTCCCAGATAAGAACAAGTATGGAGAACCTGATCTCTTGCCCATATCAATCGATGCCTGGTTGGGGCGGTAATAAGCCGCTCTTCTAAATATGGAAACACTCAGAATTCCTGCTGTCTCAAGTGAGCTGCTACTACTGCCATACATTTGGCCACCCTGGGGGCTGTGGTGAGACTAAAGGGCAGAACTCTGAAAGTACAGTTGTGTACACTTTACCATAAATGTAGATGTTCGAATGTATTCACAGTTGCAGTCATCACACTTGGGTTTATCTGCCTGCAGGTAGTCCTCAGTTGGCCCAAATACCAGAGACTTAGTATTTCTGCATCGGTTGCTCTCTCTCCAGGACTGACGTCAGGTCACCAGGGGTATAAAAACAGGCAGAAGACACCATTACATCAATTTTTCTTGCCCCAAACATCGGGAGTCCCCCAAATAGGGAGCTAAGTTATGGTGGGGAAAACACCACGAGTAAAAAGTAAATACCAATACTCCTGAAAGGGGTGCGTAACAGACAGAAAGGAGAAGGAGAGAGAGAGAAGGGGGCTGCAGGGAGGGAAACCAGGATTGCAACAGTGAAAACACTCGAACATCTACATTTATGGTAAGTGTACACAACTGTACTATGTTCTTCATGTTTTACTGTTGCAGTCGTTACACTTGGGTAGATTCTCAAAGCTGAAGGGTGAAGGCAATCAAGAAGAGTTTGGGCTGGCTAGTATGCCTTGCAGGACTGCTGTTGCAAAACCCGCCCTGGATTTGGAAAAGATAGGCAGGTGTTAATGCTTGGTGAAGGTATGTACAGAACTCCAGGTAGCAGCTTCCAGGATGTCCCTGGTAGGGACTCCCCTGAGGAATGCTGTAGAGGTAGAAGTTGCCCTAGTGGAATGTGTTCTGACCCCCTGAGTGGTTGGTTTCCCATGGTCCTTGTAGCAGGAATGGATGCAGTGTGCTATCCATTTGGAAATTGTTTGCTTTGAAATGGCCTTGCCCCGGTGCAAAGCTGACTAGTAACTGGTTAGATTTCCTGAAGGGCTTACTCCTATCCAGGTAGAATCTGAAGCGTCTGTGCATGTCCAAGGAGTGCAGGATCCTTTACCCTTTATTTTGAAGATTAGGGAAGAAGGTTGGCAAATGGATAGACAGGTCGGAGGGGATAGCTCAACAAAGTTGCTGTATGCAGATGATGCTACATTACAGGCAGACTCTGAGCTAGAACTTCAGCAAAGGGTAGGAGAATGGAATGCAAAACTGAAAGTACAATGAGATGAAACTAAGCACAAATAAGATGGTGGTAATGACAGCAAATTGGGGGAATCCGAAGAAGATGAGAATAGAAACAGAAGGGAAGATAGTGGAACAGGTTAACAGCTTCAAGTATCTGGGAGGGGTGGTTGAGGAGACGGGAAGTCTGAATGAAGAGGTCAAAGCTAAAATCAGAGGGGCTGCAGCCAAATGGCATAGCGTGATAGATGTAGTTTATGACAGAAGAATGCCAAAGAAGCTGAAAAGAAAGGTGTACAAGACAGTGGTGTGACCAGTACTACTGTATGGTACAGAAACCTGGGCAGTAAATGCAAAACAGTTGAAGAAGCTAGAGGTAATGGAAAATGAAGTGCCCGAGAAGGGTGGTTGGATGCACACTGTGGGACAGATGAAGAAATGAGGACATAAGAGCAGAAGCCAAAGTAGCTCCAACTGCAGAAAAGATCAAAGAGAACAGACTGCAATGGTTTGGACACGTGCAGAAAAGCAGAAGACAATCTAGTGAGGAAGATTTGGGACAGATAGGGAGAAGCTAAGAGGAAGCGAGGACATCCAGCAAAGAGGCGGATGGATTGTGTGAAAGAAGATCTGCGACAGTCAGGCATGAGTGTTGAAAAAGGCAGGAGTGTGGCACTGAAAGAGAGCTGGCAACAGTTAACACGTTACCCCTACTCCATGTAGAAAAAAAATGGGAAAAAGGGGGGCTGATGATGATGAGTTGAGGAGTCGGCTCCTTCACTGAAAATTGTTGCTAAAAATTCAAGGACACTATCTACTGATGCTGTAAGAGGGTCAATGTGTTTCTGCTGTGCGGAAAAAACAAATCTCTTCCGTTTAGTTCTGTAAAGTTTTCTTTTGGAAGCCTTGGGGGAAGACAAACATATATGACAAACGGGCAGAGAGCGCATGTTGTTCTGGCTCTCAATGTAAATGGAGAAACCATGCAGTCAGTTTTAGGTTTGAGACATCTGGGTAAATCATGCCTGTTGGGTGAGACTGAAGGTCTGGAATAAGATCCAGACTCCAAGGAAGGTAGACTAGATGAGGCCAAAGAAGGATAACCAAATTTCTACCACTTTCTTGAGAGACCACTTGTGAGGTAGTAGAATGGACCTGCTCAACTTGTCTGCTATCACGCTGAATTTCCCCAGAATGTGCAATTCTATCAGAAATTGGTTGGATGACATCGCCTACTGCCAGACACCGAGGGATTCTCGACACAAGGGCTAAGATCTGGTTCTTCCTTGTTTGTTGATGTACCAAACCATGGGCATAGTGCCTGTTTGAATCTCAATTGTCCCGAAAAGGAGAGAGTCTTGGAAAGCCTGCAATGCTAACAAGCACTGCTCTCACTTCCAGGTCATTGATGTGCAAATTGGCCTCTCTGGGGAGGACCATGTGCCTTGGACTGTTTTTCCCAGGAAGTGCCCTCCCACCCAATCTGGGATGCATTTGTGGTCACTATGGCCTTGGGTTGAGGAAGAATTAAGGGATGGCCATGAAGAACCAGAACTGAGCAAATCCACCATCAAAAGTATCTTTTGCACGCTTGGGTAATTCTTATCTGAGTGGACCTATACTGGTGTAGAATAGACCACTGAGTTCCTAGCATCCACTGAAGAATCCTCATATGAAATCTTGCTACTGGCACTAGAACTATCGCTGCAGACATTGATCCCAAGACTTGCAGAATCAATCGGGCTGAAACTGAAGAATTCTGGATTATCTTTCTGACCTGGAATTGGATAGTCTGTACTCAAAGAAGAGAGGCTGTCATGGACACCATGTGGAAAATGTACCTCTTATCCTGCTGCTTCTATCCATCCCGCATCTTCCCCTTCATCTCTATGCTTATATGTCTCACCTTCATTCTCCTGCACTGTCGGATTTGGATTCATTTGAACCATTACTCATAACTGTACATGCTACTGCATCGGTGATTGTGTCTATGTTAATACTTTACTGTGTCTGTGTGTGTGTGTGTGTGTGTGTGTGTGTGTGTGTGTGTGTATTTTATATATATATATATATATATATATATATATATATATAGATAGATATATGCGCACACACACACACACACACATATATATATATATATATATATATATATATATATACATACATGCATACACACACACAAACACACACAGTTATATGAACTTGCATTTGTTCTGCTTACATTATTGTTAGTTTTGTTTCTATTTTGGAGATTTTCTCCCTGGGCCTCTACTGAAAATGGGCTTCTGGCCCAGTTGGACATTAGTTAAAATTTCTCCAAAGCCAACTTCATGCTTCTTAAGACAGAAATGGTGAACTTCAGAACACCCATGCAGATGGACAATACAGTTACAACTGCTGAATCCTACACAAATGCACTCTATAAGCACTTACAAGAGTGCATGGATCATGCTACCCCAAAAAGAACCAATACACTAACCTCCAAAAAAAGGAAACCAATCTGGTGGTCCCTGCCATAAATAAACTGTACAACAGAAAAAAGAAACTGTTGCAAAAGACAGTAAAATCCCATGAGTGGAGGAGCTCCCTGGTCAGCCTCAGTAAGAAGCAGAGATCCCTTATAAGATCCTCCAAAGCTAGCTACAAAAACAAAAACGCCACTAAATCCAAGGACAACGACAAAGCATTCTATAGCTATTGTCAAGAATCTAGATGGCAACACCCAGATCTGCTCTGAGTTACAGCACAAAGGCACACACATTACAGAACCAAATGATATTGCCAACATCCTGGCTCTCACCTCCTAAAAGGGCCCATATCTATACAGGAAGAATGCAGAGTCCCTAAAATCACAACTACGCAGGTAAAAGCTGCACTCTCTAAAGCCAAAAACACAGCATCTATGAGACCGGACAACATCCCAGGCTGATTTTATACGAACTTCAGAACGAACTGGCTCCCCACTTAAGCACCATGTTCAATAATAGCCTCACATCAGGCTTTGTGCCCACTGAATGGTGCACAGCAACAGTTATCCCACTCCACAAAGGGTGAGCCACCACTGATCCCGGGAACTATCAACCTATTAGCCTGACGAGCCTGGTGTGCAAGGCCATGGAACGTATCATCATGGAACACAAACAAAAACATCGGTAACCTCCAAACTCTGGATCCCACCCAGTTCGGGTTTGTGAAAGGCATGCCTCCTGAACCTGATTGACTTCTTTGAGGCAGTCTCCAAAGCCGTGGATGAGGGTAAGGTGGTTCACACAGCCGATCTTGACCCCGCCAAGGCTTTCGACACCATCCCCCATTCTGGAATTATAGCTAAACTCACTAAACTAGGTATAAATCCCTACATCACAAGATGGGTTGCCAACTGGCTCACTGACAGAACCCACACTGTAAAAGTTGCACACTCCAAATCTGACCTCAAGGCAGTGACAAGTGGTGTGTCACAGGGTTCTGTCCTGGGACCTTTCCTGTTTGGTATCTACTTCTTTGAAGTACAGGCTAACACAGAAGGCCTCTGGCTGACGAAGTTCGCAGATGACTGCAAACTAGGAGCCATAGTCAAGTCCCCAAATGATGTGGACATCCTACAGAAGGGCCTCACTGAGACAGATGCCTGGTGTCAGAGCCATGGCCTCAGGCTCAATGCCAAAAAGTGCAGTGTCATCCCCTTTGGTAAAAACTATGTACCCATGAACTACCACATAGGCAAGTAATCTACTTAATACCGAATGCGTGATGAGACCTTGGGACCCAGGTGTACAGTAGTCACTCCTTTGATAGTCACATCGCCACAGTAGTCAGGAAGTCTTTCTACATGGCACACCTCATCATAAAAGGGTTCTCATCCAGGAAAAAAAAGAGGTCATTGTTCCCCTCTACTCGTCACTCAGACCCATTATAGAGTACAATGCCCCTTTTGGAATGTACCTCACAAAACATTTGCAGCAGCTGGAAAGGCCACAGAAGTATCTCACAAAGAGGATTACTGGCCTCAAACAAATGCCCTACACTGACCGCCTCAAAAAACTCCAGCTTTACTACGTAGCATATCGCCTACTCCAAGGTGATCTCTGCCTAACATATAAAGCTATGTCAAACCCAGAGCTGTTGGACATGCTACACCTAAAGAAATCCCAATCCCTCCAAGCTACACACTCTAGGGACCTAAACCTTGTCACCACAATAAACAGGACACGCTGGAGGGATAGATTCCTGTCCCAGAGACTTCTTATACTCTGGAACAAGCTACCCATCAAGCAAAGTTCTTCATTAGCACTCAAGAAAAATCTTGATGAGTGGATGGGAAATAGGAAATAAGGGGATCACTTCTGTGTCTCTGCTGGACAGTGGCACAGGAAAATTACGCCACCCAAGAAAGTTAGCTATGGTACCTTGCCGGCTAGGCTTACGTAGGCCCTTGGGCCAATAGCCTAGTACCTACCTATGAACCCAGTTAGCAAATGTAATAAATAAAATTGCCCCTATGAATTCCATATTCTGAGACAGTTATGAGATTTGCTGTAATCTATGGTAATCCCCAGGAGGGAGCAAGTCTGGAGTACCTGATCTTGTGATCTGATCAGTAGATGTGTGGTCAGAGCAGTTATGAGCCAAGTCATCCAAGCACAGAAATGCTCTGAATCCCTGCACTCTCAAGTGAGCTGCTACCACTGCCATGCTTTTGGTGAGCACCCTGAGGGCTGTGGTGAGGCAAAAGAGCAGTGCTCTGAAATGACTGCTGGCTCCCAGCCAGAAGTGTAAGTACTTTCTGGACTGCCTTTTCATATTACGTGACAGCATACAACCTGAAGGTCTATGGGGCACAACCAGTCATCCTTGCACAAAAAAGGCAGAATAGAGTGAACTGTGACGATCAAGAGCTTGGTGTACTGAACTTGTCTGTTCAGACCCAGAAACAGTCTCCAGTCCCGTTTTTTTTTTTTTTGGCACTAAAAAGAAATTCCAGATTCTATTTGGTCTGGTGGGACCTTTTTTCTAGCAGCTTTTCTATTTCTAGTGCTGCTGTGTTCCTCTGACGGGGTGGATCATCAGGAATTTTGCAGACAGGTGGAGGTTGTAGGGAAAAGGGAATTATATAACCTCTGGAAATAATCCTCTGCACTTTGTTAATTTATCCAAGTCTTTTGGGATTCTAATATCATGACTGGAATGGATCCAATTCCTACCTCAAAGTATGATTAAAGGTCATGAAATTAGTATTGGTTCAATCAATGTTTGCCGAAGTGCTCTTCACAGCACAATGTGCCCAGTAATGACTCCTCTTGCAATTCGTATGGAGTTACATGTGTTGGTAACATATTCAAATACGACTGTAAATTCTTTTTTTTTTTTTATAACACCTGTTGCTCCTACTACTACTGCTGGAACTATCTGGGTATCTTTCTTCCACAGTGTCCTCATTTCTGCCTGCAAATCATTTTACTTTATGACTGTGTGTCTTTCTGTATGCAAGATGCTGTAGTCACTGGGTGTAGCAATTTCAATCATCAATGCTACTTCTGTCTTCATGGACTACATCTGGTTTTTGCTCATCGATTTTTCAAACTGTACATAATGAATGATCCCATGTGATATAAACTTCATTTTCTATTATGTTTTGTGGATCATGTCCCCCCGTGTTTTTTAGCTACTTCAATATAAGGTTTGCACCCAATGCAACGGTCTTGCTACATTATTAAGCCTTTCAGTATACAGTCTTCCTGCCATTAGTATATTACAACCAACAAGATGTGCAATTGTTTCCAATTCTGTTTTATAAAACCTACATTTATCCGTTTCTCCCACATGTTCAATGGTCTTTGTACACCAGCGTGTGTACAGTCCACTATTTTGGGCTGCCAATATTAACCTTTTGCCTTTTGGTTTAAAATTCACCTCTCCTTAACATTCCTGCACTCAATCCTGAACAACATAAGGTTGTTCCAAGAGTTTTCCATACTTGCAACTATATTTATGCATTTTCCACATTTCTTGCCTTCTCATCTGATCCTTCACCTTATATTCTTTCTTTTGTTTTTTTGGCAATTGCAGTTGCTGCCTGATTTTTGTCTGCTTCTGGTTTGATTTCAATTCCAGTCTGATGCCAATATGCTTCTGCTAAACTAGGCAGGGAAGTCATCTTAGACTTATAAACTTTCACTACACTTTGGTGGTGTGAGGTCAGCAGGTATGTATGCAGCCCCACAATTGCAGATCTCTACATGTAAATTTTGAGAAGGCTATACCTCCTTCAGAATGGGGAATATATTGTCTTGGTGTGCACTGGCTTTTATAAATCATTTCTTGAGCATGAAGCATCCTTCTTGTTCTCCTGTCGAACATCTTTTGGTGCCAGTCAATCACTCTAAAACTAAGTTAGGAGCAGGAAGAGCAAACTGGTTTATAGCTTGGACTTTATTCCTAGATGTTTGATCTCCTAAAATATTGCTAAGTTTTATTCACATTTGTTTCTGTTTTACTGTTGATCCTTCAACTCCCAAACATTTATACATTCCCTCTTGCTCAAGTTCTTTTATATCACATTCCTGTCCCAAACTGTTTTCTTGGTGCTGCAGCTTTTCTGCTTTAAAGGTTGTTTTGCAGATTTATCAAGACCAAATGACAGTCTTGAATCATCTGAAAAAGTTTTGAACACTTGCAGTTGTGTTTTCAGTTCATCCAGGGCCAGTGTTAGCATTTTGGGGGTCCCCAGCAAATGTCAAGTCCGGGCCCCCCATGCACTTTCAGTCTAAGTATCAGCCCGTCACTGCCACTCCTCCTAAGCAGCCTCTTATTTCATGTTGCAAACTTTTAGGAGTAGTACACATCGACTGACCTGTAGCTACAATGTTCTTACAATACAACAGCCCTGTGTACCAAACTATGTTGGCCCATCTCACAAAGAAACATTCACAGTTACTGACATTACGTTGCAACAATTAATTATACATTACAATTCCTCTATGTACAGGACTGGGCTTAGGAAAAATGGCACCTTAGGCGCTGCCTACTGTTTCAGCGCCCCCCCCCCCCACACACACAAATACATATGCTCCAGTGATACCTCTGTTTCCCCCCAACTTGGGTTCCCCATACTATGCACATTACTTTTTTTCTTTTTCTCACCCTGTGTCTGTGAGGCAAACACCTTAATCACTATACAAACTCCCAACCCCCAAAAATAAAACCAGTAAAAATGTTTAAGAAATAACTCAATTAAGCTGGTGTCTTCTGAAACCATAGTGGTTACAGATGCTCTGGGGAAAAGTCATGAGTAAGAAAAGAATTTCAGTCTTTTTTCTTTCAAGGAAGACCTAAATTCTGTCTAATGCTTTATGTCCAAAGCTGACAAAATAGTAACTCACGATAAACTAACAAGACAATTGTTGTGGGGATACATAGTTCCTATCTGGGAAGACTGCCTGCCTGTCTAACCTTCCAAAAAAAGAGACTCACTGCCTACGCATCCCTCTCGTATTAGAGTGGGATGAAAGCAGAGGTTCAAATTGCTGCAGTCATGTATTACAAGTGACTGCTGATGTACAAATACATACCATGCCTCCTCACTCCTCAACCCAGCCCCCAAAGGCATCCAACTATATACATCCCTGACCTGTGATTGTGAGAAAAGTGAAAAAATAATAACTACAGTAACGAATTCTACTTTGTTGCTCCTAGGCAGGTACAGTGGTCCTACACAAGCTGTACTAACCTTCTTTGTATGCCTCTGAGGTCTGTGAGAAAGTAAAAGAAACAATGACTACATTGTCCTCAGTCCAAAACACAAGCTATAATGACTTCCTGTGTACACCTCTATGGTTTAACTGTGATGAAAATTAAACAATAAGAACACAATCCACCCCCCATAACCTGCAACAACTTTCTGTACACACAGACACACACATCTCAGTAGGGATGTTTTTAGAGTGGGCACAGCTGAGAGCAGAGGCCATTATTAGCTTTATCCTAACAGGGTTATATCACAGCCCTATTCAGGTTACAGACCGTAATCAGAAAATTCATGTTTTTTCTTCTCATTTTTTCCCAACCAACAGCAGCTTTTGTGGGGTCGCCACACTGTCAAGGATGATTAAGACGGCCTCGCTGTATCCATTTATACAGTCTGGGAGTGGGGGCCACTAAATTCCTAGAAGATTTAAGTGTCTGACTGCTCTGTGATATATTTCATGCCTCAGTTTTGAAATGTAATTACTTTTTATTGGCATTTTTTACTGTTACCCAAAAGAATAATGTATGCATCCTGACATTATTGGGTGTGTGCACAGATAAAAACCTGTGACACATATTTACTTACACACACACAAGCATAAGACACAGCAATACTAGTTTTTTTTTTTTTATTTCAGCAAATAGCAATACATTATGCAACACTGGTACTGCCACACAGCAGCAGGGATAAGTCATTTTTACTTAAGTCATTGAGTACTAATGCATACCTTTCACTGTTCCTGATTTTAGAGACATTCACTGATTTTGCCTAATAATTTTGCTTTGTCCTTTGCAAAAAGTTTGATTTGCTGGTAAATCATTCAGCATTACAGACCGTCAGTAAATTCAGACATCAGATTTTTATACTTCTCATTATCCAAAAATGCATGTTGATGCAAAAGGTGCTA
Organism: Protopterus annectens; assembly: GCF_019279795.1. Taxonomy (NCBI): domain Eukaryota; kingdom Metazoa; phylum Chordata; order Ceratodontiformes; family Protopteridae; genus Protopterus; species Protopterus annectens. Next base: position 1,873,263,767 of record NC_056726.1, on the reverse strand, counting down.
TTATACTAAATTTTAAGTGAGTTAGCCTTAATATTTAAAAAAAATTTCCTGATTTTTGAGCATTTCTTCTGCTATCAATTTTGGCACTGCCCAGATTTGTTCAGCAAAGAAGTTGAGATTCATAGTATCTGGTGTTCTGCCAGTATTTATAAACTCCTTGAAAGAGAAAACTATTCCGCACTGAGATCGGTCACTCTGGGCTGTTGATCACTTTAGTGCTTACCTTACACATGCTCACTACCAGCTTTATCCTAACAGGGTCATATCACAATTCTGTACAGCTTAAAGAGCGTAATCATGAAATTAATGCATTTTTTTCCTCATTTTTTCACAACCATCAGCAGCTTTTGCGGGGTTCCCACACAATCAAGAATGATTAAGGGGGTTCCTTCAGCCACAAGTATTGCAGGTACCTAAAACTGGCTATTTTGTTAGTTTTATTTGAGAATGTCAACCAGCAGATATACTTCAATAGATTGAAAGTACACTTACCAGAATTGCTGCCTCCGGAGACGACAACACCCAACTTTCAATAAACCGAATCTGAACGCCACCGATTTTATTTTATTTTTTTTACATGGGGAAATGTGCCCTTTTCCCCACTGTGGTGTGATCCTGGAGTTGGTATATTTAGTTAGGGGGGTTGTGGGGGGTGTGAGGGTGCAGTCCCCCATCTGGGTGGGTTTGACATACTTTTGTGTTATTCTGTTAAATGTTGGCCAAGGAATCCTTTCCCTGTAAAAAAAATTTTGGTAATGTGAAGATTAGGTTCAGTTTATCACAATTTCAGTGTTGTCATATCGGTAATCTGCAATTCAGGTAAGCGTAAACTCAGTCTACCGAAACAGACCCCGGCCAGCAAGGCTCAACTAATACAGGGGAACTATGTCAGTAGTAAAATATTTAATGGAATTGTGAAGCCTGTTACTTGATAAAACACTATTATAACTAGACATATCTTTGAATTTTAAAAGAAATATAAACAAGAGTCATTACTCACTTGGTTTAATAATACAGGATTGCTGTAGTAGCTTTTGTTGGTTTGACAAACATGTTACAAAATATCAAGATAAGATAACTTGCTGTGGTTGGGCCCCCCCTCCCAGGAATAGAGGCCCCCAGCGACCGCAGAGTTTGCTGGTGCCTAAAGCCGGATAGAAGCTCATCCGATGAGCTGTACAGTTTTAAATCATCTACAAAAAGAAGATAAGAAGTCTTTACACTTTGTTGTTTTCTGGCAGCCAAATTGTATCCATGATTTAATTTAAGCAGACAGTTTTGTGGGTTAAGGGCAAGACAAAATAACAACGGTGACAGCCACCATGGAATATTCCCCTTTGAATTTTTGTCCCTGGAATAATTTGTCCTTTTTCACGGCTTAACTGCAAAGTCGTTTGCCACTGTTTCATGGTCGCTGTTATGTAATCGATGAGGGTAGGATGCATTTTACATATTTTTAAGCAGTGTGCAATACTGTGAAATGCTTTTTTGTAGTCTAACCACACCATAATTAGATGCTTGCCCTTTTTACAGTTCTCCATTATACCTAACAAATACTTTGTTCCATATGACTTTCTTTTATTACCCTTTTGTTCTAATGCCATGATTGAGTTTTCTTCTAAATAACAATACACACTCTATTAACATCAATTCCATTGTACAGTTTATATCTCGTTGGAAGCCAAGTTATTTGTCTATAGTTTTTAGGATAGCTTGCAGGTTCACTTAAGTAGGAGTACTGTTTTTCCTGTTGTTAACCAGCCTAGTGTCTCTTCGAGGTGTGCATACAAACAGATCTTACTCAAGGCTAAATCTTCATGTAAAGATGTTAATACTTTCTTTAAGACATAAATAAGGTACTCTGCACCCATGTATCTTGTGCAATGTCTAGCCAGGTCCTCTGGTGCAGGGATAAACAACCCCTGCCTCCAGAGATGGACAAATTTTACCTCCTTTCAGTTGTGCTGATAGGGTCTGTCATAGAAGGAATCTCTAGACCACTGCTTCTGCGGGCCTCCTCTGCCTCTTGGGCGGCATCTTCCAGTAGAGCTCCCCCCTCTGTCCCTGGGGGAACTATTGCCATGTGGATCTTGGAAAGGACTCTGGGATTTTCTGAACCACATTTTCTGATCATCTCTGATTCCTGGAAAAGGTTCTTGGACGGGTCGGAAAAATTACAGTTTTGTACCTACCATAAATGTAGATGTTCGAGTGTAAACACTGCTGCAGTCATTATACTTGGGTTATCCTGTCATCAGGCAGTCCCGCAGTCGGCCAGAGTTCCAAAGTCTGATGAGGAAAGGTTCCACTGCCATTAGTGCCTGTAATTCTGAAACTCTTCATGCTGATTTTATTGCCAGTAGCAGAGTAGTTTTCCAAGAGATGTATTTTAATTCTGCTGTGTTAGCTGTCTCAAAAGGAGGTAATGTTAATTTTTCCAAAACAAAATTCAGGTCCCAAGTAGGTGTTGGTGCTCTACGGGGCGGTCTTATGTTTTTAGCCCCTCCGAGGTATTGTTTGAGCAAAGGATTAGAAAAAATTGGTGGATCCGTGTTGTAATGAGCCGAGACAGCTGAGGCGTGGATCTTGATGGATGAAAAAGAGAGGCCCTTGTCCAGCATCTCAGTTAAGTATTGCAGTATCTGAGGAATGTTTGGGACTAGAGGGTCAAGGCTGTGCGCTTGGTTCCAGGCACAGAATCTCTTCCATTTGTCCGAGTATGCTTTCCTGGTGCTAGGCCTTCTGGCCTCCAGAATGACATCCATAACAGCTTTGGAGAGAGGCATTGCTTGCTTGACTAAGGAATTTTCCATGCAGCTAGATTTAAGGTCTTTAGCTGGCTGTGAAGTATCTGATTGTTGTGCTGAGTCAGCAACTGTGGAATTTGTGGTAAAATCCAGGGTGGTTCTTGTGTTAAGTTCTTTAAGATTGGGTACCAGTGCTGGCGTGGCCAGTCTGGTACAATCAGGATAATTTTTGGCTCTTCCTGCCTGGCTTTTACGAGTATCTTTGGAAGGACAGGTAAAGGGGCAAAAGCATATACTTGTAGTTTTTTCCCGCTGAATGAGAGGGCATCCACTTTCCATGCTTGTGGATGGTAGCTCCTTGTGCAGAATTTCTGTAATTGGCAGTTCTTTGGGGTAGCAAACAGATCTATGTCTGGGCTCCACCATTTTTGTGTTATCATTCTGAATATTTGTGGGTTCAGTTCCCATTTGTGTGGGTCCATAATGTTTCTGCTTAGGTCTGCCAGTGTGTTTTTCTCTCCTGGCAGGAATTGTGCTTGCAGATGAAAGTACAGTTTTGTACCTACCATAAATGTAGATGTTCGAGTGTTCACCCTGCTACAGTCATCACACTTGGGTTATCCTGCCGTCAGGCGGTCCCGCAGTCGGCCAGATTTCCAAAGTCTTGGTCCAGCGTCGGTTGCTGTCGCTTCCTCCCTGATGTCAGTGCGCCAGGGGTATACAAGAGGCATCTGACGCCATTTTCTTCAGTTTTTCTTGCCCCAGATGTCAGGTGCCCCCAATAGGTAGGCAATACTTATTGCTATATAAAAATATACAAGTAAAAATAAAACAATACTTTCAGTCACAAGCAAATACACCACAGAGGTTGTATAGGATAGAAAGGTATGGATAAGTCCAGCTAGTTCAGAGGGGATGGAGGGAGGGTAACCTGGAATGCAGCAGGGTGAACACTCGAACATCTACATTTATGGTAGGTACAAAACTGTACTATGTTCATCGTGTTACCCTGCTGCAGTCATCACACTTGGGTAGAATTCCAAAGCTAAGGATGGGTGGTGGAATTAAACAGGGTTAGAAGAAGCTAGTATGCCCTGCAAACTGCAGTGGCAAAGCCAGCTCTAGTCGTAGAATATAGAGGTAAGTGATGGTGCTTGGTGAAGGTGTGCACTGAACTCCAAGGTGCAGCTTCCAGAATATCCTTGGTTGGCACTCCCCTGAGAAAGGCTGTTGATCTAGCTGTAAGCCCTGGTGGAGTGGGGCCTAATGCTAGCAGGTACCAGTTACCCATGATGCGTGTGGCAGAAATGTATGCAATGTCCTATCCATTTTGAAATGGTCTGTTTTGAGATAGCTTTTCCTTGTGATCCTGCAGCATAGGCTACATACAGCTGGTCAGAGTTTCTGAAAGCCTTAGTTTTATCCAAGTAGTAACGTAATTGTCTGTGAATGTCCAAAGAGTGCAGGAGTCTTTCTCCTTTGTTCTGGTGATTTGGGAAAAAGGTAGGCAAATGAATGGTTTGGTTTAGGGCCACACTGGATACCACCTTTGGCATAAAGGAAGGGTTAGTTCGCAGAGAGACTCTGTCTTGATGAAAAATGAGGAAAGGCTCCACTGCCATTAGTGCCTGTAGCTCTGAGACTCTTCTAGCTGAAGTTATTGCTAGCAGCAGAGCAGTTTTCCATGAAAGAAACTTTAAATCCGCTGAGGAAACTGGTTCAAAGGGCGGCAGTGTAAGTTTTTCCAGAACAAAGTTGAGATCCCAAGTAGGTGTTGGTGCTCTCCTGGGCGGTCTTATGTTCTTAGCCCCTCTGAGGTACTGTTTTAGGAGTGGATGTGAAAATAAAGAAGGATCCATGTTGTAATGAGCTGAAATTGCTGAGGCGTGGATCTTAATAGATGAAAAGGAAAGTTCTTTGTGCAACATCTCAGTTAAATATTGTAGAATCTGAGGAATGTTTGGATCAAGGGGATTTTGGCCTTTAGCCTGGTTCCAGGCACAAAATCTTTTCCATTTCTCTGAATAGGTTTTCCTGGTGCTGGGCCTCCTGGCCTCCAGAATGACATCCATAACAGCTTTGGATAGAGGAGTTGGTTTATTGTTTAGGTAATTTGCTATGCAGCCAGGTTTAAAGTCTTGAGCTGGCTGTGTAGAATTTGATTGTCTCGCTGGGTGAGCAGGTGAGGAATTTGTGGTAAAATCCATGGTGGGCCGTGGGCCATGTTGTTTAGAATTGGGTACCAATGCTGGCGTGGCCATTCTGGTGCAATGAGTATCATTCGTGGCCTCTCTAATCTGACTTTCAGCAGCACCTTTGCTAGAAGAGGCAGTGGAGAAAAGGCATACACTGTTAATGTTTTCCAACTGAATGAGAGGGTGTCCACTTTCCAAGCTTGTGGGTGGAATGTCCTTGTACAAAATTTTTGAAGTTGGTAGTTTTGGGGGTTGGCAAACAGATCTATGTCTGGGCGTCCCCATTTTTGAGCTATCATTGCAAATACTTGTGGATCTAGTTTCCACTTGTGGGGATCCATGATGTTTCTGCTTAGGTCGTCTGCCAATGTGTTTTTCTTTCCTGGCAGGAATTGTGCTTGTAGTTGAACTTGGTAAGACAATGCTGTGTTCCACAAGGTCAGTGCTTGCCTGCATAGAGGGTAGGAATGTGTGCCCCCTTGCTTGTTGATGTACCACATTACTGTGGTATTGTCCGTCTTTATTATTAGTTGTCCTAGGTGTAAAGGTCCTTGAAAGCTGTTAGGGCATTCTGTACTGCTAGCATTTCCTTTTGATTGATATGCAGATGCCTTTGATCTGTAGTCCATTTGCCCTGAATGCACTTGTCTTGCCATGTGTGCTCCCCAGGCTTAGTCCGATGCATCTGTTGTCATAGTTTTCCTGGCTGTAGGTAATGTGAAAGGCTGAACCTTGTTGAGGTGACATGCCTGTGTCCACCAAACAAACTCCTGTTGAAGGCAGGGAATGAGTGGTATCATTGTTTCCAAGCTGTGGCTGTGCTGAGTCCATACGCTTTTCTGGTACCATTGTAATTTCCTCTTATGCAGTTTTGCAAATGGTATTAGCAGTATGCAAGATGCCATGAATCCTAAGGCCTGCAAAATTTTTCTTGCAGGGAGTTGGGTCTTTGTTGCCATTATTTTGAAGTATTGAGTCAGCTGTTGTTGCTTGTCTGGCGTGAGATAAGCCATCTGGGCTGTTGAATTCAAGCTGGCACCCAGGAATATTATGTTTTGTGAGGGCACTAGTTTTGATTTCTTTTCGTTTACTGTGTACCCTAGGCAACTTAGAAGGTGTTTGACAAATGCCAGATGTTTTAAAAGAACGTCCTTGCTTTCTGCTTGAATAAGGCAGTCATCCAGGTATGGGTATATTTGAATTCCTCTTTGTCTGCAGTATGCAATCCTGGTGCCAGGCATTTTGTGAAGACCCTGGGCACAGCAGATAAGCCAAAGGACAGTGCAGAGAATTGATAATGGGTTGAACCTGCAATGAAGTGGAGGTATCATCTGCAATTTTGTCTGATAGGGACATGCAGGTATGCCTCCTTGAGATCCAACGTTACTAGCCAAGCCTTCTTGCCCAGCATGGGAAGAAGCTGCTGTAGTGTTAGCATCTTGAATTTTGGTACTTGCAGATAGGTGTTCAGAACTGAAAGATCCAGAATGGGTCTCCATGCTTTGTCCTTTCTGGGGACTAGAAAGAGTCTTGAGTAAAATCCTTGTCCTTGCTCCTGTGTACGTACCTGTTGAATGGCTCTCATGTCCATGAGAGCTGTAATTTGTTTTTGTGCCTCTGCCCATTGATTTGGTGGCAGGTTTGGCATTCCTTTTATCCTTGGTAAGGTATGAAAGTGGAATTTGTATCCTTGTGAGACAATGTTTAGGACCCATTTGTCTTTTGTGATGATGCGCCATTTGTCTGCAAAAAGTGCTAATTTTCCTCCCAAGGGAGCTGCCAAGAGATTTGCTTGGTAGTTGGAGGGTTGAGTCATTGTATTTGTCATCTGCTAGCTTGGGGTCTGTCTTCACTTCCTTTCTAGGTTGTGCCACCCCATTGGCGAGGTTTGTAAGGGCCTTGTGACTGACGTCTGCCTCTTGGGCATCTGTATTTGCCCCTCTGTGGTCCGTCAGAAGCTGGAAAGGACCAGTTTTTTGTTGGCCAATTTCTGCTGAAACGAGGGCATTGTACCTGTAAAAAATCCTTGACCGTCTGCATAGACTTTGCCTTATTCTCCATTTTCTTAAAAACCTCTTCTGCTTTGACACCAAATAAGACATCCTGCTGTAAAGGTGCATCCAATAATTTTGCTTTAACATGATCAGGTAGGGTTTGTTCTTTTAACCAAGCATGTCTGCGTATGACAGACCCAGTAACAGCTGCTCTACAGGAAGCTTCCAATGAATCAGATCCACATTGTAAAGTATGTTTGCCCACCTGTTCAGCTGCATGCAACAGATCCTGCATTTCCTTGAATTCAGCCTGTTCAGAATGTGTGCTCAGTTTTTGTTTTAATTGAGACATTAGGAATTGCTGATATTTCAGCATGTGAAACTGACAATTTAATGCTCTCATAGCCAGAGTAGCTGAGGTGTATATCTTCTTTCCCCATCTATCTAAAGCTCTGCAATCCCTTTCAGAGGGTACAGAATTTTTAGCCATAGAAGCTTTAGCCCCTTTGGGACCCTGGGAAATTGTTTCTGGGTCAGCCAGAGGGCTTTTATAAAGGAATTTGTGTGTGTCAGGTACTTTGTAGTATCTGTCTGGTTTGGCTGGAGCAGGAGGTAGGGAGTCTGGATTTAGACTAGACTCTGTAAACATCATCCACAATATCTAAAACTGGAGGGATAGCAAGTGGTCTGTGCTGGGGTAGTAAAAGAAACTCTTGGAGCCTTTTCTTAGAATCAGAGTAGTCCTGGCCTTCCCAGTGGAAATGTTCCCTCATGGTATGTATATTTTCCCCAAAGGAGTAGTCTTCAGAGGGAGATGCTGAGGGAATAGAGTCTTCAGCATCAGAATCTTCATAAGGGGGAAAAGCGTAATCCTGTTCCTCAGACTAATCTGAGGAAATAGAAACCTGGTCAGAGGAAGCATAGTCCTCCTCTTGTTTTGGCCTTTTATCAGGAGGGGGATGGGAACCCCTGATTAGGGAAATCAACTCTTCAGCCATCTTAAGCATCTGTTTCTTAGGCATGGGGCCTTGAACAGGAGAGTGATGTACAGTCTTTTTTGGTTTTAAAGGAGTTTTTAGCTTAGCATAAGATTTAATGGTGAGTGTAGTCGGTCTGAAGACACCTTCTGAAACCGAAGGTGTTTCTACTGCACCAGGATGACCTTCTGCTCCGTTGTCGGAAGGGCCTAATGAAGATGGTTGCGACGGCCTAGTACACTCCACTTGAGAATCCGAAGCTGTCTGAGGTTCTATTTCCGCGGTCGTCAGGGGCTGCGTAGGCGCCTCACTGAAAACCGGATTACCGGCGACATGCCCAGCAGAGGCCTCGGAGTCTGGCTTGGTTCTAGGCTGTCTGTCCTTACTTATCCTTGCATTTTTTATGCATGCCAGTCGTCGGTTCCTCCAACGGCATGATATAATTAAATTTCCTGCCAAAGTAATGTTGTGTGAAGTCAAAACAGTGTTTGATAGTTCATTTATTAAACCTAGCACAAAACCGACAACCTGTGACGTCGTGGTCTGGGCCTAGGCAAAGAATACAATAAGAATGGAAGTCCTTACGAGGTATTTGCTTCCCACAAGAAATGAAATTGTTAACTTTTTCTGACACCGGACTGAGGCAAGAAAAGGTTCCCCAACGGGGTACTTAGCTTTATTGAAGACTTCAGACTGAAATTCAATTCGAAAGTTTCAGGTGTCAGCTGACCGGCACTTGCGAACTGCTTCTGTTTCGGGCACTGCATGGCAAGAAAGACTGAAGAAAATGGCGTCTGATGCCTCTTATATACCCCTGGCGCACTGACGTCAGGGAGGAAGCGACAGCAACTGACACCGGACCAAGACTTTGGAACTCTGGCTGACTGCGGGACCACCTGATGGCAGGATAACCCAAGTGTGATGACTGCAGCAGGGTAACACGATGAACATCTTGGTAGTTTAAAGCTGTGTTCCACAAGGTCATGGCTTGTCTGTAGAGGGGGTAGGAGTGTGTGCCCACTTGCTTGTTTATGTACCACATAACTGAACTGTGGTGTTGTCTGTCTTTAATAGTAATTTTCCTGGATGCAGTAGGTCCTTGAAAGCTATAATAGCATTTTGTACCGCTAGCATCTCTTTTTGATTGATGTGGAGATGTCATTGCTCTATGGGCCACTCGCCCTGAATACATTTTCCTGCCATGTGTGCTCCCCAGGCGTAATCCGATTAATCTGTTGTCAGTGTCTGCCTGGCTGTGGGTTGAGTGAAAGGCTGTCCCTTGTTGAGGTGATAAGCTTGTGCCCACCATCGAAACTCCTGTTGTAGGCAAGGAATTAGTGGTATAACTGTTTCCAAACTTTGACAGTGTTGAGACCATACACTCTTTAGGTACCATTGTAGTTTCCTCATATGCAGACTGGCAAATGGAATTAGTAGTATGCAAGATGCCATGTAGCCCAAGGCCTGCAGAATTCTTCTTGCAGGGAGTTGGGACTTTGTTGCCATTAATTGAAAATATTGAGTCAGTTGTCCTTGCTTGTCTGGCGTGAGATAAGCCATCTGGGCCGTTGTGTTAAAGCTGGCACCCAGGAATATTATCTGTCGTGAGGGCACTAGTTTTGATTTCTTTTCGTTTACTGTGTACCCCAGGCAATCGTTTACTGTGTACCCCAGGCAACTTAGTAACTTTTTTTTACAAACGCCAGATGCTTTAAAAGAATGTACTTGCTCTCTGCTTGAATCAGGCAGTCATCCAGGTACGTATAAATTTGAATTCCTTTCTGTCTGCAAAATGCAATTACTGGTGCCAGACACTTTGTGAAGACCCTGGGTGCAGTAGATAAGCCAAAGGGCAGTGCAGAGAATTGGTAGTGCATTGAACCAGCGATGAATCTGAGGTATCTTCTGCAGTTTTGTCTGATAGGGACATGCAGGTATGCCTCCTTGAGGTCCAAAGTCACGAGCCAAGCTTTCTTGCCCAGCATGGGAAGAAGCTGCTGTAATGCCAACATTTTGAATTTCGGAACATCCAGGTAAGTGCTTAGAGATGAAAGATCCAGAATGGGCCTCCAGGCTTTGTCCTTTCTGGGTACCAGAAAGAGTCTTGAGTAAAATCCTTGTCCTTGCTCCTGTGTTGGTACCTTTTGAATAGCTCTCATTTCCATGAGTGCTGTAATTTGTTTTTGAGCCTCTGCCCACTGATTTGGTGGCAGATTTGGCATTCCTTTTAACCTTGGCAGAGTGTGAAAGTGGAAAGTGGAACCTGTAACCTTGAAATACAATGTTGAGAACCCATTTGTCTTTGGTGATCATTCGCCAATTGTGGTAGAAGAGTGCCAGTTTTCCTCCCAAGGGGGCTGCCAAGAGGAATTTGTTTGGCAGCTGTAGTGGGAAGTCATTGGAGCTGCCTTTTATATGGTTGGGGCCTGTCTTCCCCTTCTTTCTGGCCTGATGCAACTCATTGTCGAGGCCTATAAGGACCTTGTGTTTGACCTCTACCTATTGGACGTCTGTATCTTCCCCTTTGAGGTCTGTCTGTAATTGGAAAGGACCAATTCTTAGTTGGCCAGTTTCTGCTAAATCTAGGAGGCTGAACCTGTAAGAAATCTTTCACCGTTTGCATAGATTTTGCCTTATCCTCCATTTTCTTTAATACCTCTTCTGCCTTAACTCCAAATAACACTTCCTGCTGCAAAGATGCATCCAATAATTTTGCTTTAACATGATCTGGTAACGTATGTTCTTTTATTTATTTATTTTTTTTATTTTACATTTGTTGACCGGGCTAGTCCAGCTGGATACATGTCCATTTTCAGCAGAGGCCCGGGGAGAAAAGCTCTTCGTAAGTAAAGTACAATATTATATATATAAAAACAAAACAGCATTTCACAGGTGCAAGTACAATACAAAATTAAGCTATTTGATACATGAAAGATCGTATAGATGTGAGTAGAGTAGAATATAAGGAAATATGTTCAATTCAAAACACATTTGATTGCAGAATCTTATGATAAGTATATTTTGTTAACATAGTAGGTAGTATGAAAGACATTTTTGGATATAGATAGAAAATCTAATCAATTTTAAGGCCCGTTATATTTATGGTTTTCATTAGGCAGTTAGTATATACAGTAATAAGACAGGTATCTGTGAAAAAAAAATGACACGAGAGGTTAGTCTGGGTTCATACAGGTGCATAACCAATGGGATTTGAGGTAGGTTTTAAGCCTGACTTTAAATTGCGTTAGTGAAGAAAGGGAGGTCAGGTCACTGGGGAGAGAGTACCAGGTTTTACCCATGGTATTAGAAAACAGACAGTCCCCAACCTTATTGTAGGTTTTGCCTATTTGTACTAGTATTTTATTAGATGAGCATAGGGTCTTAAGGTTGATGTAGGGGGTGATAACGTTGGTAAGAATAGGTGTGTTATTAGGCTGATACAGGATTTTGTAGGCAAATGTTAATTGTTTAAATAGAAGTAGATTTGGTAACTCTAGCTAACCTAGTTGTTCATAATTAATACAGTGATGGGTTCTGAATATAGAGCCTGTTGCAAATCTAGCAATATTGTTATAGGAGACAGCCAGTTTGTTCATGTTGTTTTTTGAGAGGTTAGTATATATAGGGGAGGCATAGAGGAGGGTAGAGATTAAGTGGGTCTGGGCAATAGTAGATCTTGCTACTGGGGTAAGAAAGGATTTGATTCTATAGAGGGAGCCTAGTTTTTTGTTGACTGTTTTTATGGTATTGTTAATGTGACTATCAAAGTTAAGGTTATTGTCAATTAGTACCCCTAGGAGTTTTGTGGTAGAGTCGGGGGATATGATGGTTCCATTGTTCGATGTGACAGTAAAGTGTAGTGGTGTGGCCCTATTGGTGGGAGTAAAAAGTAGAAGTTTGTTTTTTTTGGGGTTCAGGATGAGGCACTGGTGTAGTAACCATTCCTCAACTATGTTAAACACTTTTTGGGTGAGAGACTGAAGGTCTGATGGAGTTGGGGCTGAGCATATTAATGTGGAGTCATCTGCATATTGTATTATGGAAGCTTGAGGAATTACAGTATGCAGGTCGTTGATGAAAATAGAAGAGGTCCAAGTATAGAACCTTGGGGGACACGAGTGCAATGGGGAGATAAACTGTTCTCCCACAGAACTGCTGGTTGCCTATTGTTTAAGTACGATTGAAACCATTGTATAGCCAGTGCATCAAGACATAGGTTTTTGAGTATGTTTATGAGAAGTTGGTGGTTAACCATATCGAAGGTTTTAGAGAGGTCAATAAAGAGGGCTGAGGATAGAGTGTTGTTATTGTGATTTTTGTTTATACAGTCAGAGAAGGATAAAAGGGCAGTAGTAGTACTGTGAAATGGCCTGAAGCCATGTTGGCAGTTAGCTAATAAGTTATCTATTAGGTGTTTTAAAAGTTGCTTATGAATGCATTTCTCCATGATTTTTGCCAGTGGAGATAGTATAGCAATAGGTCTGTAGTTGGATAATTCCCTAGAGTTTCCACCTTTATGAAGGGGGATAATATGTGCGATCTTCCAAATAGAAGGAATAGTACCCTCAGAGATTGTTCTGTTAATCAGAATGGAGATGGGGTAGGCTATGGCATTTGCAGCCTTTTGCAGATATTCTGCAGGATGAAATGGGGGAGGTAAGGTAGTATTAGAGGGCGTCAGAGATGAGCTGTCAGAAGTTAGTTGATTGGCAAGAGACTGAATGGTCTCAGTGAAGAATGTATTAAAGGTACTTGCGATTTGCTTTGGATTGTCATGGTCAGTACCTCCAGGGGAGGGAGTGACAGAACGGCCTGGGTGTAAGAGTGTGTTTATCCCTGCCCAATCCGGCCGACCGAAGGGCTGCCTGAGGCAGGACAACCCATATGTTATGACTGCAGATGCATCCTTGAAGGACATCGGCCTGGGTGTAAGAGTGTGTTTATCCCTGCCCAAAATGTTTGTGGTTTGTTTTGCTTTGTATGTTGGAGTTTTAACCAAGCATGTCTTCTAATGACAGAGCCTGTAACTGCTGCTCTGCAGGAGACCTCTAGAGAATCAAAACCACATTGCAAAGTATGCTTTCCCACTTGTTCAGCTGCATGCAATAAAATCCTGCATTTCTTTAAAATTAGGAGGATCTGATTCTAGAAGCATTTTCTGTTTTAACTGAGACAGTAAACATTTATGATATTTTAGCATGTGAAACTGGCAATTTAAGGCTCTCATTGCTAAAGTTGCAGACGTATATACTTTCTTTCCCCATCTGTCTAATGCTCTGGAATCTCTGTCAGAGGGGACTGGATCCTTGGCTGATGAGGCCTTAACTCCTTTGGGTCCCTGAGAAATAGTTTCAGGGTCAGCTACAGGGCTTTTATACAGACATTTATGTGAGTCAGGAACTCTGTAGTATCTGTCAGGTTTAACAGGGGCTGGAGGTAAGGAATCAGGATTTAAGCTGAATTCAGTATACACATCATCCACAATATCTAACACTGGCGGAATAGCAAGGGGTCTGTGTTGAGGTAATAAAAGGAAGTCTCTGAGCCTTTTCTTGGATTCTGAGTAATCCTGGCCTTCCCAGTGGAAATGCTCCCTCATGGTGTGTAGGGTTTCCTCAAAGGAGTAGTCCTCAGGCGGTGAGGCTGATGGAATAGATTCCTCAGCATCCGAATCCTCATAAGGGGGTAAAGAGTATCCTAGGTCTGAGGATGAATCAGAAGAGATGGACACCTGGTCGGATGAGTCATAGTCTGCATCCTGTCTAGGCCTTTTATCAGGAGGGGGATGGGACCCCCTGATCGAAGTGATTAGGTCTTCGGCCATTTTGAGCATTTGTTTCTTACGCATGGAGGCCTGTCCTGGGGAATGCTGTATTTGTTTCTTTGATTTTAAAGGAGGCTTAGACTTAGCTGAGGGTTTAATGCTTAACTGAGTAGGTCTGAAGACACCATCTGAAGCTGTGGGTTGCTCAGCTACTCCGGATCCCTCTGAAAGGTTAGTCTCGGTAGGCTGAATAACTTGTGCATCCGAAGGCCCAGCCATCTCCACGTGGGAGTCAGAGGCGGCCTGTGGTTCTACAGAAGCGGTAGTCAGGGGCTGCGAAGGTGCCTCACTGAAAACCGGAGAACCGGCGACTGGCCTAGAAGAGGCTTCGTCGTCAGTTTTAGGCCTCGGATGCGTATCCTTGTCTTTGCGCTTTTTGTGTATTCCAGTCAGCGGAAGTTCCGACGGCATGGTATAATTGAATTTTCTACCAAAATAATGTCGGGCAAAATCAAACAGACGTTTAATAGTGCGCTTGTTAAACCTAGCACAAAACCGGCAACCAGTGACGTCGTGGTCTGGGCCTAGGCATGGGATACAATAGGAATGGAAATCCTTATGAGGTATTTGCTTCCCACAAGAAATACAGTTATTAACTTTTACTGACATCGGTCTGAGGCAAGAAATAGTTTCCCCAACAGGGTACTTAGCTTTGTAGAAGACTTTGGTTCTGGATTCGGAATGAAAATCTCAGGAGACGGCCGACCGGCACTTGCGAACTGCTTTTGCTTCGGGCACCGCGTGGCAAGAAAGACTGAAGAAAATGGCGTTGGCTGCATATTATATACCCTGTCGCACTGACATCAGGGAGGAGGCGACAGCAACTGACACCGGACCAAGACTTTGGAACTCAGGCCGACTGGGGAACCGCCTAACGGCAGGGTAACCCAAGTGTAATGACTGCAGCAGTGTAACACGATGAACATCTGGCCCAATTTTCTTGATTCTTCAGTCCTGCTGAGGTAAAATCGTAATTGTCTGGGGGCGTCCAGCAAATGCAAGCAATATTCACCCTTGTTGAAAAAAACTGGGGAAGAAAATGGGAAAATCAATAGTCTGATTAATATTGGATTCTGAGACCACCTTAGGGAGAAAGGAATGGTTAGCTTTTAGTGAAACTCTATCCTTAAGAAAAAACAGATATGGGAGGTTTAAACAAAGTTTGAATTTCACAAACTCTTCTGGCAGAGGTAATTGCCATTAGAAAAATAGTTTCCATGAGAGGAATTTTAGGTGGCAAGCACCAAAGATTGTAAGAGCAAAGTCAGATCCCATGGAGCTATAGGATCTTTAAATGGAGGTTTTAATTGCAAGACCCCTTAAAGGAACACTTTGCATAAGCAGTGGTAAGTTAGAAATGGCTGCTGACTGAACCTTTGCTGCAGAAGCAGAAGCTCCTTGATCATAATGGGTAGCTAAGAATTCTAAAACTCTCTTGACTGATGCCAAGAAAGGACTGAGGTCATTATCACAGCCCCAAATCGAAAATCTCTTCAATCTGCTATGGTAGTTTTCCTGGTGGATGGTCGTTTGGAGGCCAGTAAAATTTTTTGTACTGGGGAAGGCAAGTTATTCTGCCTGGTGACTAATGGAATTGGAGGAACCAAGCTGTAAGCTTGACATTCTGGAGGCTGGGATGCAGCAGTCTCTGTGGGTGAAACAGCAGATCTGGTGCCGGGTCCAGAATACATGGACAGTGAATTAATTGAGGCTACAGGAAGGGAAACCAGATCTGTCAGGGCCAGAAGGGTGCAATGAGGATCACTTTGGCTCTCAACCTGTGAGCTTTCTTCAAAAAAAGTGGAATGAGAGGGTGGGGGGGGGGGGTACAGAAGACTGGAGGGCCAATCGAGAAGAAGTGTCTCTCATCCTGAGGGGAATTAGGGCAAAGTAGCTGCTGCATTGGCCCCAGCGATGAAAAATTTCCTCCGTCACTCTGAGACAGAGACCACTCGTAAGGTAGGAGAATGCATCTGCTCAGCTTGTCTACTATCACGCTGGAGCGCCCCAGCATGTGGGTTGCTAACAGAAAGTGGTTGGAAAATATCTCCCATTGTCACACTCAGAGTTTCCCGACACAGAGGATATGATTTGGTTTCACCCTGCTTGATGAAGTACCATGGCACCGACATGTTGTCTGACTTGAAATGCAATCATTCCTAGAGGAAGAAGATATTGAAAGGCTTGCCACGATAAGAACACTGCCTCAACTCCATAACACTGGTATGCAGGTTGGCCTCCATCAGGGACCAAGTGCCTTGGACTGTTCTTACAAGATAATGCCCCCCCCCCCCCAATCTGGGAGGTGTTCATGGTCACAATGGCGTTGGGTTAAGGGGAAACGAAGCGACGGGCAAAAATAATTTCCTTGGATTTCATCCACAAGGATAACACCTTCTTACAGTGACTGGTAAGAATTGGATACACTATTGGATGCGTTATGATGGACCATTGGGAAGCCAAGAGCCATTGAAGTAGCCTCATGTGAAATCTTTTTAGAGGAACCAAAATGATAGTTGCTGTCATGGACCCTAAAGTTTGAAGGACTAGAAGAGCAGGAAATTTGTCTCTGGAGAGAATGGCTTGTACTTGGGATTTTATTTTCTGCAGTCTATGAAATGGAAGGGAAGCTACACAAGTGATTGTATTCAGATGGGCTCCTATGAAGTCTAGGTCTTGAGTGGGAGTTAGTTGGGATTTTTCTTGATTCACTGTAATACCCAGATGAGTGAACAGTTGCAGAATGAAGCATGAGGCTTGCAGCACTAGAGGCCTGGTGGGAGCCATGATGAGCCAGTCATCTAGATAACTAAACATCCGGAATCTGTGAAGTCTCAAGTGAGCTGTAACTGTCACCATGCACTTGGTAAACACCCTGGGGGCTATGGTGAGACCAAAGGGCAGCACTCTGAACTGGAAATGACTGGCTCCTAGCTGAAAGTGGAGAAACCTTATGGAGTGTTTGTCCATTACTACCTGGTAATACTTGTCTTGAAGATCTATACAGCACATCCAATAGTTTTCCTCTAGAAAGGGAAGTATAGACTGAACTGTGATGACTTTTTGTTGGCTGAACAAATTTGTTCAGAATGCGGAGATCCAAAATCTCTCTCAAGTCAAAAAACCTAGAGTAAAATCCGGATCCTATCTCGTCTGGTGGGACTTCTTGGATGACTTTTTACTAGGAGCTTTGAATCTCTAAGGCTGCTTGGGTCCCTCTGATTGGGTGGTACACTGCAGAGTTTTCTTTGTGATCTTGGGAAAATACTGAAGGGGATATGGGTAAGCTCTGGTAATAATCTTCTGTATCCAAGTATCAGAAGTTATTTGTCACCAGGCTGTGGAGTGGCATGAAAGTCTTCCTCCACTGCTTCCAGAGGTAAGTAATCTGGCTCCTTTCAGGAACAATGGTAGGGTTGTCCAGAGAAAAATCTCTGGAGTCCTGATTTTGTGGACCACCTCTGGCACAGGGTTGGCATCTTCCATTAGAGTTCCCCCCAATGCCCTGAGGGGAGCCACTGCCACATGCGTCCTGAAAAAGTACTTTGGATTTTTTAAACCACATATTTCCACTCCTCTGATTCTTAGAGTAGGATTGTTGGGGTGCAGAAAAACATATGCCCACTGCAGATAGGATCTTTCCATCCTTCTCCCACCTGGCTAGAATTTCTTTGAATTTTGGCCAAACAAAGACAATCCGTCAAAGGAAGCATTGACAAAGAAAGGCTGAAATGGCTCCACAAACTCACAAGCTCATACAAGTGTGGCGCCTTATGGCAACTCCTGAACCTGCTGCTCTGGTCGTTTGTCCCTTCAGCTGCATGTGCGAAGAGCCTCATGGACAAGTTAGAAATGGACTCCAGGGTGACTAGCTGAAAGGCAACTTTATCCTGCACCTCTTCAGACACAGCTCCTTTAAGTGCATCCGACAACTCCACTATCAGATCCCCCAGGAGCCTAGTGAAATGAGGTGCAAAATTAAAAGGTTCGATGAAGCGTACACCCACTTTCCAAATCTGTCTATCGTCCTAGACTCTCGGGTTAGGGGGATGGACAGTAGGACCCTCATCGAAGAGTTCCTTTTGGGGCTGACAAAACTGTCTGGTCTCCAGGAAATCTGCTCTATGGAATCAGGAGCCTTCCATTCTCGTTGTGTGATAAATTTTATAAGATTGTGTGTGGGAAGGGTCACCCAAGAAGTAGATGGGCAAGGACCGAAAGCTTGCAAGTACAAGGATTCCTCACAAGTCAGGTCTTTGGGCTGCCAGTTTCCCCTTTGTTTGAGGATCTCTAGGATGTCTCTGAAGGTGACGTCTTCCAGGGGTGACCGGGGGAAACCCTCCCCATCCTCGAAGTCTGTGTCTTCAGTGACAGATTCTTCTGGGGAATCTAAGTGCTTCCTCTTGCATGCCTTCTTTCGGGGTGGCTCCTCAGGGTGAATCTCTGAGGAGGACTCTGAAGAAGGGCCCTGTACAGGGGTAGCTTGCAGCTTTGGTGCTCGCTGCCCGGGCGTGGAGGAAGGCGGCAGCTCTGGGCAAGGAGGAGTATAGGACTGTAACTTCGACACAGAAGGAGGAAGCTGTGAGCCTGCAGAGGCTGATGCAGCAGGTTCAAAAGGGGGAAGCGTGAGCTTTTCCAGTACAAAGTTAAGGTCACAAGCAGGTGTGGGTTGCTCTCCTTGGTGGCCTTAAGTTCTTTGCCCCTCTCAGGAACTGTTTGATCAGAGGGTGCGAGAAGAGAGGCGGCTCAGTGTTGTAATGAGCAGAAATGGCTGAGGCATGTATCTTAATGGAGAAGGACAGCCCTTTGTGGAATAGATCTGCCAAGTAATCCAGCATTAGAGGCAGGGAGAGCAGAGCAGAGTTGTGTCCTCTCCTATGGATTGAATCCATGAGCAGAACCTTTTCCATTTATCAGCATAGGATTTTCTTGTACTGGGTCTTCTGGCTTCAAGAATGACGTCCAGCTCCTGCTTGCTTAGGGTTGCTGATGGAGAATTCAAGGAATAAGCCAGGCTGCAAGATTTAGGGTTTCCAGTTGTGGATGCAAAATCTGTCCCTTCTGCTGAGAGCAGGGTTGGGGTCTGGTGTAAGTGCCAGGGTGACACCGGTGTCAGGCTGTGCAGGAGTGGGCACTAGTGCTGGTGTGCCTAGTCCGGGGCAATCAGAATTGTCCTTGGCCTGCCTTGTTTTACTTTGAGTAATACTCCTGAGAGAAGGGACAGAGGGGGAAAGGCACAGATTGAGAGCTTTTCCCATTAGAAAGATAGGGCATCCACTTTTCCAGGCCCTGCTGTGAGGATTCCTGATGCAGAATTTGCTGATCTGGTGGTTGTAGGAGGAGGCAAAAAGATCCACCCTCTGGGGTCCCCCATTTCTGAATCAGAAGGTTGAAGGTGCTAGGCTCCAATTGCCACTCATGTGGGTCTAGGAGATTTCTGCTTAAGCCGTCTGCCAGTGAGTTTTGTTTGCCTGGCAGGAAATGAGCTTGTAGATTGACTTGAATGTCCAAGGCTGTGTTCCACAGGGCCATGGCTAACCTGCAGAGTGGGTAGGAATGGGTTCCCCCCTGCTTGTTGATGTACCACATAACTATGGTGGTGTCTATTTTTATTAGCAGTTGTCCTGGAAAGAGTAGGGATCTGAAAGCTGTCAGGGCATTCTGTACAGCTAGCATCTCTTTGTTTTATGTGCAGATGAATTTGACTTGGGCTCCAGTGGCCCTGAATACATTTGTCGCCCATGTGAGCCCCCCAGGCATAGTCTGATGAGTCTGTGATTAGGGTCTGGGCGGTGTGGGGTTGAGTAAATGACAGTCCCTTAATGTGGTTGCATGCTTCTGCCCACCAAAGGAACTCTGTCCTTAGACGGGGTATGACAGGAATGACTGTTTCCAGGTCCTGAGAATGTTGGCACCAAAGACTTAAGTACCACTGAAGTTTCCTCATATGCAGTCTTGCATATGGAATTAGCAGTATACATGAGGCCATGAACCCTAGGCCTTGCAGTATTTTTGCTGCGGATAGCTGGGTTCTGGTGGCCCTTTGTTTGAAGTAGTCTGTCAGGGGTCTACTTCACGTTGTCGTAAGCTGACAATATCAAGTCTGATATTCTCAGCATGACAATATCGAAAGTGAAGAACATTGTGCAAGTAAACGGAAATCTCTCTAAGGGGATATTTCCGTTTACCTCAATGTAGTGCGGTCTCGGAGTTGGTATATTTAAGTGGGGGGGGGGTGGGGGGCTTGCCCCCTGCCTACGCCATTTATTTATTTTTTTAATTTGTTTTTTATTTTTTTAATTTTTTTTACGTTATTCGATGTTTTACTTAATCGATCAATAAAGTTTGACCTTTATTGATTCGATTAAGTAAACTTTCGATAACGTGATATAGAAGCGTCTGTCAGATAGACTTGTTTTTCTGAAGTGAGGAATGCCATCAGGGAAGCTGTGTCCAAGCTTGCTCCCAGGAATACAATATTTTGACTGGGTACCAATTTTGATTTTTTTTTTTTGTTTATGGTGTACCCCAAGGAAGTGAGAAAGTTTTTTTTACAAATGTCAGGTGTTGCAGCAGCAATTCCTGACTGTCTGCCTGAATCAGGCAGTCATCCAAGTAGGAGTAAATTTGGATATTTCTCTGCCTGCAGTATGCAATGGCTGGAACCAAGCATTTAGTGAATACACTGGTCGCAGTAGATAAGCCAAAGGGAAGTGCAGAAAACTGAAAATGCATAGGTCCTGCCCCGAAACAGAGACACTTCCTGCATGACTCCCTTATGGGGATGTGCAGATAGGCTTCTTTTAAGTCTTGGGGGACTAATCAGGCATCCTTGGCTAACATGGGAAGAAGCTGTTGCTGGGTAAGCATTTTGAATTTTGGTACCAACAGGAAGGTGTTGAGAATTGAAAAACCCAGGACTGGGCGCCAAGAGCCCTCTCTCCTGGGTACAAGGAAGAGTCTGGAGTAGAATCCTTGACCAATCTGTTCCACTGGAACCAGCTGAATAGCTTGGATATTGAGCAGGGAAAGTACTTAGTTTTGAGCCTCTGCCCACTGGTTTGGAGGAAGGTCTGGAAAC
The DNA here is from genome assembly GCF_019279795.1 of Protopterus annectens. NCBI lineage: Eukaryota > Metazoa > Chordata > Ceratodontiformes > Protopteridae > Protopterus > Protopterus annectens. Next base: position 1,873,242,949 of record NC_056726.1, on the reverse strand, counting down.
CCGCTTGGGGTTGGCAGTGAATGGAAATAAAATTTGTACCCCTGGGATACAACGTTGAGGACCCACCGGTCCTGAGTTATGGACATCCAGTTTATTGCATGAAGGGCAAGTTTTCCTCCTAGGGGCAAAAGCAATTGGGCAGGGCTGTGGAGTAAAAAAGTCGTTGTGAGCTTATTCCGTATGGAGGTGGCTTACCACTCCCTGTTTTAGGGGTGGGGGCACTCCATTGCTTAGATCTCGGTATACCCTGAGACTGTAGTCTGGGTGGTCTTGCTTCCTCTGAGTCTGGTTTGAGAAAGCCTGGAGGGGGCTGGAAAGGACCAGTGTTTTAAGGGCAATGCCAACTGAATCTAGGGGGTTGCACATGTATGAATTCTTTAACAGTCTGCACAGATTTAGCTTTTTCTTCCATCTTTTTAAGAACCTCTTCTGCTTTGGTGCCAAACAGTCCTTATTCAAAGGAGCATCTAGTAACTTTGATTTGACATGGTCTGGCAAGGTCTGCTCCTTCAGCCAAGCATGTCTTCTCAGTACAGAGCCAGTGACTGCTGCCTGGCAAGATGCTTCCAGGGCATCAAAGCCACACTGAAAAGTATACCTACTGACTTGGCTTGCAGAGTGCATAAGCTCCTGCAATTCTTTATTATCTGCACAGTCTGAAAAAGTTGCCACTTTTTAACGAGTTCAATAATATGCTGCTGGTACTTCAGCATGTGAAACTGGTAATTCAATGCCCTAATAGCAAGAATTACAGAGGTATATACCTTCTTACCCAATCTGTCCAAAGCTCTAGAATCCCTGTCCGAAGGGGTGGGATTCTTGGCTGTAGTAGCCTTGATACCTTTAGGCCCCTGGGAAATGATCTCTGGGTCAGCAGTAGGATTCTTGAAAATAAATACGAGTGTCTCAGGTACTCTGCAGTACCTGTCTGGTTTCCTAGGGGCAGGAGGTAAAGTGTCAGGAGTAAGACTGGATTCCATAAAACCATCATCCACAACATCCAGGACAGAGGGTATAGCTAAAGGCCTGTGCAACTCTAGAAATTCTCTAAGTCACTTTTCGGACTGAGGATAGTCTTGGCATTCCCAGTGGAAATGCTCTCTTAAAGTATGCAATGTCTCACCAAAAGAAAAATCCTCTGGAGGGGAGGCAGAGGGAATGGATTCCTCTGCATCTGAATCCTCATAGGCAGATAAGGGCATGTCTTCATAATCAGAAATCTCAGAATCATCGGACTCCCAGTCTGTAGAAGCTGAAGGGGACTGGATTCTTTGTCTCTTTGCAGGGGAAGGCTGACTTCCCCTAATCAGCGTAATAAGGTCTTCAGCCATTCTAAGCATTTGTTTTTGTGGCATGGGAGCATGAGCATGCACTTTGGTCATCGGTTTTCTAGGAGTAGTGCATACTCTGGGCCTAAGAAACTCTGTAGTTTTGGTTAAAAAAGTCATCGGTTTGATTTGAACATCTGTAAAGCGAAGAACTGCCTCAGAAGCCGGTGCCTGCCTAGCGGCTTTGGACCCATCCAAGGTAGAGACATCTGCAGGTTCCACAGTCGAAGAAGTGTCTCGCGGCATACCAAACTCCGAATGGGTCTCAGTAGAGGCCTGCAAATCCACTGAAGCGGGTATTAGGGGCTGCGAAAGCACCTCAATGAGTACAGGTGGACTGGCGACTAGCTTAACGGAAGCATCATCGACAGTTTTGGACCTATGCGGTCTGTCTCTGTCTTTATCCTTATGTTTTTTTTGAATATCGGTAGTCAGATGGATTACCGAAACCATTTCAGAATATGGAGATGGAGAGCAAAAGAATTTAGTGACAAGAGCCCGACATTGAACGGTTTGGGCGTTAAACAAGGCACAAAACCAAGAGCGAGGGACATCATGGTCTGGGCCTAAACAGGTGACGCAGTAAGAATGAAAATCTCTGTGAGGTATTTGCTTTCCACAGGCAAGACAATTGTAAACTTTTTCTGACATCGGTTAGAGCAAGAAAAAAGGATCACCAATGGGGTACTTAGCTTTAGAAGACTTCAGGGTTATTTAATTTGTAAATGAAAATTCAGGTAGCGGCCGACTGGCACTTGCAAACTGCTTCTGCTTCAGGCTCCACAGCAAGAAAAATGGATGTAATGCCGTCGGCTGCCTGTTTTTGTACCCCTGATGACCTGACGTCAATCTTGGAGTGACAGCATCCGACGCAGAAATACCAAGTCTCTGGTATTCGGGCCAACTGAGGGCTACCTGCAGGCAGATAACCAGAGTGTGATGAATGCAACAATGAAACACAAACACAGATAACCCAGAGGGGGGATTCTGGCCTTTCCAAAAAAGGACTGGGAAACTGCTCCACAAAGGGGCCAACAGAAGGTGAGTATCTTGTACTGGGTAAGAAAATTATTTCTGATATCAGCACCAAGGGGCTGGGCAAAGTCTTCTGTGGTGCAGTAGGTGAGGTCGGCACAGACTAGGAAGTTAAAGACGTCGGTGCTGATGCGACTGGCACAGACGGTAACCACACTAGTAACTGCTGCCGAGAAGGTTGTCTGTTCCGACAGTCTCAGAACCTTGGTCTTCGGTTCTCTAGATGTAGAGGGTTTGGAATGCTTATGCTTCCTTGTCATAAGTGTCGAAGGAGAAGTTGGCACAAAGCGACTTTTCTTTATACCCTGGTCAGATTTAGGAAGAGGAGAAGGAGCAGTCTTGGACAAGGCTTCTTCAAAAGAAGACTTAAAGTAAACATTTCAATATTAAGTTATTTTTACACTCAACCGAGGCCCTTTTACTAAAGGACTGGCAGACAGAACATTCTTGGTCAATAAACACAGGAAGATTGCCCATCCGAATTGGGCATCTTCTGTCCACAATCCGGGCACTGTTTAAACCTTGTAGTGCCTTTTGGTTTATCGCGCCATGCTGACAAGAAAGGACAGCAGCCAACTGGTGGGAACACTCATGCGAAAGGAAAAGATAGGAAACCTACCAACTATGGCAGAAAGAAATACCAAGTATTGGTAAAAATGAAGAAAATGGCAACAATGTTAAGAGAGAAAGATACCTGACGAGGTAGAGAGGAAAAGGAGGGGGAATACCAACGACAGTATAGAGAATACCATAAGGTACTGAGAAAAAAAGCACTCACTTGACCAAATAAAGGTGGGTAGAGCCTAATATAATATAAATATAATTATAAAGAGTGGAAAGGAGATGACAAAATCTTTCAAAAATAAAGAAATTTCACTTAGCTGCAAGAGGAACGGCTGACCTGTCTTGCGACAAGAGCAGCAAAAGAGATATGGGGCTGAAAAGGGATCCACATTCCTAGCCTTTGCCCAACAAGAAAAACATATCCATTTGCTAGCATAAGTTTTCCTCATTGTCGACTTGTGAGAGGAGACTATAATGTCACGGACTGCTGGGGAAATGCTGGAAAGTCTGGCTAAGGTTGGAAGTGGAGCAACCAAGCTGTGAGCTGGAGAGTTTTGAGGGACTGATGCAACCCGCCTGAATGATGAACCAGGAGGTCTGGAACTGGGTCCAGAGTCCAGGGTTGATCGAGAAGGTAACAGTGCAGGAACGGGAACCATATCTGTCGAAGCCAGTAGGAAGCAATGAGGATCATTTTGCAACCCAACAATATTGCTTTCTGTATAAGTTTGGGTATCAGGGGGAAAGGAGGAAAGGCATAAAGAAGTCCCTAGGGCCAATCGTGGACTAGAGCGTCTCTGGGTATGTGACCCGGAAGCGGAAGAAAGGAAAAGTAGTTGCTGCATTTGCTGCTGAAGGGGGTGGCAAAGAGATCGCAGCAAGACTGTCCCCATTTGCGGAAAACAAGATTCGCAACTTCCTGATTCAGAGACCACTCATGAGGCATGAGGATAGCTCTGCTGAGCCTGTCCGCTATGACGTTGGATCTCCCGGGGATGTGCGTCGCAATCAGAAAACGTTGGGAGGAAATCGCCCACTGCCAAAGTCTGAGTGCTTCTCGACACAGGGGGTAGGATCTGGTTCCGCCCTGCTTGTTGATGTACCACACCACTGACATGTTGTCTGTTTGAATAGCAATGGTCCCAGTCCAGGATATTTATGTGCAGATGGTACTCGTGAGGTTGCCACGTGCCTTGGACTGTCCTGCCCAGATAATGCCCCCCCACCCTATCAGGGAGGCGTCTGTCATCACTGTGGCTACCGGAGGGGGTTGTATGAAAGGTCTGCCCTGAGTAACTAGTGGGGAGACCATCCACCAAAAAAGATGTCTTTTGCATGCATCCATGATCATGATCGTGTAAAGTCATGGGTAGCTCTTGGAAAGGCCACTGTGTAAACAGAAGCCACTGAAGAATTCTCATATGAAAGCGAGCCAGTGGGATTAGGAGAATGGCTGCTGCCATGGAACCCAGAGTTTGAAGGACGTACCTGACTTCGACCCTTTTGCTCTGCATCAGAACCTGTACCTGCTGATGGATTGTGAACACCCTTTCTAGTGGAAGCATTGCAAACATATCCCTTGTGTCTAAGTCTGCTCCTATGTAAGTGACAGACTGACAGGGCAACAAGGCAGATTTTTCGACATTTACTGTAATGCCTAGCTGGGAGCAGATTGTGATTGTGTAGTCTCGTGCTTGTTTGAGTTGATGCCTGGTGGTAGCAGTAAGGAACCAGTCGTCTAGATACGGAAACACCTGGAATCCTTGACGCCTCAGGTGAGCTGTGACCACTGCCATACATTTGGTGAACACCCTGGGGGCTGTGGTGAGACCAAAGGGCAGAGCTCTGAACTGATAATGACTGGCCCCCAGGCGGAAGCGAAGATATCTCCTGGAGCGCCTGTTCATCTTTATATGGTAGTACGCGTCCTGAAGATCTATCGAGCACATCCAATTGTCCTGACCCAGAAAGGGTAGAATAGACTGTAGCCTGACCATCAGAAACTTTGCTCTTTGCACAGACCTGTTTAGTCTGCTGAGATCCAGAATCGGTTTCCAGTTCCCTGTCTTTTTTGGTACTAAAAAGAACCTTGAGTAAGTTCTGGATCTGTGCTTGGTCTGCCGGGACTTCCTGGATGGCTCTTTTTTTATAGCAGTTTTGAAACTTCTATTACTGCTTGCTCCTTCAGATTGGGTGGAACATCTGGAAGGGTCTTCCTTGACTGTAAAGGGGGTTGATGGAAGGGAATTTTGTAACCACCGGATATAAAGGACCATACCCATTTGTCTTGTGTTAAACTTTGCCAGGCTTTTGGGTACAGCGAAAGTATTCCCCTGACTGCCTCCAGAGTTGAGCCGCCGGGCAACCCTTCAGGGATGCTGGAAGGGCTTTATTAGAGAAAGATTCTCTGTTGCCCTGGTTCTGCGGACCCCCTCTGCCACGAGGGCGGCGTCTATTATTATTGTTTCCCACTCTGCCTCTGTAGGAAAAATCACTGTGTGTGTCAGGCAAGGCTCCCTGAAATTTACAGAGCCACATCTTCCCACTTTTCTGACCCTTTGGGTAAGGTCTAGAGGGAGTGGAAAACGGACTCCCACGGCAGAGAGAGTCTTGCCTTCTTGCTCACACCTAGTCAAAGTGCCTTTCACCTGTGGTCCAAAAAGAAAGGAACCATAAAAGGGAGTGTTGGTGAAGGACGCTCGAAAGGGTTCCGCAAAGTTAGAAGCAGCATCCACGCATGCCTCCTAAGTGCCACCTCGGTACCTGTGGCTCCACTCAACCCATCGGCTGCATAGGAAATGAGCCTCATGGAGGAGTTAACAGAATTAAGTGTCGCTAGCTGGGAAGCTACCTTGGCTTGTGCTCCCTCAGCTGTTGGATCTTGGAGGGTATCTCAGAGCTCTTTAAGGAGATCCCTTTGAAGTTGGGTAAAATGACACAGGTAGTTCAGTGACCTCATAGAGAAGGTCGCTGAAGCGAACATTCGCTTCCTGTATCTGTCCATCGTCCTAGACTCCTCATTAGGGGGATGGACAGATGAAGAGGTCTCCGCTAACTCTTTTTTGGTGGCTGCTGCCACCATAGCATCAACAGGGACACCTTTCAAAAGGAACTGCTTATCCTGGGGTGCTGTAATGAATTTACTAGGTCTCCTCGGAGTTGGTTCCACTGTATCCGGAGCTGACCAAGCCTTTCGAGCCACCACTGTCATAAGTGGATCGAAAGGCGGAGACACCCAGGAGGTGGAAGGTCGGGAACCGAAGGCATCCAGAAATGCAGACTCATCCTCAGAAGGGGCTAGGGGATTCCAGTTCCCCCTCTGCTTAAGCATTTCTAAGATGTCCGAGAAGGAAACCTCTTCAGAGGGGGATCTTGGGGACCCTTCCGAATCATCTCAGTCTGTATCAGAAGTGACAGACTCGGGGGAGTCAATGTGCTTCCTCTTACACTTTTTCTTCCGAGGGGGATCTTCTGAGTGATCAGGAGAGGCCTCAGAAAAGGAGGAAATACCCAATGTGGTGCCCTGGAGCATCGGTTCCCTATGTTTAGGGTCTGGAGGAAGAGCAGAGGTTGGCACAGGCACTATAGGGGACGGAGCCGGTGGGGCTGATAGTGGAGCTGACTCAGGGGACAGCACACTCTGCATGACATCAAAGGCATCCCTGCCATGATGCAGAGAAAGCTCTGGTTCTGAAGAAATAGGAATCTTTCGCCGCAAGGGGGACGGCTCTGAGGTCGATGTTGGAGCTGAGCTCACCTGCGCCGAAGCTCAGAGAGGGAGAACGGGGTCAGATAAAGGTCTGATGCCACTCGCCCCCTCGGAGCCAACGAGGGAGCCCCGGCGCCCATATCCCTCGATGGAAGGTACCACCGAGGGAATCGGAGCCGACGTCGGAACAGAAGGAGATAAAGTTATCGGAGCCGACGGTTCCACTACTCGAACCCCAGTGAACTCCGGCTCCAAACTCATTGGAGTCAGAGGAGGAACATCGAGAGAAGTGGATGGAGCCGATACCGGTGGAGGAGGGCTGGACAACAATTTAGCTAGTGCCTGTGACTTTAGCAACCTACTGACCACTCTCTCCACATCATGATCCGACAGTCTAGTAGACGTGTCCAACCTGCGGCCCTCAGAGCTCTTCCATACGGCCCTCAACCTCTAACTGCAACATCGATAAACGCATGCCCCAAAACACTTTTTTTGTTTTGTGTTTTTCATTCCCGTGACCTGTAACACTAATGTCGATGTCCGCAAGTGCCAAAGCACCTTCTAGTTTTGTTTTGAGCCAAAAAAGGGTCAGTGTGTTTACGCCATTATTTTGCGCCGAACAATCAGTGTGTGTGTGTGTGTGTGTGTGTGTGTGTGTGTGTGTGTGTGTGTGTGTGTGTGTGTGTGTCTGTGTCTGTGTGTGTGTGTGTGTGTGTGTGTGTGTGTTCTCACTGAAGAGGGACTCATGTATAGATTTGCCGCTGTTGCCTTTGAAAGGGACAGCAATTACCTGTGTTAATAGGTAAGTATGGAGTGAGTGCATGCATTAAAGCAGAATTGTGTGCGTGAAAGTAGAAGAGAGAGTGTGTGTGTGTGTGTGTGTGTGTGTGTGTACGTGTATATGTGTGCATGAGAGAGAGAGAGAGAGATGCATGCACAAACAGGCTAACAATGATCAGTCTTACCTACTGAACACAAACAAGTTAGCTCACAAATATATCATATATTAAGTGCACACTTTCATTAACTTGCGGCTTTCCTGACAGGGAGAGTGTTGTATTGAACATGATCTCATTCCTCTTAACTGTATGGATTTTCAAAGAATGTCTGGATTTTTGCCTCATCTTCCAATTTGTGTCTTTTGCTTAGGAAATAAAAGTAGTCATCCAAGGTAATGCAGTACCAGGGAGTAAGAATGAGACAGCAGCCTAGGGTTAATGGGTCAGTAGTGGACTGACTATGTGGGACTGTAGCATATAAAGTTGTATTGTTTTTTCAGGCAAACAAAAAAGCACCTAGTACTGTTTTTTCATTTGTGGGTTCTAAGCAGTGGTAGATTGGACAACAGTAAGCTTAGCTTGGGCGGATCATCAATACTGGCAAATCAAGTGGGCACAATGTCATTTTTTAAATGTTGGGGATTTTAGTGTGTATGTGTGTGCTTATGTGTTGGGAATGCTGCCACAGTAGATGATTATTAAAGACAGAAACTTACGGACTGTGGAGAATGTTTCTTTGTTTCAAAACCTAATACTTGGGTACGCATGCCAGAAGTAGATTTTTTAAGACATAGCTTCTTGCCATTTACAGTGGATGGATATTTACATTTAATGGACAACGTATTAGCGTGGGCCTGTGGGGTTCTGAAGGATGCCAAGTCTACCACTGCCAATGTCTTGTAAAGTGACCTGGAAATGGATATTGGGATGTTACTGAAAAAATATAGTAAGTGGGCTTAGAAATATAGCTTAATTAAACAAAGTATACTTTCAATTTTCAGGCCATAATTTAATTTATTTCAGGTAGTCCAGATACTGGTAGATTGCATACCATTAGACTTAATTAGGGAGAGCGGTCATTCTGGGGAAACAAGCAGACCTAGTTTCAGTGAAAGCTCTGTGGTTGCTTGCAGGTAGGAAGTTGCAGGATGTTGATGCAATGTGTTTTATGTATTATTTTTAATGCATTTGTCATTTCAAAGCATGGTTTTCTTTGATGCAAAAGAAGGCAGGAGTGAATGAGCCGTATAATGTTTAACTGACAATAATGGGATAGAAAGATTATAAGTGATGTATAATGCTTGCAGCTATAGTTGTTTCAATGGTGTCTGTGATGCATAACTATTTTTGGGCCTGTGTCCCACTTTTATTTTTCGCTTTGTCCAGATTTCTTGCTCTAAGGTTGAGAGGTATGGTTCCGTACTAAATCAGAAGTTGTATTTACCTTGGAAGACCTTTCGGCATAATTATGAAAAACAGAGCCTTTTTAATGTCTCTGCTTACTTCCAATATAAACTGCCATGCAACCTTGCAAATAACCTTCTTATTAAGCTACTTTACTTCTTTTGGAATTGACAGGTATGATTCATCTGTTCGGACATAAGCATAGAGTGCTAATGTGACTTTGATTTCTTGCAGCAGTCTGTGGTTTACATAATCACAATAACTTTTCTGTGTTTCTGGGTGTGTAATCAATTTAATAGTTTTAAAGATGTTTTCTAAAAATAAATAAATAATCCTCTGCACTTTGAGCTATTGACAAAGTCTGGGAATTTGTTTTTTTTCAAAAGCGAAGGTCAGCATCACGGCTCAGTAAACTGTCAGTCTGTGAGTACCTTCTGCACAAATTAAATTGTCTGAATGTCAAATGGCTTTAGATTGGAGGGAAGTTTATTTTTATTTATTTTATTTTACATTTGTTTACCAGGAAAGTCTGACTGGGCACAGGTCCATTTTCAGCGGAGGCCCGGGGAGAAAAGCTCCAAAAATAACACAAGACAATATAACACCTGAGAGAGAGAGAGAGAGAGAGAGAGAGACAGCAAATTATGGATGTAGTACTCATACAATATGGCAGAGATTACATCTCGTAACAGTGAAAATCATTGCGGTACAGAATAAACTTAAAAGCATTTTTTTTTTTTTACAGTTAGAATTATAGCAAGGCAAATATCAATGAGTTAAGTTTTTAGGAGAAAGCTGTTTGTACATAGCTGAAGGTCTGAAACAATCTTTTGGTATGGATTAACCTGGGGATTGACACAAGTTATATGTTTACACCAGTATGTAGCATTATAGTTTATGGTTTTCTTATTGATTTACTTTTTGCTGAGCAGTTGTTTGTTGATTTATTGATGGTCCTTTTGGTGGTGGGAAATTACATGGATGAATCCATCTCTATTATGATTTTTTTTCCAGATATTTTGACTTCCATACAATTTCATTCAGTGAGTGGGTGTCATGTGATTACTGAGGTTGCCTATTTTATAAGTAGGGGCTTTGTGTGTGTGTGTGTAAGTGAGAGAGATTTAATATGTATACTGAATATAATTTTGCAAACTGAATTCTTAGTTAAACATGCCCCTCTTCTTGGGCAACTAGACTTGAGTAACCAATATTAGATCTTAGCCATCCAGCTGGGAAAGGTTAGTATGTGGATTTTCCATCTGGTTTGATGAAGGCTATGCTACTTACCCAAGGAATACATTTATGGCTATCCATCCAGCCATTGTGTTGCTGAACTACATTGTTTGATAATGAGAGGAGCTTTTTACAGAAGTTGAAGGTTTTTTGTGTCAAGAACCTGTCCATAAAAAGTGGCTTGTTTATGTTGCAGTGAAGGCTGTGATCTTTGTAGTGAGCGTTTTAAGTATAACCAGTATTTCTGAGGTAGAGGAAGTCTCTTAAGGCAGGATCTTTCTTAGCCTGGAAAGCAAGCCAATGGTGAAATTTATAGGGGCCAGTGAGAGACAGAGGAAAGCAAGAAGCTTTTTAGTCTGTTTAGATAACTAAGTGAACTTAGTCCTTTGACCTTTTTTGTCAGAAATGGTTGTAGTCTTTCTTTTGGCAGGGTGTTTTGCTGAGGCACGTGTCAAAAGGGGCATTGCACTCAATAATGGCTCTTGTAAAGGAAGAATAGAGGGATGTTATGACCTCCTTGTCCCTGGGTGAGATATCCTTACTAATGAATTGGGCCGTGTAAAAAGCTTTCCTTACAACGGAGACAACGTGGTGGTCAAAAGTCAGGTTTCTATCAACCTGGCTGCCCAAGTACCATACGACTTATTGCATGCTTACAACATTGTTATTAATGTGATAATTTGTGGGGACATCACTCTCCTCAAAGGGGATGATGATACATTTTTTGGCATTTAGCTTGAGGAACTATTTCTGGCACCAGTTATTTGTTTGGGTGAGACCCTCTTGTAGCTTATTCAGAATTTTTTTATTAAGTCAGTAATGTGAATTTTTTTACTTTATTGCAAATTTGTTGGGTTATTTTTGTGGATTATAGTATTGTAGGACTGCTGATGTTGACATTTTATGTAGTTGGACTGCAGGAATGGTTTTCCTAGTGAAAAATGCTAGTGCTGTAGTGAATATCTGTTTATTTGTTAAAAAAAAAAAAAAAAAAAAATATATATATATATATATATATATATATATATATATATATATTAACTAAGATGTTAGAGTTAACTGTTAGATTAGATAATTAGAATGAGAATTATAATTTTAAGGCAAATATTAGGCATTTATTACATTTATTCATTGTTCAAATGCACCTGCAGTACAGCCAGGAGGTCGACTGTGGTCTTCCGGAGCAGCAAAAGAGTTAACTATATGATATATTTTATATGCGGCCCCAAGACCATTTCTGTTCACTCAATGCGGCCCCAGCAAGCCAAAATGTTGGACACTCAAGGTTGGATACCCCTGGAGGATCGAGAGGAGTGAGAGGATCGGTGACTATGCTCACTCTGAAGTAAAGGAGACCGAGGAGCTGAATGCATCGACTCTAGTGAAGGGGACCTCAGCCTCTTGTGGCTCCGCTACGGCTCCGAAGCTTCTGATGGAGCCGACGGGGAGATTGTCTTGTCGGTGCCAGCCGGATCCGATGTAGAAGGTAAATCCTGAACCGAAGACGGCTCCGAACTTGGAGCCGATGGCTTAGTGGATTTAGGGGATTTCACTGGCTGTGAGCTCTTGGCCGGTGAATCCTGGGATTTTAAAAGACCCCTAGAATCAGCTTATTCTTACACTCCTGCAGGACTCTTGGACTAAAGGCATGGCAAATAGAACAAGAGTCCTGCAGGTGCACAGCGCCTAAACAATAGACGCAAGAAGTGTGCCCATCTGTCAGAGACATTTTCTGACAGCATGAGTCACACTAGAAACCTTGGATGCCTTTGACATCCTTTACAGTAGAAAGAAACCAATTATGACAACAATAACAAGAAGCAATATACAGTCTACAAAAAACACAACTACTAGAAAGACTATAGCTAAAGTTTTTTTTTTTTTTTGAAAGATAACAGGAAAGCCTCTAATTTAAACGGCTAGCCTATAAGGAAAAAAAAAAAAAAAAAACAGAAGGAAAGCCTCTAACTTAAACGGCTAACCTGACAAGAAGAGGTAGGGGGAGGGGTGGGGGAGAACTCTCTAAGTTAAACGAGTTCCACAAAAGGCGGGATACTATAAGATAAACAATTATCTATCACAGAAACAAACTATCGCTAATAATAAAATACTAGAAAAGTTAAATTCTAGTGAAAAGGTTACACAAAAAACTCCATACAAGCCAGAGCCAGAAATATGACACCGTGCAGCTGAAGTGGCAAACGAGATCTGGGTAGTTATCGCTAGGCATTATGAGATAAGGGGTAGCCTCGAGCCAGTAAACAGCTCTCAAGCTATTGAAGATAGCTCCGATCCCAACCAGCAAGAACGTACGCGAGATGGACAACTTAACATTTGCAGTTAGAGAGGGGAGACTATATTTGGAACTATGTACCGAGGAAATGGCATACTTAAAAACACTCCCTCTTCCAGAAGAGTTTAGGGTAGGGGGGCTGTGGAAGGGGAGTTGAGGACTAATGAAAATGGGCAACACAGATGGAATGTTATGGCTTTCATTCTGTCCTCAACTTATGGGACAGAGTCCCCAGCTACTTAAATCCGCGGGTGGACTCAAGGAAGGATATTCCTGAGCACCACTGTACCAAATGAAGCTCTGCTCCTAGAGACCATGTCCAAGTTGTAATGAGTAACAGAAGTTTGGGGAGTAGCCCAAGTAGCTGCCGCACAAATGTCGTCCATGTAAGCTCTAGACTGGAAGACGATGAAGTAGCCATGGCTCAAGTGGAATGAGCTCGTAATGGTTTCATTAAAGTAATGCTCAACTTGTTGCATATATAAGAAATATAATCTGTGAGCCATCTGGCTAAAGTAATTTTGGCAAAAGGTTTTCCTAGTTTTATGTCAGAAAGACAAAACTGGTCAGTCTTCCTGATATTTTCTGTTCTGTGCAGGTAAAAACAGAATTGCTGTGAACATCCAATAAATGTACTGCGTATTCACCTTTGTTAGAAAATCTGGGGAAGAATATCAGGAAGTTAATAGACTGATTAATATAAGCCTCTGAAACAACTTTAGGGAGAAAGCTGCTGTTGGTTCATAAAGTGTCCCTGTCTTTGTGAAATATCAAGTAAGGTGGTTTCAAAGACAAAGCCTGAATCTCTGAAATTCTTCTGGCAGAAGTAATGGCTACTAGAAAAATTGCTTTCCAAGAAAGATACTGGAGGTCACACTTTGCAGCAGTTTCAAAGGGGGGGGGGGGGGGTTTGAGTAAGTTGCTGCAGTACCAGATTATATATTCATAACCCAGAGGCTCCCTTCGCTCTGGAATAGAATCCCAGTCCATGTTAGGCAGAGCACCTCACTGACTCTCTTCAAGAGGAATCTTGATGAGTGGATGGGAGATCGTAGGTTTACCCCGGGGATTACTTCTGTGTCACTACTAGACAGAGGCACAGTAAACTAACCTTAAAAAAGGCACAGCAAACTCAAATCAAAGGGTGGCGAAAGCCAAACACAGTTGGGCTAGGCTTATAAATGTCCCAGGGCAGACAGCCTAGTATGAACCTATTAAGGTCACTTGGGGGAATAGTGCCCCTAAAAGGAGGCCTGAGAAGAAGAGTACCTTGCAAAAAAGCTTTGCATAGCATAAGGGAAACAACAGAAGCACCTTCAAATCTTATGTGAAAATTGGATATCGCCACTAGCTGGACCTTAACTGTGGAGGGGATAAGCTCCTCCTTTAAAAGCTAAGACTAAAAATTCAAGGATACTATGCAAAAGAGCTGAAAAGGGATCAACCTTATTTTAGCAAGCCCGGTAAGCAAACCTTTTCCATTTACTGGAATAGAGGTTATGTGTAGATGGTTTATGGGAAGATAAAAAGCATCTGACAGACTGGAGAGGAGAGCGTAGGGTGTCTGGTTATTAATGGAACTGGAAAAGCCAGGCTGTCAGCCTGAGGTTCTATATGTCTGGATGAATCATGCTTATCGGATGCAAGAAGTCTGGAGTGGTATCCAGAATCCACGCATGGTGGAGAAAATGAGGCCAAAGGAATGGGAACTAAATCTGTCTAAGCCAAAAAGGTGCATTGAGGATGATTTTGCTCTTCAACATGGTAGCTTTCTGCAGGAATTTGGAAATTAGTGGGATTGGTGGGTAGGCATAAAGCAGGCTGGGGGGGGCAATCGTAAACTAGAGCATCCCTTTAATGACTGCCCCCTGTGGGTGACCAAGACAATGTAGGTGCTGCATTTGTTAAGGGGAGAAGCAAACATATCATAGCAAGACTGGCCCCACTGATGAAAAATCATCTCTGCCACATTCTTGTTGAGAGACCATTCGTGAGGTAAAAGCATGCTCCTGCTCAGACTGTCTGCTACCAAATTGGACTTCCCCAGAATGTGCATTGCGGTGAGAAAGCAGTTGGATGAGATCGCCCGCTGCCACACTCTGACTCTTCTTGACACAAGGGATGAGATCTGGTCCTTCCTTGTTTGTTGATGCACCAAACTACTGACACTTTGTCCATTTGAACTGCAACAGTCCCTGAGGGGAGAGTGTCTTGAAAGGCCCCGAATGCTAAAAGCACCGCTCTCACCTCTAGGACATTGATATGCAAATTGGAATCTTTAGGGGACCAAGTGCTTTGGACCATCTTCCCCAGGTAATGCCCTCCACCACCCTAACTAGGAAGCATCCATGGTCACTATGGTCTTGGGCTGAGGGTGAATGAACAGACGGCCTTGTACAACCTGCTCTGATTGAGCCCACCATTCGAGATCTCTCTTGCAAATCTGAGTAATACGTATCAGGGCTGCCATAGGCTGATAAAGTATTGGCCACTGCATGGCTAGCATCCATTACAGAATCCTCATGCAAACTCTGGCTAATGGAGTGAACCTTAACAGTACACCCAAAGTGTGTGGACATCTGAAAAGAGAATTTTGTGCCGAAACTTTTCATATTTCGAAAAAACAGCCGGGCCTTTATCTTTGTAAACCATATATTGTACGACATACCACACCTTAGAAAAAGCTACACAAGTTTTTTTTTTTTTTTTTTAAATCAGAAAGGATAGAGAAAAGGACGAAATACTTACAATAGTACTTAAGAACTACAGTAAATGTAGATTATTAGAAAGAAATATATCAACAACAGTATATAGAGAAATCCAAAAGTAAGAAAAGGGAAGGTAAAGGAGACTAACGATATAGAAACAATAAAAAAATCTACCTTAAGTAGATTTATAAGAAATTACATATGTATAAAGAAAAACTGGAACAAAGGATTACAACTGTTTGAAAAATAACACTTAGCTGGTCGAGAAAAGCTGGGACCATGTCTTTTGCTTTCAAGCAGCAAACGAGACCGAAGGTACTTGGGACTGGTGCACTGTGGATAAAGTAGCTCGAGAGTTTCCTGGTTGCCACAAGATTTTGCAATGGCCAAGTCAGATCCGAGGGATAGGATCTAGACCCATAAGTTGAGGACAGAATGAAAACTGACATCTTCAGATATGAACTTTTCTTAAAGGCACAAATCTCCCAGGAGGTAGATGGCCAGATTAAAAGGCCTCCAGGAATACCAATTACTATTGGGAAGGGCTACTGGTGGACCAACCCTGCCTCAGCTTAAAGATCTCTAGTAGGTCTCCAAAAGAAACATCATCGGGTGATGATCCTGGGGACTGTTCCCCCTCATCGAAATCTGTACCTTCAGTGACCAGCTCCTGAGGGGAATCTACGTGGCTCCTCTTGCACTTTCTCTTCCTAGGGACTTCTTCATTGGGATGGTCCGGAGAAGAATCTGAAGAAATGGTAATACCCTGCTGGGTAGCCTGAAGACTTTGGGTTTGCTGTTCGTGTGGAGTAGAGCGATGAGGCTCAAGGTGCAGACACGTACGAGATCCAGACAGGAGATCCAAGGGAGAGGAAATGTCTGTCCTGCAGAAGCAGAAAACACACTCTCCACTAGCTTGAAAGTGGGACGCACTGCGGAGAAGGAAGTCGATGGAGCCAAGAAGCCAAGTTTCCACCCCTATTGGCTCCTCCTGTCCCGAAGACAGTCCACCCGAGCTATCCAATGCCAAAGCTCTAAGGGGCAGAGACAGCTCCAATAACCTAGGAGTCGACTCCAACACCTCAGATCCAACAGGGATGCTTCAGCTACAAGTGTCGTTCAGCTCCAACACACTCACAGCCAGTGCACTCAAAGAAGGTCTCTGAAGCAAGGATACTATGACCTTTGGATCCGACCCAGACAGACCTGGAAAATTCAGATCCAAGGGCACTGAAACTTTTAGTTATGTACTTACCATAACTTTAGATGTATGGGATCCATCTCGCCTACATTCTGTACTGATGGGTTCGGAGCCGATCCTCGGCTCCGACTCGGCACGCTATACTATAGAACGAAGTCTCTTATTGGCTGAGCTATCCCACATCCCAGGATGCACCACCACTGCTTCCCCAGATCTTGTTTGTCTGCACACATGCACACACACATAAGACTGTTGATATAATACTGCCAGGTGTTTCAAGAGAGGAAACAGTTGAACTCGGACCGTCCGGTCACTTCTGATCTCCAAGGCAGGGGGGAAGGAGGGTGGGTTATTAGGAATGTAGGCGAGATGGATCCCATACATCTAAAGTTATGGTAAGTACATAACTAAAAGATGTAATGTGATCCTATCTCGCCTACATTCTGTACTGATGGGACAGCATCCTTAGCACCTGATACCTGGGTGGCTCACTGGAAAACACTCCTGAGAACTGTGGAGCCAAAGGAAGCTCGCCCCCGAGATGCCACGTCCAATTTGTAATGAGAAACAAAGGTGTGAGGAGAAGACCACGTAGCCGCCGCACAAATGTCACTAATGGCAAGCTTGGAATGAAAAGCTGCCGAAGTAGCCATAGCCCTGGTAGAATGAGCTTTCACTGTAGCTGTAAGCTCTTTGTTAGACATGAAATAAGTATGACTGATACAGTCTCTGATCCACTTGGCAATAGTGACTTTCGTGACGGCTTTACCCAATTTATTGTCCGAAAAGGACACAAACTGATCTGTTTTTCGTGCTTGGTGCGTCCTATCCAAATAGAAGCGTAATTGTCTGTGGACATCCAAGGTGTGAAAGATGTATTCCGCTGTACTTTGGGAAGAAAACTGGAAGTTCCAGTGATTGTTGCAGACAAAAATTAGAACAAACCTTAGGAACAAAGGATGGGTTTGGTCTGAGAGATACTCTATCCTTGTGAAAAACCAGATATGGTGGTTTGACACACAGGGCTTGAAGCTCCGAAACTCTCCTGGCTGATGTAATTGCAACTAATAAGGCAGTCTTCCAAGAAAGAAATTTTAAGTCACAGGTTGCTGCCGGTTCAAAGGGGGAAGAGGTCAAAGCACCTAACACCACATCAAGGTCCCACGGTGGAGCGGGATGAGATATCGGGGGCCGCAGCAGCCCAGCACCTTTCATGAAGGCTTTACACAACTTGTTGCTCATCAAAGGTGGTTCTATGCTCTCGTGAAAATTGGAAATAGCCGCCAATTGAACCTTGATGGTAGAGACCGAACAACCTTGATTGAACAGAGAAGCTAAAAACGTCAGAACCTCTGACACCGGGGCTGTCATGGGGTCTAATCCCCGGAGTTGGGCCCAAATAGCAAATCTCTTCCATTTGCTGCTATACATTTTCTTAGTAGAAGTCTTGTGGGCCGAGGACAAGATATGTATGACTTCCGGGTCCAAAGCATGGTTCCTGACTATGGTCGGAAGAGGAGGAGCCAAGCTGTCAACTTCAACGAGTGGAGGGACTGATGAAGCTGTCCCGACTGATGGGTCAAGAGATCCGGAACTTGGTCCAGGAACCATGGACCATCCAGTGCATATTTCCGAAGAAAGGGAAACCAGACCTGACGAGGCCAGTATGGGGCAACTAGAATCATTTTGCTCTCCAAGCGAATCGCCTTCTGGATCACCTTGGGAAGAAGGGGAACCGGTGGAAAGGCGTATAGCAGACCGGTGGGCCAAGCTTGAACTAGGGCGTCCTTGGGAATCTCCCCCGGAACTGGGGTGAGAGAGAAGAACTGTTGGCATTTCGTGTTGAGGGGGGTTGCGAAAAGGTCACAACAAGGAGTTCCCCATCTTCTGAAAATCTGAGTTGCCACTGTGTCGTTCAGAGACCACTCGTGAGGGGAGAGAATAGTTCTGCTCAGTCTGTCGGCTATCACATTGGATCTCCCTGGAATGTGTGTTGCTACCAGAAAACGTTTGGTTGCAATCGCCCAATCCCATACCTTCATGGCCTCTCTGCAAAGGGAGTAGGATCTGGTCCCTCCCTGCTTGTTCAGGTACCAGACTACTGACATGTTGTCAGACTGAATGGCAATCATGCCCTGGTTGAGGTAACTGTGTAGTGCTTGCAGTGATAGAAGCACCGCCCTCATTTCCAGTATGTTGATGTGGAGGAGACTCTCATCGGAGTGCCACTTGCCTTGGACTGACCTGCCCAGGTAATTTCCCCCCACCCCGTCTGGGAGGCGTCTGTAGTCAATGCGGCCACTGGAGATGGTGGAACGAAGGGTCGCCCCTGATCCAGGTTGGAGGAAAGAAGCCACCAACGAAGGTCCTGTTTGCACGTCTGTGTGATCAGAATGTGGTGACTGAGTGGGAGATCCTGATAAGATCACTGGACTGACAGGAGCCACTGGAGAATCCTCATATGTAACCTTGCTAAGGGGACTAGGAGAACGGTGGCCGACATGGAACCTAACAGTTGTAGGACCATCCTGGCTGGGGCTCGACGTTTGAGAAGCAAGGCTCGAACATGAGACTGTAGTGTTTCTATCCTCTCTGTAGGAAGATAGACCCGCATTTGCTTTGAGTCTATCTCTACTCCGATAAACCGAATGCACTGAGATGGCAGCAACACGGACTTTGTCCAATTGAAGGTGATTCCTAGGGAGTTGCTTAGAGATATAGTGGCTGCTAGGTTTTGTAAGAGTAGACGCCTGGAGGTGGCAGTTAGGAGACAGTCGTCTAGGTATGGAAACACCTGGAATCCTGGACTTCTCAGGTGAGCAGTCACCACCGCCAAACATTTGGTGAACACCCTGGGGGCTGTGGTGAGACCAAAGGGCAGTGCACGGAACTGGAAATGACTGTCTCCCAGGCTGAAGCGCAAGTGTCTCCTGGACGCCTGATCTATCAGGATGTGATAATAGGCGTCCTTGAGATCTATGGAGCACATCCAAACACCTTTCTCCAGCAGCGGGAGAATAGATTGCAAGGTGACCATCCGGAACTTGGACTTCTTCACTGATCGATTTAGCTTGCTGAGATCCAAAATGGGCCTCAAGTCCCCGGTCTTTTTTGGCACCAAAAAGAATCTTGAGTAAGTCCCTAATCCGGTCTGGTCTGCGGGGACAGGTTGGATGACTCCTTTTTGAAGCAGCTTTGAGATTTCGTTGGCTGCAAGATCCCATTGACTGGGTGGCGGGTCCGGGATTTTTAGGGATGGAGGGGGGGGGGGATGAGAAAAGGGGATGGTGTAACCTCGGGCGATGATTCGGAGCACCCATCGGTCCTGAGTGATACTCTCCCAGGCCTTTAGGTGCTTCGAAAAATGACCCCCGACTGGCTCCGGAGCTGCACAGTTGGGCAATCCTTCAGGGATGCTGGAAGGTTGAGGAGCCACGAAAGGACTCGTGGTCTCCAATGTTGCGGGGGCCTCCGGCGCCTCTGGGACGGCGTCTTCCTGAAAATTTCCCCCTCCTCTGCCTCTAGAAGGGGGATCGCTCTGCTGTGAAGAGTAAGGCTTTTGAGATTTTCGGAACCACATTTTCCCCCCTCTTCTAGCCTTGGGATAAGGCCTGAAGGGAGTGGAAAACCATGCTCCTACGGCAGTTAAAGTCTTACCCTCTTGTTCACAGCGTGTCAAGGTGTCCTTTACCTTGGGTCCAAACAGAGAGGACCCATCAAAGGGAGCGTCGGCAAAGGAAGACTTGAAGGCTTCTGCAAAATGACAGAGGCGGAGCCAGGCTTGTCTCCGTAGAGCAACACCTGTTCCCGCCGCTCTGCTCGCCCCCTCGGCTGCATATGAAATGAGCCTCAAGGGCGAGTTCGATAACGATGATAGGGTAGCCAACTGAGAGCTAACTGTCTGGGCCAACTGCTCAGGTAAGTTACCAGAGAGGGTATCTGAAAGCTCCTTGACCAGATCCCTCTGAAGTCTGGTGAAGTGCGTCAGATAATTCAGAGACCTTAAAGTAAAGGTTGCTGAAGTAAGGGTGCGCTTCCCGTACCGATCCATGCTCCTGGACTCTTTATTAGGAGGATGGACGGACGTTGAAGCCTCTGCAACATCTTGTTGGGTAGCAGATGCCACCACCAGGGCATCTACAGCCACACCTTTGGAGAGAAAATCCTTTTCGGGGGCTGCTGAGAGAAATTTATTGGGACAAGCTGGCACCGGTTCCACAGAATCCGGGTGTTCCCACGCCCATCGAGAGATCAAATCCAGAAGCTCATCGAAGGGCGGAGACACCCAGGAGGCGGAGGGCTGAGCCCCGAAGGCCTTGAGGAATACCGACTCCTCAGCGGAAGGGGGTTTGGACTGCCAGTCGCCTCGTTGCTTCAGGATTTCCAAAATGTCCGCAAAGGAGACATCATCCGAGGACGACTTGGGGGACCCCTCCACATCATTGAGGTCGGTGTCCGAGGTGAGAGACTCGTCAGGGGAGTCGACGTGCTTCCTCTTGCACTGTCTCTTCCTTGGAGGTTCCTCCGAAGATGCTTCGGAGGGACCTTCAGGAAGGAGGGAACCCCCGATGGGGGTGGCCTCAGGCCCCAGGGCTCCACTGTCTTGAGACAGGGGGACTACAAAGGAACCAGTCTCCGTGCCAAGGGAAGGTGACGGTGAGACGGTGGAGGTGGCCAAGGAAGATTTGGCCAAAGTACTCCTCATGGCCCTGAAGGCGGGACCCCCAGAGTCCTGGGAAGGTCCGACCCCCGAGGCCACAACAGTAGACGGCACTCCCACAGCCGACGCACCGAAAGGGAGGCTCGGAACCGAAAACATCGGTCCCGAAGCGTCACCCCCGGGGCCGACAGAGGAGGTCCGTGTACCGAACTCCGACCCGAAGGGCGGGGTTGGAGTAAGGGTCGGAACCGACCCGAAAACCTCCACCGGCTCCACCAGCACCGACTCCAACGGTGCCGAGGCTGTTGGAGGAGGAACCAAGACAAAGTACAGTTTTGTACCTACCACAAATGTAGATGTCCGATAGGTATGCATCTGCAGTCCTAACATATGGGTTGTCCTGCCTCAGGCAGCCCTTCGGTCGGCTGGATTCCAAAGTCTGGGTCTGGCCTCGGCTGATGTCGCACTTCACCCGACGTCATAGCTGCTGTGTATTGGGTATAAAGGCATCAGCCGACGCCATTTTCCTCAGTGTTTCTTGCCCCAGATGCCAGGTGTCCTCTAGGAAGGCTAAATTTGGATAAATGCAAATAATTCCAAACAGTAGAGAGCAAACAATATAAGAATATATATATAAATATATACAAACAAATACACCATAATAGATTCCCCCAGCTAGCTAAAGGAGGGGCAAATACCCTAGGAATACCACAGAGGGGAAGGAGGGTGGGTAATCCTGACTGCAGATGCATACCTATCGGACATCTACATTTATGGTAGGTACAAAACTGTACTATGTCCTTCAAGGATGCATCTGCAGTCCTAACATATGGGTAGAATACCATAGCCAAACTGGGGGAGGAGGTACTAAGATAAAGATGGTGTAGTTAAGATCCCTTGCAAAACAGCAGTTGCAAAACCTGCTCGGGATCTGGAGTATAAAGGAAGATTATAATGCTTGGCAAATGTATGCACGGAGCTCCAAGTAGCAGCTTCTAAAATGTCTTTGGTAGCCACTCCTCATAGGAAAGCTGTAGTGGTGGCTGTAGCTCTTGTGGAGTGAGGCCTGATATTTTCTGGAGTTGTCTTTCCATGAAAAGAGTAGCAAAATCTAATGCAATTTCCTATCCATTTTGAGATTGTCTGTTTTGAAATTGCTTTTCCTTGCATTCCTGTTGCATATGCTACCAGAAGCTGGTCAGTTTTTCTGTTGGTCTTAGTTCTGTCCAGATAGTAGCGTAATTGTCTGTGTACATCCAAGGTATGTAGTAGTCTTTCCCTCCTGTTCTGTGGGTTGGGGAAGAATGCAGGTAAATGAATCGCTTGGTTCAATGATACTCTGGAGACCACCTTTGGCATAAAAGTAGGGTTAGTTCTCAGAGACTCTCTATCCTGATGGAAGATAAGGAAGGGCTGTACTGCCATTAATGCCTGTAACTCAGATACCCTTCTTGCTGAAGTGATTGCAAGCAGGAAAGCAGTTTTCCAAGATAAGAACTGTAAGTCTGCTGTTGCTGCTGGTTCAAAAGGGGGAAGTGTTAACTTTTCCAACACAAAGTTGAGATCCCATGTAGGCAAAGGTGGTTTCCTTGGAGGCTTTACATTTTTGATTCCTCTCAGGAACTGCCTGAGTAGAGGATGAGAGAAGATTGGAGGATCCATGTTGTATTCTGCTGAAATTGCTGATGCATGAATCTTAATGGAGGAGTAGGACAGGCCATTGTGGAACAGTTCTGCTAAGTATTCCAGGATGTTTGCTATGTTTGCCAATGATACATTTTCCCCCTTTTGCTGCACTCCAAATGAGGTATCTTTTCCATTTGGCTGAATAAGTCTTCCTTGTGGAGGGTCTGCGAGCCTCCAGGATAATGTCCTTAACCCTCTGAGATAAATCTGGGTTATTTTGTTTTATGCAATATTCCAAGCAGCTAGCTGTAGTGTTTTCAAGTTTGGATGTAGGATCTTGTAGTTGTTCTGTGTTAGAAGTAAAGGACAGAGGTAGAGGCCATGCGTGCGTCCGAGACATGCTTCTCAGTAGCGGGTACCAATGTTGCCTCGGCCAGTCTGGAGCTATCAGGATTATCCTTGGCTGATCCTCTTTGATCTTCAGTAGTACTTTGTACATCAAAGGAAGAGGTGGGAATGCATATGCTGTCAGGTTTTTCCAAGCAAGTGGGTGGTATGCTCTTGTGCAGAATTTCTTCAATTGGTGGTTGTGTGGGGAGGCGAACAGGTCTATCTCTGGTAGTCCCCATTTCTTTGTTATGGTTTTGAAGATATCTGGATGCAGCATCCATTCGTGAGCATCCGTGGTAGTTCTGCTTAAGGTGTCTGCTAGTGAATTTTCTTTTCCTGGTACAAATCTGGCCTGGAGTTGAATGTTGAGGTTCAGGGCCACATTCCACAGGTCCATTGCCATCCGGCATAGAGGATATGAGTGTGTACCTCCCTGTTTGTTGATGTACCACATGACTGTGGTGTTGTCCGTCCTTATCAGCAGGTGACCTTGTTGAAGAAATGGTCTGAATGCCTGGATTGCATGTTTCACTGCCAGCATCTCCTTTTGATTTATGTGTAGATTCAGCTGGTCTTGTGTCCATAGGCCTTGTATACACCTGTCCACCATGTGCGCCCCCCAAGCCTAGGTCTGAGGCGTCCGTGGTGATGGTCTGGCTTGGATGAGGTTTGTGGAAAGGCAATCCTCTGTTCAACTGACAGGTCTGAGCCCACCACAGGAATTCTTGCTTCAGGCATGGAATTATTGGAATCTGGGCTTCTAGACTGTGCTTGTGTTGAGACCATACATTCCTTAGGTACCATTGCAACTTTCTCATATGCAGCCTGGCATGCGGAATCAATATTATGCAGGATGCCATGTAACCCAGGGCTTGCAGGACTTTCCTTGCAGTAAGCTGTGTCTGTGTTGTTAATGTCATGAAATAGAGTGGTAGTTGCTTTTGTTTTTCCTCTGTGAGAAAGGCCATCTGAGTCGATGTGTCCAGTTCTGCACCCAAGAATGTTATCGTTTGGGATGGTACCAGTCTTGACTTGTGTATGTTGACTGTGTATCCCGAGGCTTGCAGCAATTGTATAACCTTTTCCAAATCTTTTGTTAATTTTGTCTTGTTGTCCGCTTGTATTAGGCAGTCATCCAAGTATGGGTAAATTTGAATTCCCTGAAGCCTGCAATGAGCAATTACTGATGCCAGGCATTTCGTGAATACTCTGGGCGCAGTAGATAAGCCAAAGGGCAATGCTGAGAATTGATAATGCTCTGATCCTGCAAGAAATCTGAGGTGTCTTCTGCAATCTGGTCGTATAGGGACGTGCAGGTATGCCTCCTTGAGATCTAGAGTCACCAGCCAAGACTCCTTGCCCAGCATGGGAAGAAGTTGCTGTAGGGTCAGCATTTTGAATTTTGGAACAATGAGGTATGTGTTCAGAGCGGACAGGTCGAGAATAGGCCTCCATTGATTTTCTTTTCTTGGTACAAGGAAAAGTCTGGAGTAAAATCCTTGTCCTTGTTCCATAGGCGGTACCTTTTCTGTAGCTCTCATCCTTAGTAGATTTGTTGATTTGTCTTAGAGCGTTTGTTTTTTGGCTTGGTGGTAGGTTTGGCATTCCTCTCTTTTTTGGTAGAGTGTGGAAGTGAAACCTGTAGCCTTTGTCTATTGTTTGTAAAGTCCATTTGTCTCCTGTAATGTAATGCCAGTTTACAGAAAACAAGGCTAGTTTTCCACCCAAGGGTGCTTCCAGTTGTTCCCTGGTAGGCGGAATCAGAGCCAAGTCATTGTGCCTGTCCTGTGGAAGTGGTTGTAGCTGAATCTGTGGCAGTACTTCTCTGGTTGTTAGGCTGCCACTGACGTCCCCTGTAGGCACCCCTGGATTGACCTCTGCCTCTCGGGCGTCTATTTCTGCCTCTCTGTGCTCTGGAGGTATCTGGAAAGGACCAATTCTTCGAAGGCCAATTTCTGCTAAACCTCGGAGGTTGGACCTGTAAGAAATCCTTTACTGTTTGGACAGATTTTGCTTTTTCTTCCACCTTCTTTAGAACCTGCTGTGCAGGGGAGCCAAACAAACTTTGTTTCTCCATAGGAGCATCTAGGAGTTTTGACTTAACATGGTCTGGTAAGGATTGTTCTTTTAACCAGGCATGCCTTCTAATCACTGTCCCAGTCATAGCTGATCTAAAGGAAGCCTCCAGTGCATCATAGCCACATTTTAAGAAATGGTTACTGACCTGCTGAGAGTTATGTACCAAATCCTGAAGGGACTTACGGTCTATAGGTTCAGGAGAGGACAGTTTTTTATTTAGCTGGTCTAACAAATACTCCTGGTACTGAATCATGTGAAATTGACAGTTTAAGGCCCTGGCCGAAAGAGTAGCAGAAGTATAAACCTTTTTACCCCATCTCTCTAATGCTCTAGATTCCCTTTCAGAGGGGAGAGGGTTTTTGGCAGAGGCAGCTGCTACAGCATTGGGGCCCTGTGAAATGGTTTCAGGATCTACAACAGGAGCCTTATACAAATGGTAGTGTGTGTCCGGGACCCTGTAATATCTGTCAGGCTTGGCAGGGGCCGGAGGGAGAGAATCAGGGGCAGTACAGGCATCATTATATGCATCATCAACAACTGTTAGTACTGGAGGAATGGCTAAAGGCCTACGCTGTAGTAAATGTAAAAAGGTCCTTAGCCTTTTCCTTGAATCTGAAAAATCCTGGCACTGCCATTGAAAGTGTTCCCTCATAGCATGTAAGGTTTCCCCAAAAGAAAATTCTTCAGGAGGAGAAGCAGAAGGAATGGAGTCTTCTGCATCAGAATCCTCATAAGGAGAATATGGGCCTTCCTGAGGGTCTGAAATATCTGAGTCATCCGAGGAATAGTCTGTAGAAACAGGTTCCGGGGGTTCAGTTCTAGGCCTCTTATCTGGAGGGGTTGAGAGGCCCTGTCTGGGTGAGGTTGGGATCCCCTGATCAAAGAAATGAGATCCTCAGCCAGGCTGAGCAGCTGGGAACTAGAGGTAGGCCTGTGTGAGGGAGTTTTAGCAGGTAAGGCCTTAGAAGATTTAGCTGCTTTAGCCCTGGAAAAAGCCTTGATAGACATAGATGCAGGGGGTCTAGCAGCTCCACGTGCAGGGGTAGATATGTCTAAAGGAATAGTATCTGATAAATCCTGGGTGCCTGCTTCAGCAGGGGTAATTTCAGTAACAGATTCAGCCATGCTCTGTGAGGCCTCGGCTATCGGAGGCATGCTTTCGGCCGAAGGAAGAACCGAGGACTCGGTTTCAGCCGAAACCGAGACACTCGCGGTTGGCCTAACAGTGGTTTCAGCCGAAACCGCGGACCACGAGTGTCGGTCCTTTTCCTTACGCTTTTTAGCTAATTGTGTAGTCGGAGTCTCCGACGGCATTTTGTATGCAAAAGCGGGACCAAAAAACTCCTCTGCAAACTCCGACCGACGTCTAAGCGTTCGTCGGTTGAAGGAAGCACAGGCTAGACAAGCTGATACGTCGTGGTCTGGGCCTAAACAAGGAAGGCAGTAAGAGTGGAAATCCTTATGAGGTATTTGTTTCCCACAAGTTAAACAATTATTTACTTTGTCTGACATCGGCTGAGGCAAGAAAGAGTCCCCAACGGGGTACTTATCTTTTTAGAAGTCTTCGGTAGTAGAAATCTCTGGATCTGACCGACCGGCACTTGTGAACAGCTTCTGCTTCGGGCACGACACGGCAAGAAAGACTGAGGAAAATGGCGTCGGCTGATGCCTTTATACCCAATACACAGCAGCTATGACGTCGGGTGAAGTGCGACATCAGCCGAGGCCAGACCCAGACTTTGGAATCCGGCTGACCGAAGGGCTGCCTGAGGCAGGACAACCCATATGTTAGGACTGCAGATGCATCCTTGAAGGACATCAGGGTGAGCAACCGGCTCCGGAGCCGACTGGGCTGGAGCCGAAACCAACTTTTGGAAGACCGGAGACTGAAACAGCCTTTGAAGTACCCTGTCTATGTCCGAATCCGACATTCTCGAAGACCGAGAATAGATCGAAGGAGCTCGAGTTGACTTCTCCACCGGTTCCAAAGGACTGGGGGACCGGCTCCGAATAGTCTCGATAAATATCGGTGCCGAGGGAGACTCCACAACCATTGCAATTTCCCTTGGAGCCGAAGAGGACTTCGGCGCCGAAGGGGAAGAGTCTGAGCGGGCAACTCTCATCGGCTCCGAAGACAGTGGAGCCGATGAAGGTGACCCGCCTCTCGAAGCTCTAGCCATCGGCTCCGAAGCCAGAGGAGTCGAGGCTGTAGGCATCGAGGCAGACCGTTCCGCCCTCGGCTCCGAAGTCCGTGGAGCCGATGGAGAAGCCTGCCGAGATTTCTTTGTAGCCGGTTCCGACGGGCTGGTCGGAGCCGACGATTTCTTTTTCTTAGAAGGTAAAGAGGAAGAAGATAAAGCCTCTTCAAAAGAAGGGGTGATAAGCCCTTTTCAAATCAATTTGTTTTTCCTCTCTTGGAGGACACGGGAGGAAAAAGCGTGACAAACGCTGCATGACTCCTGAAGATGCTTAGGGCCTAAACAATAAACGCACAAAGAGTGATCGTCCGTAATGGACATTTTGTAACTGCATTTAGATAATTTTTTGAATCCAGATGGTCTGTGCTCTTTCGACATGTTGACATACACAATCACTACCGCAGAAAAAAAATTTTTAACCAAATTTTAGCTTAAAGAAAAAATGTAACTGAGGACAAGACCCCTCTAACAGAAAACGGGATTACTTGACCAAAATCTAGACTACAATACCACAACAAGACTCACACTAAGTAGTTTCAACCACGCGCGAGGGCAAGGCCCCTCTAATTTAAACGGGATCCTTTCCCTCAAACTGAAGACAATTTTACCACAAAAATAACTCAATCTCAAGTCACACAACAACGATAGCTGTTAAAACAGCTTTTGGGTAGATTAGCCAAAAATTCCTGACAGAATTTTTTAAGAAATAAGCACTTAGCTCAGCCAAGTCCGAGACCACGTCTTTGCTGTAGAAGCGGCAAACGAGATCTGGGGAAGCAGTGGTGGTGCATCCTGGGATGTGGGATAGCTCAGCCAATAAGAGACTCCGTTCTATAGTAGAGCGTGCTGAGTCGGAGCCGAGGATCGGCTCCAAACCCATCAGTACAGAATGTAGGCGAGATAGGATCACATTACATCCACTAGTTGGATAAGAGAAGGAGCCGAGATTGGAGGTGTAGAAAGTACAGTTGTGTACACTTACCATAAATGTACACGTTCAACTGTATTCACTGTTGCGGTCATCACATTTGGGTTATCTGCTTGCAGTAGCCCTCAGTCGGCCTGATTGTCAAAGTCTTGGGTCCTGCGTCAGCTGCTGTCTAATCTTCTATGATGTCAGTATAGTCAGGGGTATAAAGCATGCAGCCGACTCCATTACATCAGTTTTTCTTGCCGTGTGGTGCCCGAAGCAGAAGCAGTTCGCAAGTGCCGGTCAGCCGACTCCTGAAATTTTCGTTTTCGAGTTTCAAAACCGAAGTCTTCAACTTAAGCCAAGTACCCCATTGGGGAAACTTTTTCTTGCTCTAAACCGATGTCAGTCAAAGTCAATAACTGTATTTCTTGTGGGAAGCAAATACCTCAAAGATTTTCATTTGTACTGTATTCCTTGCCTAGGCCCTGACCACGACATACCCCGCTGTCAGTTTTGTGCCTTATTTAAGCAACAAACTATTAGTCGTTGGAATATTTACGCTTCTAAATATTTTGGTACTCAGTTCAATTATCCAGATATGTCTTCGGTAAGCCATCTGACTACCGACATTCCGAAAAATGCAAAGATAAAGACAGAGACAGGCCGCCTAGGTCCAAAGCTGCCGACGACGCTTCTCCTAAGCCAGTCACCAGTTCGCCAGTACTCAGGCGCTTTCACAGCCCCTGAAACCCGCTACTTCAGATTCGCAGGCCTCTACTGAGACCTGGTATGCCGCGAGATGCTTCAACTGTGGAACCTGTGGATGTCTCTACCTTGGATGGGTCCGGAGACGCTGTGCGGGCACCGGCTTCTGAGGGTGTATTCAGGCCTACTGACTTGCATATTAAACAGACACCATCTTCTTCTTCAAGAGCTAAAACTTGAACCATGCCTAGACAATTGACGCCTAGACCGCATGGTCAGGCCTCTATGCCTAAAAAACTAATAAGAATGGCTGAAGACCTTATTACTTTAATCAGGGGAAGCCAACCTTCCCCCTCTAACAGACCTAGGACTGAATTTGCTTATGATACTTCTGACCAGGATTCTGAAATTTCTGTTTCCTCTGATGACCAGGATTTACCCTTATCTACCTATGAGGATTCTGATGCAGAGGACTCTATTCCCTCTGCTTCCCCTCGCAAAGGATTTCTCTTTTGGTGAAACCTTGCATACTCTTAGGGAGCGTTTTCGCTGGGAAAGCCAGGATTACTCTGATTCTAAAAAGAGGCTTGGGGATTTCTTACTCCTGCCCCAATACAGGCCTTTAGCTATCCCTCCTGCATCAGACATTGTTGGTGATGCCTTTTTGGAATCTAGCTTGGCTCCTGATTCTTTACCTCCTGCTCCCAGAAAACCTGATAGATATTACAGGGTTCCTGACTCTCACTAGTTCCTTTTTAAAAATCTTACTGTGGATCCTGAGACCATTTCACAGGGACCCAAGGGCCTTAAGGCTACTACTGCCAAAAATCCTACCCCCTCTGAAAGAGACTCCAGGGCGCTGGATAAATGGGGTAAGAAGGTATACACTTCGGCAATGTTGGCCATTAGGGCCAACTGACAGTTTCATATGTTAAAGTATCAGCAGCATATTATTGGATTGCTTAAACAGAAAATTATATTGATTCCTGACTGTGCTGAAAATAAGGATTTACAGGATTTAATGCATTCTGCTGAGGGAAGTCTGCCGTGGTGAAGCGGTAGCGTTGTTACATCACAGCAAGAGGTTCTTCTGTTTGATTCTCGGTTGGAGTGAGGGAAGTGCCTTCTGTGTGGAGTCTGCATGTCCTCCCCGCCATTCGAGTGGCATCCCGAAAAACATGTGAATGGGCGTGCCTTCGTTGAAGGTTGGGCATCGAGCTGGCAACTCAGCACCATGAAAATCTACTGGCCAATCATTAGCGGACCGGAGTTCTGCTGTGATGACCCCTAACCGGGAAAAGACAAGAACAATGCATTCTGCTGAGCAGGTTGGAAAACATACTTTGCAATGTGGTTTTGATTCACTAGAGGCATCTTGCAGGGCTGCTGTCACTAGATCTGTACTTGGAAGGCATGCTTGGCTTAAGGAGCAATCTTTGCCAGATCATGTTAAAGCTAAATTGCTGGATGCTTCCTTAAATCAGGACCGCCTGTTTGGCAACAAAGCAGAAGTTCTTAAAAAGATGGAGGAAAAAGCTAAATCTATGCAAACTGTTAAAGATTTCCTACAAGTATAGACTCCAAGATTTAGTAGGCATTGGACCTCTAAGAATTGGTCCTTTCCTGCCTCTTCCAGGCCTTCTCAGTCCAAACCCAGAACCAGCAGAACACCCAGGCTTCAGTCCTAGGGTACACACAGGACTAAGCAGAGGGGGGCTCCCACTTCCAAATTAGGGAGTAGTAAGACTCCCCCCATGGTAATCTGTCTCAATGACTTTAAAACTTTCAAGCACTTCTCAACTGATTGCTCCTTTAGGGGGAAAGATTGCTCTGCAGGCAAAAAAACTGGGAACTCATTACCCAGGACAAATGGGTTTGAATGACGCCTCCAGGTGCATCTGCAGTTACCTCCTACTGCTCCTCTAGGCATCAAATATTGCTTGTTCATATTTGCATTAATATTTCCAAAACCATGCCCTGTACAAGGTATCAGAATATTTTATCTTGAAGCATACACGATGGCAAACACAATTGTATTGATATTTGACCTATGTCAATGAGTATTTGTTAGAATTGTAAGGTGATAACTTTATTTTTTAAAGGCTCAAGCCACGCCCACTAGGTGTTAAAGGTGCACAATCAAAAGAGCTGTACTGGAGGGAATGAGTTAAATATAGTTTCCCAAGGATACAGATTTCACTTCCACACGTTAACAACCCAAAACAGTTGGCCAGATCTACCCCCAAAACCAGTGGGCAGAGGCTCAAAAGTAAGTACTCTCTCAAGCATTAAACGCTATTCAAACTGTATCAGAAGAGGAAAAGGGACAAGGTTTCTACTCAAGACTTTCCCTGGTACCCAGAAAAGACAACTCATGGCGTCCTATCCTGGACGTTTATATCTTAAACACCTTTTTGGTGATTCCAGAATTCAAGATGCTAACTCTTCACCAGTTGCTTCCTACGCTAGACAAAGATGCCTGGTTGGCAACACTGGATTTAATGGAAGCCTACCTGCACATCCCAATCAGGGAATCTTGCAGAAGATACCTACACTTCAAAGCAGGCTACATGCACTGTCAGTTCTCTGCAATGCCCTTCGGCTTATCTACTCCTCCCAGGGTATTCACAAAGTGCCTATGTCCAGTCATTGCATTTTGCAGGCAAAGAAATATTCAAATATACCCTTACCTGGACGGCTTGTCTAATTCGGGCAGAAAGCCAGGACATACTTTTGAATCATCTGGCATTTGTACAAAAGGTGGCAACTTGTCTGGGGTACACCATAAATGAAAAGAAATCACATCTGGTACACTGTCAACCCTAGCCCTGAGTAGCATTCTGCCATCACCCAGAATTATGCCGCAGTACAAGGACAAAATGATTGACTTCAACAATTGGCTAAGCTTCTGGTGCCATTCTAAAGGGATCCAGTATCTGTCTGCCTGGGATGACATGGTCAACAGACCACGATGCTTTGCCAGAGATGGCCTGCACCTGTCACCCCTGGGATTCCGGATACTGGCTAAGGTTCTTGCCGCCCCTATAGTGCCTTTTTTAGGCAAAGTTCAAATGACAAATTCACCACCGTAACAGGAACAGGCAAGCAAAAACTGAGGGTGATGCTACTCAATGCTAGAAGTCTAAATCTCAAAATGCACTCACTCGAGGTACTCCTTAAAATGGAGAACATCGATATCTGTGCAGTGACTGAGACCTGGTTCAAGGCTCCAGAGAGCACCCCTGCACTACCAGGCTATAACTCATACCACACTTTTCCGCCATGTAACCTGGACCGGAACACCAAAGGTGGAGGTGTGTCCATATTCATTAAGGATATCCACACCTCCAGGCTAGTTGCTCAGCACAATGCAGCTGAGGTTATCCATGTGCAACTAACGCTGGGCAAAACTGCAATCCAAATTGTAGCTTGCTACAGATCACCCACCATGCCCCAGGATTTCCACTCCTTTTCTTGATGTACTGGAAAATATTAGGGTTCAACCAAACACCCTAATAATGGGCGATATCAACTACCCCACCATTAACTGGGAAAACTACTCATGTACCAACTCCTTCGCTCAACGCTTTCTGGAATTCATAAACTCCAATGCCCTGGATCAACTTATCCACACCCCCACCAGGGGCAACAATATCCTAGATCTAGTCATTACCAACATGAGTGACCGGTGTTCCACACCTGAAGTCAATGCCTCATTGGTCCGATCCGACCATAAGCTAATTACCCTAGATATCCACATCCTGCCCCCACCCCCCATTAAGGAAATCGTGGTAAAAAATTCTCCAAAGCCAACTTCATGCTTCTTATGACAGAAGTGGTGAACTTCATGACACCCATGCAGTTACGCCTACTGAATCCTACACAATTGCAGTTTATTTACTATCATGCTATCCCAAACAGAACCAAGACACTATCCTCCAAAAAAAGGAAGCCAATCTGGTGGTCCCCTGCCATAAACAAACTGTACAACAGAAGGAAGAAACTGTTGCAAAAGAGAGTAAAATCACACGAGTGGAGGAACTCCCTGGTCAGCCTCAGTAAGAAGCTGAGATCCCTGATAAAATCCTCCAAAGCTAGGTACGAAAACAAAATCGCCACTGATTCTAAAGACAACCACAAAGCATTCTATAGCTATGTCAATGATCCCAATGGCAACACTCAGATCTGCTCTGAGTTACAGCACAATGGCACTAAATATACAGACCCAACTGATATTGCCAACATCCTGGCAGATAGGTTCAGTGCTAACTTTACCCCCCTCTCACCCCCTAAACAGCCCATCTCTATACCGGAAGAATGCATAGTTCCTGTAATTACGGCTGCACAGGTAAAAACCACACTCTCCAAAGCCAAGAACACAGCATCCATGGGACCAAACAACATCCCAGACTGCGTTCTACATGAACTACAGAATGAACTGGCACCCTACCTAAGTACCATGTTCAATCATAGCCTCACCTCAGGCTTTGTGCCTGCTGAATGGCGCACAGCAACGGTTATCCCACTCCACAAGGGGGGAGCCACCACGGACCCCGGGAACTACCACCCGATTAGCCTGACGAGCCTGGTCTGCAAGGCCATGGAATGTATCATCATGGAACTTATAAACAAAGACATTGGTAATCTCCAAACTCTGGACTCCACCCAGTTCAGGTTTGTAAAAGGCAGATCATGTCTCCTAAACCTGACAGACTTCTTTGAAGCAGTCACCAAAGCCGTAGACAAGGTAAGGTGGTTCACACAGCCTATCTAGATCTTGCCAAGGCTTTCGACACCACCCCCCACTCTGGAATTATAGATAAACTCACTAAACTAGGAATAAATCCCTATGTCACAAGATGGTTTGCAACTGTCTCATTGACAGAACCCACACAAAGTAGCAGACTCCAAATCTGACTTCAGACCAGTGACAAGTGGAGTACCACAGGGTTCAGTCCTGGGTCCTCTCCTGCTTGGTATCTACTTCTCTGAAGTACAGGCTAACACAGAAGGTCTTTGGCTAACAAAATTCGCAGATGACTGCAAACTAAGAGCCATAATCGAAACTCCTAACGATGTGGACATCCTACAAAAGGGCCTCACTGAGACAGATGCTTGGTGTCAAAGCCATGGCCTCAAGCTCAATGCCAAAAAGTGCATGGTCATCCCCTTTGGTAAAAACTCTGTACCCATGAACTACAACATAGGCGGTAGTATACTTAACACTGAAAGTGTAATAAGAGACCTTGGGATACAGGTGGACAGTAGTCTCTCCTTTGATAATCACATCTCCACAGTAGTCAGGAAATCCTTCTACGTGGCACACCTCATCACAAAAGGTTTCTCATCCAGAAAAAAGAGGTCATTGTTCCCCTCTACTCATCACTCATTAGACCCATTATACAGTACAATGCCCCTTTTGGTATGTACCTCACAAGACATCTACAACAACTGGAAAGGCCGCAGAAATACCTCACAAACAGGATTACTGGCCTCAAACAGATGCCCTCATGAACCGTCTCAAAAAACTCCAGCTTTACTCCGTCACATATCGCCTACTCAGAGGTGATCTCTGCCTAACATACAAAACTATGTCAAACTCAGAGCTGTTGGACATGCTTCCACTTAAAGAAATCCCAATCCCTCTG
Organism: Protopterus annectens; assembly: GCF_019279795.1. Taxonomy (NCBI): domain Eukaryota; kingdom Metazoa; phylum Chordata; order Ceratodontiformes; family Protopteridae; genus Protopterus; species Protopterus annectens. The sequence continues at coordinate 1,873,208,473 of NC_056726.1, read as the reverse complement.
AGCTACACGCTCTAGGGACCTAAACCTTGTCACCACAATAAACAGAAAGTACAGTTTTGTACCTACCATAAATGTAGATGTCCGAACTGGATAGCATCTGCAGTCATAACAAATGGGTTGTCCTGTCGTCAGGCAGCCCTTCGGTCGGCCGGATTCCAAAGTCTGGGTCCGGCTTCGGCTGATGTCGCACTTCACCCGACGTCATCTCTGCTGGTCTTCGGGTATAAAGGCATCAGCCGACGCCATTTTCCTCAGTGTTTCTTGCCCCAGATGCCAATTGCCCTCTTGGAAAGCTAAATTTTGGATAAATGCCAATGTTTCCAAAATAGTAGAAGGCAAACACAAAAATAAACATGTATGTACATATATACAAACAAATACACCATAAGAGACTCCCCCCCCCAGCTAGCTATTAGGAGGGTAAATACCCTAGGAGTACCGCAGAGGGGAAGGAGGGAGGGTAATCCTGACTGCAGATGCTATCCAGTTCGGACATCTACATTTATGGTAGGTACAAAACTGTACTATGTCCTTCATGGATGCATCTGCAGTCATAACAAATGGGTAGAATACCATAGCCAAACTAGGGGAGGAGGAATAATAATTATGGTGTAGTCAGGATCCCTTGCAGTACAGCAGTGGCAAACCCTGCTCAGGATCTAGAATATAGAGATAAATTATAATGCTTGGCAAATGTATGCACGGAGGTCCAAGTAGCCGCCTCAATAATGTCCTTGGTTGCCACTCCTCTTAAGAAAGCTGTGGTAGTGGCTGTAGCCCTTGTAGAATGAGGTCTTATGTTCTGTGGAATTGGTTTTCCATGGTAGGAGTAACAGAATCTTATGCAATTTCCTATCCATTTGGAGATTGTCTGTTTGGAAATTGCTTTTCCTTCCCTTCCTGTTGCATAGGCTACAAAGAGCTGGTCAGTTTTTCTGTTACCTTTGGTTCTGTCCAGGTAGTAGCGTAACTGTCTATGTACATCCAAGGTATGCATTATTCTTTCACCTCTGTTTTGTGGATTGGGAAAGAAGGTAGGTAGGTGGATTGCCTGGTTTAAAGACACTCTGGATACCACCTTAGGCATAAATGTAGGATTAGTTCTCATGGACACCCTATCTTGATGGAAGATTAGGAAGGGTTGCACTGCCATTAAGGCCTGTAGTTCCGAAACCCTCCTTGCTGAAGTAATAGCCAGTAGGAAAGCAGTTTTCCATGACAGGTGTTGTAGATCTGCTGTTGCTGCTGGTTCAAACGGAGGGAGTGTCAACTTTTCTAGTACAAAATTCAAGTCCCATGCTGGTAATGGTGGTTTCCTAGGAGGTTTTACATTCTTGATCCCTCTGAGGAACTGCCAGAGTAGAGGATGTGAAAAGACAGGAGGATCAAAGCTGTATTCTGCTGAAATAGCTGATGCATGTATCTTGATGGAGGAATAGGACAGGCCTGTATGTAGAAGCTCTGCCAAGTACTCCAGAATGTTAGCAATATCTATGTTCGACACATCTTTTCCTCTTTCAGTACTCCAAATGACAACCTTTTCCATTTTCCTGCATAGTTCCTTCTTGTTGAAGGTCTGCGGGCTTCAAGGATAATGTCTTTAACCCTTTGTGAAAGGTCTGGGTTAGTTACTGCTATGTGATGTTCCAGGCAGTCAGTTGCAAGGTTTTTAGGTTTGGATGTATGATGTTGTAGTTGTTCTGAGTTAACATCAGAGGCATCAGGGGTATTGACCACATTTTCTCCCGAGACATGGTCCTCAGCAATGGGTACCAGTGTTGTCTTGGCCAGTTCGGCGCTATCAGAATTATCCTTGGACGTTCCTCTTTGATTTTCAGGAGTACCTTGTGCATCAAGGGAAGAGGTGGAAGTGCATATGCTGTCAGGCCTTTCCAGCTGAAGGATAGAGAGTCCACCTTCCATGCAAGTGGGTGGAATGTCCTTGTGCAGAATTTTTTGAGCTGGTGATTTTGTGGGGAAGCGAATAGATCTATTTGTGGCATTCCCCATTTCTTTGTGATGGTCTTGAAGATGTCCGGGTGTAGCATCCATTCGTGAGCATCCGAGGTGGTTCTGCTTAAAATGTCTGCTAGGGTGTTCTCTTTTCCCGGTACAAATATTGCCTGTAACTGGATGTTGTAGCTGAGAGCCAGATTCCAAAGGTCCAAAGTCATTCTGCATAGGGGTAAGAATGAGTGCCTCCCTGTTTGTTGATGTACCACATGACTGTGGTGTTGTCTGTCCTTATCATCAAATGACCTTCTTTGAGGAATGGTCTGAATTTTAGGATTGCCAGTTTTACTGCCAGCATTTCTTTTGGTTTATGTGCAGGTGCAGCTGGTCCTGAGTCCACAGTCCTTATGCATTTGTCCATCATGTGTGCCCCCATCCTAGGTCTGAGGCATCCGTTGTGATGGTTTGGTTTGCTCGAAAGTTGTGGAAGGGTAAGCCTGGGTTTGACTGGCATGCCCGAGCCCACCATAGGAACTCCTGTTTTAAGCATGGGATTAGTGGTATTTCTGTTTCTAAGCTGTGCCTGTGTTGAGACCATAAATTCTTTAGGTACCACTGTAACTTTCTCATATGCAGTCTGGCATGTGGGACCAAGATTATGCATGATGCCATGAAGCCCAAGGCCTGCAGAACTTTTCTTGCTGTTAGTTTGTTCTGTTTTGTTAATGCCAAGAAGTAAAGAGGGAGTTCTTTTTGTTTTTCTGCAGTTAGGAATGCCATCTGTTTTACTGTGTCCAATTCGCCAAGAAAGTTCTTGTCTGGGATGGTGTCAGCCTTGACTTTTGTAAATTGACTGTGTATCCCAGGGCTTGAAGCAAGTAAATGACTCTTTGTAAATCTGCTGTCAGCTTGCTTTTGTTGTCCGCTTGTAACAGGCAGTCGTCCAGGTATGGATAAATTTGGATTCCCTGTACTCTGCAGTGAGCGATTACTGATGCCAGGCATTTTGTGAATACTCTGGGCGCAGTAGATAAGCCAAAGGGCAATGCTGAGAATTGATAATGCTCTGATCCTGCAAGAAATCTGAGGTATCTTCTGCAATTTGGTCGAATGGGGACGTGCAGGTATGCCTCCTTGAGATCTAGAGTTACCAGCCAACACTCCTTGCCCAGCATGGGAAGAAGTTGCTGTAGGGTCAGCATTTTGAATTTTGGGACAATGATGTATGTTTTTAAGATGGACAGGTCGAGAATAGGTCTCCAGTTTTTCTCTTTTCTTGGTACTAGGAAGAGTCTGGAGTAGAATCCTTTGCCCTGTTCTGTTATTGGTACCCTTTCCACAGCTCTCATCTTTATTAATTCCGCTATCTGATGCAGGGCTTCTATTTTTGATTTGGGGCAGGTTTGGCATTCCTCTTTTACTGGTAAAGTGTGGAAGTGGAACCGTAGCCTTGGTCTATGGTTTGCAAAATCCACTTGTCTTTTGTAATATAGTGCCAATTTTTCGAGAATAAGGCTAACTTTCCGCCTAATGGTGCTGCTATTTGCTCCCTGGTAGGCGGAGTCAGAGCCAAGTCACTGTGATTGTCCTGTTGCAGTGGCAGTGGTTGTGTCTGTGCCTCGGTTATTGCCTTGCCACTGTCGTCCTCTGTAGGCACCTCCTCTGGATTGATTTCTGCCCCTCGAGCGTCTGTTCCTGCCCCTTTGTGATCTTGTGGAGTCAGGAAAGGACCAATTTTTGGCAGGCCAGTTCCTGCTAAACCTTGGGGGCTGAACCTGTAGGAAATCTTTAACTGTTTGCACAGATTTTGCCTTCTCTTCCATTTTCTTCATTACCTGCTGGGCAGGTCCCCCAAATAGACTGGCCTTATCCATAGAAGCATCCAATAGCTTAGCTTTAACATGATCCGGCAAGACCTGTTCTTTCAACCATGCATGCCTTCTTATAACTGTGCCAGTCATGGCTGATCTAAATGAAGCCTCCAGTGCATCATAGCCACATTTTAAAGAATGGTTACTAACCTGTTGGATGTTATTCACCATTTCTAATACATATTTCTTATCTAAAGATTCATCAGAGGACAGCTTTTTAATTAACTGATCAAGCATAAACTCTTGGTATTGGATCATGTGAAACTGACAGTTTAAAGCTCTAGCTGAGAGAGTAGCAGAGGTGTAGACTTTTTTCCCCCATCTAAGGACCTGGATTCCCTTTCAGAGGGAATAGGGTTTTTTGCTGTGGTCGAGGCTACTGCCTTAGGCCCCTGGGATATAGTTTCGGGGTCTGCAAGTGGGGCCTTGTATAGGTGGTGATGAGTGTCTGGCACCCTGTAAAATCTATCTGGTTTGGCAGGGGCTGGAGGTAAAGAATCAGGTGCAGTGCAGACATCATTAAATGCATCGTCCACAACAGATAGGACAGGAGGTATAGCTAAGGGCCTATGTTGTGGTAAGTGCAGAAAAGTCCTAAGCCTTTTTCTTGAATCTGAGAAATCTTGTCCCTGCCATTGGAATTGTTCTCTCATGGCATGTAAGGTTTCCCCAAAGGAGAATTCCTCTGGTGGAGAGGCAGCTGGAATGGATTCTTCAGCATCTGAATCTTCATAATTGGAGAAAGGAGCCTCTGGCTGGTCTGTAATGTCTGAGTCATCCATGAGAATCATCAGAGGACACAGGCTCGGGGGCTCTGCTCTAGGTCTCTTTTCTGGGGGCTGAGAGGCCCTGTCTGGGTGAGATTGGGATCCCCTAATTAAGGATATTAAATCTTCTGCCAGAGTAAGCATTTGTGAACTAGAAGTGGGCCTGAGTGAGGGCGGTTTAACAGGCACTGATTTAGCTGATTTGGCTGCTTTAGCCCTGGCAAAGGCCTTAATAGACATGGCTGCAGGAGGCCTAGCAGCACCACGTGCTGGGGTAGAGATATCCAAGGGGATGGTGTCTGATAGATCAGTAGGAACCAGAGATGTAGGCAAAAATTCTGAGGCTAGTTCAGGTAAGGTAGCAGAAGCCTCAGTAGTAGTCATGGATTCGGCTGTAGATTGACCAGTTTTCTCGGTTTCGGCCGAAACCGAGACACTCGCGGCTTGCTTAACCGTGGTCTCGGCCGAAACCGCGGACCGCGAGTGTCGGTCTTTTTCTTTGCGTTTTTTAACAACTTGGGTAGTCGGAGGATCCGACGGCATAATGTACGCAAAATCTGAGCCGAAAAACTGTTCAGCAAACTCCGACCGACGCCTAAGCGTTCGTCGGTTGAAGGAAGCACAGGCCGAACAGGCTGCTACGTCGTGGTCTGGGCCTAAGCAAGGCAAACAGTAAGAGTGGAAATCTTTATGAGGTATTTGTTTCCCACAAGTTAAACAGTTATTGACTTTTTCTGACATCGGCTGAGGCAAGAAAGAGTCCCCAACAGGGTACTTAGCTTTTTAGAAGTCTTCGAAGTAGTATTCGGTAGTAGTAATCTCTGGATCTGACCGACCGGCACTTGCGAACAGCTTCTGCTTCGGGCGCCATGCGGCAAGAAAGACCGAGGAAAATGGCGTCGGATGATGCCTTTATACCCGAAGACCAGCAGAGATGACGTCGGGTGAAGTGCGACATCAGCCGAAGCCGGACCCAGACTTTGGAATCCGGCCGACCGAAGGGCTGCCTGACGACAGGACAACCCATTTGTTATGACTGCAGATGCATCCATGAAGGACATCATGCCGGAGGGATAGATTCCTGTCCCAGAGACTTCCCATACTCTGGAATAAACTACCTATCTATATCAAACAAAGCTCCTCATTAGCACTCAAGAAAAATCTTGATGATTGGATGGGAAATAGGAAATTCACCCCGGGGATCATCTCTGTGGCTCCGCTCGACAGTGGTACAGGAAAATAATTTTCTTGGGTGGCAAAAGCCAGGGTACCTTTTTGGCTGGGCTTGTATAGGTCCCAGGACTGATAGCCTAGTACCTACCTATGAACCTATGGGTAAGGGAGGACCTCAAGAGTTTGTTAGTAGCCATAAGCTTAAACAGCCAAGTCAGATACAAAACCAACTGTTGAGAAATTAATGGAAATTATCATCAGATCTATTTGAAGAGTACCCCATCAATGTTCAATGTCCAGAAACACCTCCCTATGAAGCATCCACTTGAGGATTTGTTCTGGACCTGTTTAAAAGTTTGCCACAGGACTGTGCTCTGAAGAAATGTAAACTGCCTGAAGAATCAAGTGATAGTGGACTGCAAAATCCCTATCCTGGAAAGCCAGCCTACAGAGAAGATAAGATTTTGTTCCCCCTTGATTGTTGATGTACCACATGACTGTTGCAGTGTCTGCAAAAACCTTTAGAGGACCTGGAACCCAAAGGGAGTGACACGCTTGGAGAGCAACCATTAGAGCTGTCATTTCGAAGTTGATATGGTCTGCCAGTTGTTGATGGCACCAAAGACCTTGGACTTTTGAAGTTGCTAGAGCAGGCTATCCAACCTTGATTATGTACAGCTCTGAGTAGGGAGAGGAACTTGAAAAGGCAGACCTGGATTCAGGAAAATCTGGTGAATCCACTAGCTGAGCTGGAGCCTGAGACAAGCCAAGAGAGGAACCAGATACTCCAGAGGATGGCAGTGCTGGAGGTAAAGTCTTAAGAGACCACTGAAATTTCCTCATGAAGCATTTAGCAAAGGAAGCCATGGGAATGGTGGATGCCATGCACCCCAGAGCTCTGAGAAATTCTCCTTGCAGGAAGGGCTGGAAGGGATAGGAAATAGACAGAGGACCTTGTGAGGCAGAAAACGAGCAATCATTGGAGATGGCTGAATAACGCAACCCAGGAACACTTGGCCCTGAGAGGATGTCAACACAGGCTTTTTGAGGCTGAGGGCGAACCTCATAATGTGTAAAACCATATTGAAGATCCTAAAGCAACAGCTGTTGAGTGGGGCCTTGAATCCAAAGGTCACCCAAGTATTGAATATATGAATTCCCTGAAGTCTGCAGAAGGCTACAACAGGGGCCAGACATTTGATAACGACCACTGAAGTTGTAGAAAGACCAAAAGGCAAAGCAGAGAACTGACAAGAGGAAGATGCAGAGAAACAACTTCCTGAACACAGGGTGAACAATAATGTAGAGGTAAATGTCCTTCAAATCCAGGGATACCAGAAAAGCTTGAGAAAGCAACACAGGGAAGTACCTGAACAGGCATCCGAAAATAAGAATCTTTAGAAAGGTGTTGAGAAAAGAAAGATCTGGAATAGGCCTCTATGCCCTCCTTCCTTGGGACCAGAAACATTCTGGAATAAAAGTCTGTTCTCTGCTGAGAAAAGTGGATACAATGATGGCTTCATGTAACACCAGATCCAGTAGAATCAAAGGAAAATGTGGAAGCTGAAAAGAAGGAGACTTAGGAAGGCTTAAGAATGGAGGAATGGACTTCCAGACCATAACATAAATTCTGGATAATGGAAAGCACCCAGGCTTCCATGGTAATCTGTTGCCAAAAGGAAAGGCAAGAGTTACCCTGAGGGACAGAGGAATCTGGCCAACGGGTAGGAGTGGCCAAATGTCAAACAGAAGCAGACTGGTCAGGAAAAGGAAGCTTCTGGCTCTTAGAAACCTGAAAATGTTTGTCCAGAAAAACTCTTCTAGAAGCCCTCGTCACCAGAAGGCGGTCTAGGCTGCCTATGGCTACAAGATGGCTTTAATTGGACAATTTCCTTGAAAAGCTGGAAAAGGAGAGAGAGAGATTTATTTCAGATCCTGCATAACTTTACCCTTATCCTAAAGGGTTTTAAACAATTTGGCAGCACCAGAAGTGCAAAACAGATTATGGCTGTCCAAGGGGAAGTCGAATAATTCAGACTTGAAGTCTTCAGGCAGAGCTTGGAGGTACAAGAATCTCTCTTCATTACACACCCAGATGTAGCCGCCATAGAGGAGGCATCAGCAGCATCATGAATGCATTTAATGGAATGATGAGCCACTTGAGAAGCAGAGCTCAAAAGTGATATGGCAGAAGACTTACCCCTCTGAATCAAGCACATCAGACAAAATGCCCCCAAGTTTGGAGAGAAGAGCCAGGAGATACCTAGTCATATGGATCTGGTAATTAATAACCCTAAAAGATAAAGTAGCAGATGTGTCTATATATACATATACATTTTTTTTTTTATTTTATTTTTTTAACCATACCTTTCCATGGCATGATTGTCCTTATCAGAAGGTAAAGCTTAGAAGAGGACAACAAAACGGTTTATCAGTGGCCTTCTGTATATGTCCGAGCTTCAGGAACTTTATAGAATCTGCCTGATTTCTTAGGGCAGAAGGTCCAGAATCAAGGTCTTAAAAAGCTATAGTGAAAGTATCCAAAAGAGCATTGCATTCAACACTGGAAGAAATGCAAAAAACCGAGGAGAATCTATTTGCAAGAGTTCATAATTTTTTTGAATGTCAGAAGCCTGGGAACAGTCCCACTTAAAATATTCCATCATATGAACCACTGTATCCTCAAAGAACAGTTTTTCCATAGGGCAAGCAGGAGAATGGATCTGAGAAGAGCAAGTCATTGACTCCTCACCAGAGTCTAACTCATCAGATAAATCAGAGTCCCTGGGACATCTTGAAGGAGTGAAGACCAAGGAACAGAAGCAGGAACAGATAAATCTTCAGGGGGCTACAGAGCCATAAAAGCATTGAAAAGCCCCAGAGTAAAATCCTGCCATTCTTTTTTGGGATCCTTAGCCACAAGGGCCACATGCCTACTCTTTGGCGTCTTTATTAAAGGAACATCAGCTTTAACAAATCTAGGAGGTTCAGACCCCTGTCTAGACTCAATGAGGTTGCCAGGCACTTCGTCCCTTACAAGTATTTGGGGAATCCCCATACGTCCCTCCAATATAATCTGCTGTAGTTCCCCCTCCACCTCTACACCAGACGTTGACAGCCTCAGTGGACGTACTGGTAGACAGCTCTGTGTCAGCTTCCAACTGAGTCTTGGTGGAGGGAGTTGATGTTAGCAACAGATGGTCTTTGGCTTCTTCATCCAACCGAATGGAGACATCTGGTGAAGACTGGACAGCGGCAGGTTCAGTACAAGCCTTTTTGACTTTAAATGGCAGCTGAACAATGGGTCGAGTGGATTCAGACATAATACCCTGAGCCAAAAGCTTCAACCGTTGGTTCTAGAAATAAAAAGAAAGAGATGACAGACTACTACTGAGTGCCTTAGGGACAAACACCTGACAAGTCTCACACTGCACATGGTTGTGTATAGCACCCAAAACTGAAAATACACTCCATGTATATAGTTATGGAGAATCTGCCTCCCACACTCACATTTTACCTTCCTGGATGTTATGTAAGCGAACGTAAAAGGAAGAAAAATTGGAAGGAAGCGACCACAGTGGGGCACTTATTATTAGAAGGCTCGGTAGCTGAACCAACTCAGGGAATGTTTTTCAGACCGATTTCAAAGGTAGCATTTGTACTGGTGACAAAAGTTCTGAGGCTTAGGTGCTTGTATGTCACATATGTACCTTAAGCCTTGCACATAGGACCATTCATCTGATGTACAGCTCCTGGAAGGTGTAAAGGATTTGGTATGCTGGCTGGATGTTCAGCTATCCTTGACAGGGTATCCAAAGAGAGAAGAATACTGCAACAGTGATAAGGAAGGACACTGACATATCCAGGTCGTCTGCTATCCTTTTCAACCTGTGAGTTATCAGATCAGACGCTGACACCAGCATCTTCAGTCTCGGAGCTTTGCCTTCTCTAACTCTCTCCTCAGATCGAGTATGCCCCACAGTTGCTCCAAGAACAAGGTATCAAGGGAAAAAACTTATACGGGAAATAGGTAAAGGGCAACACAAGGGCCCTCTTGCACACAGATTTGAGGCTAGTCTGCACAGCCAGTCAGGATCAACAAAAGCACAGTTGTGCAAAATCTTAACATAACAGTAGATCTCTTCTTCACTGTTGCAGTATACATAACATGAGGGATCCCCTGCCAAGAGCGGCCTGACGTCTGGCCAGTATATCAAAGCCTTTAGGTTGCTAATGATACGCCATATATCACATGGATGCTCCTCACTCGAGGCGTAGGGCATAAAGGTGACGTCTGGACATATCATCCTCAGAACTGACAGCCCAGCAGGAACACTAGCCCTAGGATACCAGCGGGTAACGTACACATCCAGAAAGACAAAAGACCAGGAAGGGGAGAGAGGGAGTGAGTACTGCAACAGTGAAGAGAAGGACATTACTGTTATGGCAATATTTTACACAACTGTACTACGTCCTTCCATTTCACTGTTGCAGTATTCATAACATGAAGAAGAGTGAAAAAGCTCAGGAAGAAGAAACGGAGGAGGAAGGGCCAGAAGAGCCTTCTAGAACCCATGAATAATGGCCCTAACAAAACCAGCTCTATCCCTAGATATGACAGCCAACTTGTAGTGCTTGGTAAAGGTGCGCACCGAAGACCAGGAAGCTGCCTCAAGGATAGAATTAGCATCTAAACCCTTGGGGAAAAAAAAAAAAAAAAAAAACAGAAGCCACAGCCCTAGTAGAATGACCCTTAACCATAGAAGGAAGTCTCTTACCATGAAAAGCACAACAAAAAGAAATGGCTTTAGAAATCCAAGAGGAAACAGTCTGCTTGGAAACTGCCAAATGTAATGCTCTAAGATGAAAAAAACAAAAAGCTGATCAGATTTTCAAAAAGCTTTAGTTTTGTCCAAATAAAATTTGAGTTGTATATGCACATCCAAAGCGTGCAAAACCTTCTCACTAACAGAATATGGAGAAGGGAAAAAAAATGGACAAATTAACAGACTGATTAAGAGACAACTCCTTTCACCACCTTGGGCATAAAAGGAGGATTAGTACAAAGACGCATTTATCCTTAATGAAAAACTAAAAAAGTAGGAACAGCCATAAGGGCCTGAAGCTCAGACACCCATCTGTCAGAAGTAAGGGCTAACAAAAGAAGTCTTCCAAGAACAATGCTGTAAGGAAGCTGAAGCTGCAGGCTCAAAAGGAGCCAGAGTCAGTTTCTCCAAAACAAAATTAAGATTCTAGGAAGAAGCAAAAGGCTTTCTGGGAGGTCTAATATGAAGGACACCTTTAAGAAACTGTTTGGCCTCAAACCCAGAGGACAAAGGAGGAGCTAAAGGGAGAAGAGAAAAATAGCTGGGAGTTTGGCTTTAATAGAAGAATATACCAACCCAGCATTCAGCAATTCACATAAGAGAGAACCAAAGGAACATCCATAGCAACAGGTTACGAAAAAAACACCAAACAGAAAAGCTCTTTCATTTGGAAATGTAGGATTTCTTAGTAGTGGGTTTTCTGGGCTCCTGCAGAACTCGAAGCATGTCCTCAGAAAAAAGGTGCCTATACAGAATCAAAATCCCATCACCCAGAGAGTCAGATGAAGAGTAGACAGGTGGGGATGGATGAGAGATCCCTTGTCTTGTGTGAGAATATCCATCCTGTGGTAACTTGTGATGACTGCCCTTGGCTAAGTGCAGAAGAGGGAACCAATGCTATCTGGGCCAAAAGGGCATCACCAGCAAGATTTTGGGAGCACTCTGTTTTATCTTGCAGAGGACTTTTGGAATGACAGGAAAGGGAGGGAAGGCATAAAGAAACATCCCCTTCCAGGAAAAAGATAGGGCATCCACCCTCCAGGCCAGAAGGCATACAGTCCTGGCACAAAACAGAGATAGCTGCCTATTCAGAGAGGGGGCAAAGAGATCTATTTGAGGAATACCCCACTGGTGGATAATGCCCAGAAACACATCCCATCCCAGTGAAGAAGCCATTCATGAGATTGTGTTATGGACCTGCTCAAGAAGTCTGCCACAAAATTCTGACTTAAAGAAATGTACACCACCTGAGTGTGACTTGCTACTGAATCGCCAAACCTGGAGTGCTAATCTGAAAAGATGATAGGCCTTGTCCCCCCTTGTTTGTTGACTCACCACATCACTGTGATGTCTAAAGATTTTTTAGGGGCCCTGGAGAAAACAGTGGATGAAAAGCAGTGACGGCCAAGAGAAGAGCTCTCATCTCCTTGATATTAATGTGCTCCTTCTGCTGCTAAGGAGACCAAAGGCCTTGCACCTTTAGGTTTAGGAAGGAATCCCCCCCACCTCGTTTGAGGTGACAGCTCCTGAGAAGGAAGTGGGGGTTGAAAGGGAAGCCCTGGATTCAAAGTCAGTTGGGTGAATCCACCACTGAAATTTCAACTTGAGACATGGAAGAAGAGGGACTGGAAACTCTACAGGATGAGAATGCTGAAGTCAAATTGACTTTAGATACCGCTGAAGCTTTTTCATGTACAATCTGGTGAAAGGAAGCACAGGGATGGTGGGTGCCATGAATCACACAGCCCTCAGAAATTCCCTAGCTGAATTCAAGGCCAGAGGAAGAAGGGACTGAAAAAAAGGAAATCAGAGTCAAAGCCCTGGGATGAAGCAGGGATGCTAGCATAGGAACAGTCTGGATCCTGCACCCCATAAAAACATGATCCCAGGATGGGGACAGGAAAGAACATTTACAGATAACCCCAGGCTTTGCAACAGAGTGATGATCCACTGTAGGTGCTGTAAAAGAATATCTGGACAGGAGGCTTGAATAAGCAGGTCTAAATAAGGAAAGACCAGAATGGCTTTGAGCCTGCATAAAGCAATCACAGGAGCTAGGCATTTGGTGAATACTCTTGGTGCAGCAGAGAGGCCAAAGGGCAAAGCAAAGAACTGAAAATGTCAAGCAGCAACAGAAAAACAGAAAATCTTCCTGAAAAGGGGATGAATAGGGATATGGAGGCAAACATTCTTGAGATCCAGAGAGACCATAAAAGCCTGAGGAAGCAGTAGAGGGAACAAAGTCTGAAGGAATAACATTTGAAAGAAAGGAACCTTCAGAAATTTGTTCAGGTGAGAAAGATCCAGACTGGGACTCCAAGTGCCTCTTTCCTGGGGAACAAAAACACTCTGGAATAAAACCCCTTCCTCCTTTGAGCAGCTGGAACCTCTTGAATAGTTCCCTGAATCAAAAGACTCTGAAGCACCTCTGGAAAAGAGCTCAACTGGTCTTGAAGTGGCTGAGGAATGCCCATGAAAGGAAGAAGATATTTCCAAACCATGAAACACCCTTGGTGAATGATGGAAAGAACCCAGGCTTCCTGGGTTATACTTAACCAGACAGGAAGAGGCAGAGTAAGATGATGTGAGAGAGGAATGTGGCTGGGAAGAATCGTGTAGTCAGACAGCACCTGGTTTATCAGGAAAGGAAGGCTTCTGACCAGGAGGGGTCTGTGCAGACTTAGCTGGGAACCCTCCTACTAGCCTTCTTGCTTTTAGGAGATGGACGAGACTGCTTCCTAACAAATACTGGTTTATTGAGAGTTTCTCTGGAACGTTGGCACGGGTAAACAAAAATAAGTTTCAGATCCTGTATGTTCTTTGCCTTTCTCCTGCAGGGACTTGAACAAAGCAGCTGCAGCCGCAACAAATAAACATATATTATCCAGAGGAACATCTATCAACTTAGCCTTAATATCAGGCAGAGGTTGAAGCCATAGCCAGGAATATCTCAACACAAGACACAGAAGCAGCCCTAGATTCATCTGTTGTATCACAACTACACTTAATGGAATGTTGAGCTACCTGGGAAGAAGCCCCTAACAGAGACGAGGCAGAAATCTTTCTCTCAGAATCGGAAAGGTCAGAAATAACCTGGCAAGCCAGAGAAAGGACAGGGAAAACATATCTGGTCATATGAGTCTGATAATTAACAGTCTGAAAGGCTAGGGTGTCTGAAGTATAAACCTTTTTACCTAGCCTTTCCAGAGTCCTGCTGTCCTTATCAGAAAGAAGCAGTCTGGCAGCAATTTAGAAGGCTTGTCAGATGGGACAGAAGCCACCAAAGGGTCAGCAGATGGACAACTGTAAAGGAATTTGCAGTCATCGGGCGCTTCATAAAACCGATCCTTTTTTTAAGAACATGGGGAATCCTCTTCTTCCTTAGAGGAATCCTGAGCCCTAAATCTCAACGGCGGGAGGATGACCAAGGAGGAGCCGGGACAAAGAAGCCCAGAAGAGGTTTCAAGTCCACAAGAATGTTGAACAAACCCTTAGTAAATTTCTGCCATTAACTTAGAGGGTCTTTAGGAGCAGGATAAATGTGTTTCGTCTTTTGCTTCTATTTTAAGAGACATCCACCTTATGAAATACAAAAGGCTCTGATGGCCTACATTCAATAATCATAGTCAAGACTTCCTCCCTTACCAATATCTGAGGACCCTCCCCCAAAGGCCCTTTGGTGATAATCAGCAACGGTACCCACAGAGCGTCTGAAACGGACATCTGTAAGGCCTCTGAGGATGTTTGAGAAGCCAGATCCATGCTGATGGCATCCAGACTGACAGCAAAAAAGTTTAGAGGATGATACAGCCAGACGTCCCCTTTATGTCCTACTCCTTGAGCAGGGTTGCATGTTTGTGACATACGGAGTATTGTTAGCAATCTAAAGGCTTCAGAACGCCCGTGGCGGGGGATCCCTCATGTTATGAATACTGCAACAGTGAAATGGAAGGACATCAAAAGTGACAATTTGGAGGGGACAAGGAAGGATGGTTGAGAAGGATGGAAGGTGACAACATAGATCTACTGTAATGTTAAGTACATAACTTCTGTATATGGTGTTGTCTCTTCCATCCATCTCAACCTGTGAGACGCAGTCCTCACCCATTAACAACCCCAGGGTGGCCCTAGGAGAGAACATTCTGCAAAACAGTGAAATCAATGGAAGCTCTAGACCTAGAATAAAAATCCAATTTGTAATGGGGCACAAGCATGCGAGTATTAGGTGAAGAAGCTGACACACAAACACAAATGCCATCAACAGAAGCTCAAATGAAAAGGGCAGCTGAAGTAGCAACCTCTCTGAAGGAATGAGACTTCAGCTTAATATGTAAAGAAATTTCTTTTAGGGGGTATGCAAGGATGCAATCGGAAAGCCATCTGAATAGAGATGGGCTTGCCAAGACGTGTTTTGGAAAAGGAGATAAACTGATTAGATTTTCTGAAATTTCTGGTGAGGTGGTTGGTCCTTCAGGTAACTCTGTCTTTATGGAAAACCAAATAAGGGGGAATAGATGACAGTGTCTGAAGTTCACACACCCTTCTTGCTGAGTTATAATGTGGCTGCTGGTTCAAAAGGAGGTTTAGTGAGAACTTGCAACAATAGATTGAGGTTCCAAGGAGGAGCAGTCACAAATGGGTGGACATAAAAAGGTGGCCTGTCAAAAAGGCCTTGGAAAGCTTAAGAGCCACTACATTGGCCCATGCCAGCATGAAAGTTGGAAAAGGCAACAAGCTGCACTTGAACAGCAGAATAATGAAGACCAGGGAGAAAAAACAGCCAAGAAATCAAAGATAGCATCCAAAGGTGGAGAAAAAGGATCTGAACCCTTTGACAAGGCCCAAATGAAAAATCTCTTCCATTTACTGGAATAAACCTTTCTAGTGGAAAACTTTTGGGAGGAAAAAGAAGTAGTTATGTCTTACCATAATGTTCCATCTGTGTTGTAGATCTTTATTCATTCATTACTGATAGGACTTCGGTTCCGTCCTCGGAACCGACACAGACGTTTCCAAGCTCGCACCAGCCAAAAACTCTCAGCTAAGACCCACCCATAATGCCCCTCTCATAGTCTCTTCAGATCAAGTTTGCCCATCCCCTATACTATAGAGATAGTAAGAGAGACAGTAGAAGGCTCTGTCTGAGCAAATACCTTAACCAGGCGTTCCTAAAGTCCACCAGGAGTCCAGGCAGGGGGCAGGAGGGTGGGAAGTAATGAATGAATAAAGATCTAAAACAAAGATGAACGTTATGGTAAGACATAACTTCTTTATCTGATGTTGTAAAGCTTTATTCATTCCTTACTGATAGGACCGAGTCCCCAGCTACTAGAGTCCTGGGTGGCCCTAAGGAAGGATATTCCTGAGCACCACAGAACTAAAAGATGCTCGTCCCCTGGAGGCCAAATCCAATTTGTAATGAGTGATAAAGGTATGAGGTCTTGCCCAAGTGGCTGCTGCGCAGATATCATCCATAGAGGCTCTGGAATGAAAAGCCACAGAGGCAGCCATCGATCTAGTAAAATGAGCCTTCATTATGAAAGGTAAGGATAGTTTATTCTGATGGTAGATGAAGGTAATGACATTTCTAAGCCATGAGGATAGAGTCATTTTGGAGACAGGTTTACCCAATCTGGGTCCTGCAAAGGCCACAAACAACTGATCCATTTTCCTGAAAGATTTAGTCCTGTCCAAATGAAAATGAAGCTGCCTATGAACATCAAGGGTGTGCAAAAGATACTCCTCTGTTTGAATGCTGAGGGAAGAAAACCGGCAGGTCAATAGATCTGTTAACTGAAAATCTAGACATGACCTTGGGCAGGAAGAAAGGGTCAGTACGAAGGGACACTCTATCCCTGTGAAAGTTCAAGTAAGGTCTCTTGACACTTAAGGCCTGCAACTCAGATACTCTTCTCGCTGAGGTAAGAGCTACTAGAAGTAGAGTCTTCCATGATAAAAAATTTTATATCACATGAATCAGAGGGTTCGAAAGGAGGGCTTGTTAACGACTGAAGTACCAAAGTCAAGTCCCAGGATTCTATGGGGGCTTGACAGGAGGTTTAACATGCAATACTTCTTTCAAAAAGGTTTTGCACAGACAATGTGACATAACAAAAGAATTATCAAATTCATTAGGAAAGTTTGCGATAGCTGCTAAATGCACAGTAATTGTTGATGCTGAGGCTCCTGCATGTAGAAGAGTAGTCAGGTATGGTAGGATCTTCTAACTAGGCATAGAAAAAGAGTCTATGCCCTGATCTTTGGCCCAAGTAGAGAACTTAGTCCATTTACTAGAATAAATTTTTCTGGTGGAAGGTTTGTGTGAAGCTAGAAGAATCTCACAGACAGGAGATGAAATATCAGGCAGCCTGGCAATCATCGGAAGTGGAGGAACAAAGCTGTGAGCTTGAGACTGTGGAGACTGGGGTGAATCAGTCCCTGAGGATGAGATAGCAGACCTTGAGATTGAGCCAGGATTCACAGGCTATAAATCAGATGAGGCCATAAGACAGGAAACCAGAATTGATGGGGCCAATAAGGGGCAATGAAGATAACTTTGCTTCCCAACCTTTGAGCTTTGTGGAGGAATTTCGGGATGAAGGGAAACAGAGGAAATGCATACAGTAGACCAGGGGGCCAATCGTGCATTAGAGCATCCTTCGGTGAGTCTCCTGAGGGGGGAATCAGGGCAAAGTAGCTTCTACATTTGTTGTTTAGAAGGAAAGCAAACAAATCTCAGCAAGGCCTGCCCCAGCGGCAGAAGATCCAATCCGCTATTACAGGATTGAGGGGCCACTCGTGAGGCATCAGGATGTTCCTGCTCAGATTGTCCACAATAAGGCTGGAACTCCTGGGAATGTGCGCTGCGAAAACGGTTGAAAGCTATTGCCCAGTGCCAAATCCTCATGGCTTCCTGACACAGGGGGTAAGACCTGGATCTGCCTTGTTTGTTTATATACCAGACTACTGGCATGTTGTCCGACTGAACTGCAATGGCCCCGGAAGGGAGGGCTGGATGGAACGTTTGCAACGCTAAGAGAACTGCCCTCAATTCCAGGACATTTATGTGCAAATTGGCCTCCATGGGGGACCAGGTGCTTTGGACAATGTTTCCCTGGAAATGCCCCCCCACCCTAACAGGGAAGCATCCGTGGTCACCATGGCCCTTGGCTGGTGGCTGGGAGAGGCAGAATGGTCAACACCAAACATTTGATTCTGGCTTCATCCACCATAACATTTCTTTCTTGCAAAGGTTTGTAAGGCATATCATGTGGTCGAGTGGGTGGGTTAAGACTGAGCATTGTGAAGAAAGGAGCCACTAATATTCTCATGTGCAACCTCGCCAGTGGTACTAGGGTAATGGCAGCTGCTATCGAGCCTAAGAGTTGCAGTACAAGGCATGCTGGTACTAAGGTCTGTGGAAGGAGGGCTTGGATATGAGGTCTTATTTTCGAAAGCCTGTGAGGAGGGAGGGAAGCTCGACAGGATGTTGTGCCGAAGGTCGCTCCAATAAATTTCACATTTTTGTTGGGAACATTTGAGATTTGTCCTTGTTGATCGTAATCCCCAAGCGGAGAGCGAGGCCTTGAGTGTAAGAGAGGCTGCGGATTAGAAAATTCCTGGTCAAAGCGGTAAGGAGCCAATCGTCAAGATATGGAAACACCTGGAATCCTTGTAGTTGAAGATGAGCTGCTACAACTGCCATACATTTGGTGAACACTCGGGGGGGCTGTTGAGACACCGAATGGCAATACCCTGAAATGGTAGTGACTGGCTCCCAGCCAGAAGCGGAGAAATCTCCGGGAGCACTGATCCATCTTTATGTGGGTAATACGCGTCCTGGAGATCTATAGAGCACATCCAGTTGTCCTTCCCTAGGAAAGGGAGAATTGACTACTGTGACCATCTGGAATTTTCATAAATTTGTTCAATAGGCTGAGATCCAGGATTGGT
Organism: Protopterus annectens; assembly: GCF_019279795.1. Classification (NCBI taxonomy): domain Eukaryota; kingdom Metazoa; phylum Chordata; order Ceratodontiformes; family Protopteridae; genus Protopterus; species Protopterus annectens. Next base: position 1,873,189,930 of record NC_056726.1, on the reverse strand, counting down.
CTCCAGTCTAGTGTCTTTTTTGACACTACAAAGAACCTCGAGTAAAACCCGGATCCTCTCTGGTTTGGTGGGACTGGTTGGATGACTCTTTCTTAGCAGCTTTTCTATTTCTAAGGCTGCTACTCTCCCTCTGATTGGGTGGCACATTGGGGATTCAACTGAAGGCTCTGGGAGCTAAATCGAATGGGATATGGTAGCCTCTGGATATTATTCTCTGCACCCAAATATCGGTAGTAACAAGTTGCCAGGCTGGTAGGTGCAGAGAAAAACGCCCCCCCGACTGCTTCCAGAGAAAAGCAATCGGGCCGCTGCTCAGGAGCACTGGTACTGTCGGCCAGAGAAGGAATCTCTAGCGCCCTGGTTACGCGGACCCCCTCTGCCCCCAGATGATTTGACCCCGCTGCCCTGGGGGGATTGCTCACCACGAGTGTCACGAAAAGATCCTTGGGGCTTTTTGAACCACAATTTCCCTCCCATCTGGTTCCTGGAGTAGGACCTCTGGGGGGGGGGGGGTGGAAAAATATATGCCCACAGCAGACAAGGTCTTTCAGTCTTTTTCACTTAATGCTAGTGTGTCTCATACTTTGGGACCAAAAAGTGCAGATTCGCCGACAGGCATGTTGACGAAAGATTTAAAGGGGTCTGTGAAATCACACAAATGCATCGAAGCATGACATCTCATGACAATGCCTGATGCGGCAGCTCGAGCTGCCCCCTTGGTGGTGTGAGACATCAAACACATTGAGGAGTTTGAGATAGATTCTAGCTAGCTGAGAGGCAACAGTGTCATGCACATCAGGCAGTACCCCCACCAAAGAGGTAGACATGTCAGAAATTAGGTCTCTTTGGAGGCAAGTGAAGTGTGCAGACAGTTCAGCGACCGAATGGCAAAGTTCTCTGAAGCAGAGGTCCGCTTCCCCAGTCTGTCCATGGCCCAAGACTCCCTGTTCGGAGGACAGACAGTGGAGCTTTCTTCTGCTAGTTCCCTCTTGGTGGCCGCTGCCACGACCATGGAATCAGCCATCAACTGCTTGGACCAGCTGGGCTGGTCTTCGGGGGTGGATAAAACTTTGTCCGGCCTCTGGGGGACAGCTTTGACATTGTCCGGGGCCTTCCAGGCATGCTACACAATCAGCTTTACAAGCTCATCCGCAGGTGGGGTCACCCAGGATGTAGATGGCCGGGCACGGAAGGCCTGCAAGAACACCGATTCCTCCGAAGGGTTAGAGGATTTCCAGTCTCCCCTCTGCTTCAGGATTTCGAGAATGTCTCCAAATGCGATGTCACCTGGGGGAGACCGTGGGGACCCTTCTCCCTCATCGCAATCGGTGTCCTCATTGATAGATTCTTCAGGGGAATCAAGGCGCTTCCTCTTGCACTGTTTCTTCCGGGGTGGCTCCCCAGTGAGATCTTCTGAGGATGACTCCATAGAAAGAGTTCCCTTCAAAGGGAGGTCTTGCGGCTCCCGTGCATGGGATCCTAAAGTAGGGGGTTGGGACAGCTGCATGATCTGGTGTCGATGCCATTGGTGCTGACTGCGAGCCTGTGGAGGCAAGGACCCTCTGCATCACCTGGAAAGCAGGCCCACCCGAGGAGGGATGGGAGCCCGGAACCTAGAAGGACAACCTCGGAACCAGGGTCACACCCCACCCTGAGGAGCCTGACTCCAGGTGAGGAGCTCCGAGAGGAATGGAAGCTGTCAGAGCCATGGACAGATGGCAACAGTGAAAAAATAGGTGCTGGACTAGGTACCACGATGCAGACAGCCCAAACACTGCTCCGAGATTGTACCTGCTCCAAAGGGGTCGATGCAGCAAGGGAGGTCGGTGCCGACAGGGGAAAGCCCGTAGCCGGAGCTGAGACAGTATGCACCAGGGGTGGTCATCAGTACCAAGATCTCTGGAGCCTGGGGAATCGTCAGAAGAGGATAAACAGGTTGAGTATGCTGTGAAGGGTTCCGTGCCAAAGGGAACGGAAGGCCTAGCCGGGGTGGGCAGTCCCCTGTCAGAAGTTGGTCCACAACCTACAATACATCTTGTTCAGAAAGGCTCCTGGTGGATCTGTAGGAGGCTGCAGAAGGACAGTCAGGTCTTTCAAGAAAGGGGCTAAACTGGTACCCTAAAAAAGGGTCATAAGTTGGAGAGTATCTGGTTCTTGGGAGATGTTTAACCTTAGGAACCGAGGTCATAGTCTGTGGAGCCGAATAAGCTATTGGCACTGTGGCTGGGGATGGTGCCAAAGCAGGTATGGTCATCAAAGCTGGTGTCAGGACCAAGGACGGCACCAAAGACTATGGTGCCAAAGCTGGAACCGTAATAAGAGTCAACATCAGAGACAGCACCAAGGGAGAAGACACAGGGCCTGATGCCGAAGTTGTCTGCGCCGAGGGCACCGGAGAAGCTTGGTGCCAACTCGGTTCCGTAATGGTCGGGGATGTAGGAATAGAGTGACTCCGTTTCTCCTTGTGTTTCTTGGTTTTAGGAGGTGGTGAGACCTCCGACCCAGAGAGCCTCCAAAAAAGGCGTTTTGACTAAACCTTTCAAGATTAGTTTGTTTTTGCACTCTGCTAGAGTGCGATTACTAAAACTAGAGCAGATGTCACAAGAAGCATTTATATGGACCACGCCCAAATGCACAGAGTGTGACCATCTGAGTTGGGCATCTTTCGCCCACACTTGTCGCACTGTTTAAACCCCAACTTAACTTTTTCTGACATAATGCCCTGACAACAAAACTACCAAGAAGGAAATAAGTGAAAAGGAAAGGATTTTTTTTAAGAAAGCTAAAGACGACGTTATCTAGAAACACCACAAGTGGTAAAGGAGGGCCTACCAAAGGTAGGAGACAGGGACAGTACCAACGATGGTAAAGGGTTAACTACCAAAGGTAGAAGGTAGGAAATAGAAGCAGATTACAGGCGAGTGGAGAAATTAGCAAGACTGACTAAAAATGGCTAAGTTTTGAGAGAAAAACTACAAATTTTCCACTTACCTTTGAGAGAGAAGGCTAGGCACGTCTGACGAGGAATGTGGCAAATGAGATCTGGAGAGACTGAGAGGGGCATTATGGGTAGGTCTTAGCTGAGAGTTTTGGCTGGCGCTAGCTTGGAAACGGTTGTGTTGGTTCCGGGGACTGAACCGAAGTTCTATCAGTAAGGAATGAATAAAGATTTACAACATCAGATAAAATAATGTGAATAACTCTCTCAGAGAGCTTGGGATCCCTGGCCATCAGTGGAATTGGGGGAACCATATAGTTAATTTGAGAGATTTATAGTTTGGGTGAAGTAGGCATAAAGGATGAGAAAGTAGACCCAGGAAAGGGTCCAGAAGGCGAGGCCAACTGAAGGGGAAACAAACTTGTTAGGGCCAGACTAGGGCAATGACAGTCTCCATTAGGCTGCTTTCTGAAGAAATGTGATTTACAGATGAATTATGTGATAGGCATACAGGAGACCCGAGGGCTAAGCATGCAGAAGACTTTCCCTTGGTGACTGTGCCACTGTCAGGATCAGGGAGTAGAAAACTGCTGCATTTTATGCTGGAAAAGGAAACAGATCACAGTAGGGTGTACCTCAGCAGCTGAAATTCCACACTAAGGGACCACTCATGAGGCAGAAGAATGTGTCTGCTCAGACTACCCACCAGGATACTGGATTTCCTGGGAATGTGTACTGCATTCAGAAAACATTGAGAGAACATTGCCCATTGCAAAATCCTCAAGCCCTCTCAAAACAGGGGGTAGGGATAGTGTTCCACCTTGTTTGTTCAGAAAGCAGACCACTGACATACTGTTGGTCTCAATGGCAATTACACCATTAGAAAGAAGGTCCTGAAAGGTCTAGCACACTAGGACAATCATCTCATCCCCAAGATGTTGATGTGAAGAGTGATCTTGTACTGAGAAACGGGTCCTCTGGAGAGTCTTCCCCTCGAACCGCCCCCCAAACAGGAGAAGGGATGCATCCATAGCCACTGCAGCCTGAGGATGGAGACAAATAAAATGTCTACCTGCTGTGATCAAAGGATATTCTAGCCACCAATGAATGTGGTGATGACAAACATTTGTTGGAGAAAGTGGAAAATTCACAGGATGAGTCAGATAAGACCAGTGAACTGCCAGAGTTCACCAAAGTGTCTACATGTGGAATCTTGCCAATGGAACTAGACAAATGGGGCAGCCATATACGCAAGAAGATAAAGAACTGAGGACACTGGAGGTTTGTGAAACTGAGGGATACGAGAAGCATATCTTGAGGATGGCAGTTATGTCTTCCTGATTAACCTTATCCAAATGGGAAATGAAAATTCTAGTACCTCAACTGGTTCCAGGCTGCATTTCTCATGATATACTGTTATGCCCAAGAACTGACAGATGGAGCAAAGAATCTCGGCCCCTGATCAGTGACAACTTTGTGGAAGCAGTTAGGAGCTAGTTGTCTATGTAGGGGAAGATCAGGAACCCCAGCAGCCTTATCCAGGTCACTACCACTGCCATGTACTTGGTGAATACCTGGGTAGTTGTAGTGAGGCTAAAGGGTAGAGCCCAAAACTGATAACGACTGCCTCCCAGCCAAAAGCACAGAAACCTCTAGGAATACCTCTCTAGGTGATGGCAGACATCCATCATGTCTACTGAATACATCCAGGTTGTCCTTCCTCAGAAAAGGTAGAATGGACTGCACCATGACCATCTGAAATTTGTTTGTCTGACAAATCAGTTCAATTTGTTAACATCTAACATGGGTCTGAGGTCTTTGATTTTTTGAGTACTGAAAAGAATCTCAAATAGACCCCGGATCTTCAATGTTCAGGTGGGTTCTCTTGGACTTGGTTGAGAAGCAGTTTTTGGATTTCCACTGCTGCTTCCCTTCACTGACAGAGTGGCATGCTGGGAAGTGATTTTTGGAAGTACACTGGGGTAAACAAAATGGGAATTGTATAACCCTTGGATAAGACTATCAACATCCACACATCTGATGTGCTGGCCTCCCAAGCTCTTGGATGTAGAGACGGATGTCTCCCAAATGCCACCCACCAGAGTGCAGTTGCCAGGCAACCCTTCAGGGGTGCTGAAATGGCCACCCTGAAAAGCCCCATGGAGGTCCTGGATCTGATTCCTGGAAAGGTTGCTGTGACTTTTTTTTATTTTTTTTTAAAATAAGATGCAAAAGATGCTTTTCACTCTCCTGGTTAATTGATAAGGACCTCACAGAGACAGAGAGGCTAACTCCAACAGCATACCGCATCTCTCTGTCCTGCGTTCTACAATTCAGAGAATCTTTGACCTCTGGGCCTAAAAGGGAGAAAATCATGAAGGACCCTTGAAACAGTCCACAAAACTGCATAAGCACATCTAGGCATGACTGGGCATAGTGAAACCAATGCCAACCCTGTGGGATGTTCCATCTGCTGCACTGCACAACAGCCTTATGGAAATATTAGATACAGATTACACCACTGACAACTGATTCTCCAGGGTCTTCTAAAATTCCAGGGGGTGCATTCATGGCTTTTGACCCTTCCAAGATAAAGTCCCTCTGAAGCCCTGTCAAATAGACAATATAATTCAGTATATGGAAAGTAAATGTGCACTTTCCCAAACGATCTAAAGCCAGAGACTCTTGGTTAGGAGGATGAGCCAACTTAAAAATGTTCTTGGGGAACTCTGCAAGCACAAATGAATCCTTGCTCCAGTAAGATCGGTCTTTGAGGGGAAAAAAATTTCGTCCTGTTTTCTGGGGACTGGTTACACTATATTGGTTCTCTCAAGGCCTCCAAAAACCAGGTCCACAAAGGCATCTGGAGGGGGAACCAATCAAAATGCAAGAGGGCCTGTGCTGAAAGCCTCAAGAAAAACAAACTTCTCTGAGGGAATGGGCTTTGGCAGGTCATCTTCAATAGTTCTAGTAAATCTCCAAAGTGGATGTCTTCTTGGGGGGGATTTGAAGGAGCCTTCCCCTTCATCAAGGTTGGTACCCTTGGTGAGGAAGTTCTCAGGGAAATCCAAGCTCTTCCTCTTGTACTTACTCTTCCCATGTACCTCCCTGTAACAGAAGTTGAAGGAGACATAAAAGAGCCAGGGGCCCTGAATGCAGGGATGCTTTGAGACCTAAAGATGTGGGTTGTTCTGGAGCCAGCTGATGTGCAGTCAAAGGTGCAGAATGAAGAAGAACTTGGGAAGGGAAATGTTCCTTTACACAACATCAGAAGCCAAAACAGGATGACTAGATCTGGCGCTCCTTGGAACAGAGGGCTGAAGCAAAACACTGGTACCAAATACCGACTAGGCCAGCTCTGACTTCTAGATAAGCACAAAGTTATCAAGGTACGAACTGCACAAGGGCAGGTACAACTCCAAGATCCAGACCTCAGGGCACTCAGCTCAGACATAGCCAGCGTTGAGAATGCCAACAACTGAGTCAGTGTCAGATGTGGCCAACCCAATGGCACTGCTTGGTTGGATGGCAGCTGTGCATTTGAACCGGATATCTTCTGATCCAAGGGAACTGAGGGAGGGACAACACGTGGAACCAAAACAGCTCCAGACTCGGAACTTTGGGATGAGGAGGCAAGGATGATATCGGGATCCATCTAGACCTGAAGTAAAAAATGCATCAGCTGCTTCAAATCAGATGATTCAAGGCTTTCAACCAACCAAGAAGACTTAAAAGAACCCACAGACAGTGGCTTAGACAATCTTTTGGTTGTCACATCAGAGGTTTGCATCTGGAAGCATGAAGCTTGGACCTGATTGGGGAGGGAGAGGGTCCTGAAGAAAAATCTTCCAGAGTAATCATTCAAAAAGGCAGAATGAAGCTTGCCTAAAAAGGTGGAAGAGTCCTTGGAGAGCAAAGGCGGGGAATGCTAAGGGTGTGGCAACTGGAGGACTCTGATTCCAGGACCTTAATTCTCCTGGGATCAGGGCAAAAGTGGCACCAAAGGGCCAGAAGGAGCGAGACACAAAGTTCAATGAACATTTGGATCCAGTTGGCCATAAGTGGAATAGGAAGAACAATTGCACTCTTCCCCATCTTTATTCTTAGACCCTGACCACTTCTTTTGTTTGGGTTTCTCTTTCTCCCTTCTTTAGGTCTTCTTAAAGGGGAAGGGAGAATCAGCAGCAACAGCTCAGAGCTGAAGAAGGCCTTTCATAACTAACATGACCTGTCTGTCAAGAAGCATCACCAAAAAAGCCACTTGCCTGACAATCAACATCAGAACAAAACATGCCCAAACAGTAAGAGCGCATGCCCAGGGCATTCTGTGGGGACAGTTCATGAACACATGCAACACACTCCTTGAATCCCAAAGCTGTATCCATTCTCAATGTAAAAAGATAGATAAAAGTGTACTGTAAGCTGAACCAACACCACAAGAGCCATGATAGCTATGAAAATGTAACAACTATACGACTATTATAATAATTATTACACTTAAGTACAATACCACAAACAGAACACAACTAAAGTGTTATCCATCTACAAAACTGGAAAAAAAAAAAAAACAAAACACTACAATCTTAACTTAATACACTAAAACCAAGCCAAACCTATCACTACTGACAATATCCGTAATAAAAAGGTAGAGCAGGCAAACAATCATGGTAGAAAAATCACAAAAAAGGATAGTCCTCGACGGAGCACTCTGAACATGATCTGAAGTTGTCGGCAGCAAACAAAAAAAGTACAAACAGAGCAGGTAGTTATGGGTAGAGGCAGCGGAGCTCCAGGAAACAAGATTTTAAAGGTGCCAGTTGAAATCCAAGGGATGGACGGAAAAGCCAACATCAGATTACAGGAATGTTAAAACCATGAAAAGGCACAAATGGAAATATTTATCAAAAACTTAATTGTGCCAGGGAGGAAGAGGAGGC